>NC_059072.1:39108862-39414788 GCF_020497125.1 Mauremys mutica | reverse complement strand
ACAACTTAAAATATCCAAACACTTGTTTAAATAAAGATAATTGAGACCAGAAACCCCCAGTAGCTTCAAGGAGTTGGAGTCAGAACAGGCTACTGGATTAAGAATGCTGTAGGTAGTCCTGCACACATATATTGGGGAGTTTGAGGACTCCAAAAAGGAGCATAAGGATTTGGAAATGGCAGAAATTTTTAGATCTCAAATCACTTTTCTGCTGGGCAGGGAGGACACAGTAGCTGTCTGTCTGCTGAGGTCCAGAAAGGGGGGGGGGTGTTCTTCGCTTATAAGGAACTTAGAGCCATATCTTTAACACAACGTTTTCCATAACTCCAACTGCATATGTCATCTTTTATATCGGTCACTTACAGTAATAAACAAGTAGATATCTAGCTATGGCGCCCATCACCATAGCATCTCAGCTCCTCACGATCACTTGAAATATTTGTCTTCACAACACCCCTCTGAGCATAGGTGCTGACTTATTTTTCCCCAGGGGTGCTCCACCCCCGCTCTGCCCCAAGGCCCCGCCCACAATCCACCCCTTCCCCCAAGGCCCCACCCCTGCTCTGCCCCCTCCCACCCGCTGCTCTCCACCCTCCCCACAATGCCTCCCCTATCCCCCAAACAGCTGATTGGCAGCACAGCGAATAGCTGTGGCTGGTGGGTGGTGAGCAGTCACAGAGTCGGCCCCTATGCTTCTGAGGTAGGGAAGTACTATTATCCGCATCATACAGGTGGGGAACTGTGACTTGTCCAAGAACATACAGAAGTCTGTGGCCAAGCTGAGAAATGAACCTGAGTTCCAAGAGGTGCCTTTCACACAGACCAGCCTTCCTTAAAGCCAAGTAAGACAAAGGGAAATTTAAATTTATATTAAGGATTACAACTCAACAATAATCTGAGTTTTGGAATCCTCAAGATTCAGGGCATAAGCCAGCCTCTAACAAAAAGGGGAGTAAGAAGACTATTCCGTAACTGCCTTCTGCACAGTTTTGTGCACCTTCCTCAGCAGCTGGCACTGGCTCATCATACACAGGATACTGGATTAGATGGAACACTGGTTTGATCTAGCATGGCAGTTCCTGAGTTACTGGAAAATGAGTGACGTAACTTACAATGAAGTAGAACTGAGAGATAGGAAAGGGTGGGATATCCTGGGAGCCAACTCTTACCTCTTTTCCTGGCAAAAGTGGTGACATTTTGCATAAGGCCAAATTCAAAATTACGTGTAAAAATCAATTAATACTACAAAAAAAATCTGCAAAGCAGAAGGACATGTTGCATAGCTCTGCCTTGCCACAGCTCTACTACTCCTTATCACAGACCTATATCGAGAAATTCTATCTAACCCATTTAAGAAGCCTACTTGCCCTTATATTATCAGCTGCTTAGAAATTTAACAAGATAGAGCAAACAGATCAGGTCATCTCTGAGTTCAACCTACAGCAGACAGCTACTCCAAATTCTGGCCTGTTCAGTTTATCACTGTTGAGATGGTACTGCAATGACATACTGTACCTTTGAGAGAAGAGGCGACATGAACTACGACATTTTCCTCTTGGTTTAAAAATCCACCCTCTTGGCTTTTGGATGTAGGCATTGAGGCAATGGCTTGAATCTCTGGCTTGGGTTTTTTACTGCTAAGTATATATGGGTGAACGTCCAGTGAAAAGTGCCGTATATGTTTTTTCTCGTTGCCTGTGCTGGAGATGGTGTTTGACTCAGTTTTATGAGATGATGATTGCTGTAAGGTTTTTGAAGTGGAATCTATCAGAGGAGCGATAAGGCTATCAGTTGCTGTTTTCCTGCGCACTGGCTTCGGCTTTTCAGGTTTGTGGTTTTCAACCTTCATAATAGCTAACTGCTCTTTGAATTGCTGCGGAAGTGGATTGCTACTTGGGATCCATTTCATCTTCTTCCTAGGTCTCTTAATGACGAGCTGTTCACTGGCATCAATGTCTGCTGGATCGACACTGGGGTCTATAGTCTGAATCCCTGAATCACGCATCGTTGGCGTGACATCATGATTAGATTGGGCCAGCGCTGCCAGCAACTGGCGCACCACATTATCATACATCAGATCACTTTCATTTGTTATAAAATCCAAGCGGTTCAGGGATTTTATATGGTCCCGATTTTCATTGCAAAACATAGCTAAAATATTGATGTCACAAAACTGAGACTTTTGCCACTGTTTCTTGGTCTTTATTCCAACCTTGTTCAGTTTATCAAATATGAAATTAGACTTGCGGAATATGAAAAGGTGAACTAAGTTGATGAGAATGATCAAGTTCATGAAGCAGAGGAGGACAATGTCTACCCCAGCAATTATCCGTTGCAGCTGGACAGCTGGCAGCTTGCAGTTCACCCTGATGTGTAACTTGGAGCTGCTCGTTTTGTCAGGAGGCTCTCCTAGTGCACACGTAAACTCATTTTGCTTCTGCGTAGCATAGTAGGTGGATAAATATGTAATTGGTATAATGCTTAAAAATATGATAAATAAATGTCTTGCAAGATAAAGTTTAGCTAAAAAGTTACTTCGCCCTCTTCTTTCCAGGTATTTTTCAAACAAATTCTGCTCAGGGCTTTTTTCCTTTTCTGCATTCTCAATTATTTCTCTTTTCTCCCGCTCTGTGATCCCAGGGCCTTTGGATTGTATTTGTTTCTCTATTTTTGGTGCACGCCCTTCTGCTGCACGGTGGTAGCAGTTATCAATCTCCTGAAGCAAAAAATTAAGCTCAGAAGTCAGTCTGGTGGAGGCCAGAAACTCCCAGCCAAGAGCTGGAATGTACATTATGCCAGCAAAAGCCAGCAGTGCATAAGGAAGGAACTTATGCTCAAACAAGGAGGGCCAATGGCTGGCATCAACTCCTGGCAAGGCATCTATTAGTTCTGTCCAACAATATCCTCTGGCATACAAGGCTTGGTCACGGGTGAAGTTGTGGGGTGTGTAACAGTATATTGGCTCCTCTGTATAACAGAGAGAAAAGTCACTGCTGTGCATTTAACCTACAAAAGGAGCTCTGTAAAATAAATATTTCAAATGATATCAATGTTCTTTTACTGTTTCTTTACATGGCCATCAAGTCCACAAAGATTTAATATTAGTTACAACCCGTACAGCCCACACCCCGGGCAAAACTATCTGCTTGAAGAGCTTTAATAAACCTCAACTAGAAATGTAAAAAAAAAAAAAAGTTTTACAAATTGCATTGGCTACCACTTCCAATGTAGAACTCCACGCTGAACTCTGGACAGCTAATGAACAGGATATCCTTAACCACTGTACAGCAGCTGAGACTGTTATATCAAAATGACATGGCTTCCCTATAGAAATAAGCATAATATATGACTCACCTTAGTGAAATATTTTTTCATTAATAAAGCCAAATTAGTTGTAGTTGAAGTCAATTAATCTAATCCTGTGAAAACTCTCAGTAACAAGGACTATTGTACTGAACATGGCAGAGAAAATTTAAACTTAATATCATCTAGATACTCGGTCTACTTCATCTCAAGTGTCTCTTTGATTTCAATGGCGATATGCCAACAGAGACTCTGTCCAATTAACAGTCTATTTAGCACTGTAAATATTTAGTTTTACCTTCAGATATTTACTATTAAAGATTTCTCAAGACTAGCAATAAAATATTCTATAAAGTCTAGTGAAAGTTGGACTACTGTTAGTTACTCACAATGACACAATAATGACCTTGACCTAGGCATGCTCTTAGAGGAGAAAGTATGTACTATATCCATGTCAGCTCAATGATACATCTCTAGAGAGTACTGGATATGGAGTAAATTTTTATAGTGTTCTGACAGGCATTACAAGAAGCAGTTGCTAAATCAGACCCATGTTAAGTAAATATTTTTCTTCTTGAACACAGAATGTGCCAAAAACACCAAGCTTGTTTCCATTATGAACACACAACCTGGGCTCTGGGAGCAACAGGATTAAAGGGTTTTTAAGGGTCAGTTAAGGCTGCTGGGTCTTTAAAAATTGTAACATTCCTTGAGAGTTGTTTCATTTGGTATCAATGACTAACAATTTCATCTACTGTGTTTAAACCCTTCCCCATAAATCACATGCGCAAAGAAGCTCTAATCTTTGCTGCAGCAGTAGGCAAAAAAAAAAAGACCCCCCCCACCTGCCAAATTTACTGAGCCTTGCAAGGGCAACTGAACAGTTCTCTTGTACTGTGGAAGTATCCAAAGGCACATGCACATACTGGGTCTTCATGTAATCAAATCAGTGTAAGTTTCAGGGTTAGTTTTTAGGTGTTTTGTCAGGGGCGGTTTGTGGGTTTGTTTGGTTTTTTTGAAGCAATGTACTGCAATAAGGATTAGTTTCTAAAGTACAACTAATCTGGGTGGAACAGTTACAATAAATGCTACTAAACAACAATACAAAGTCAATTCATTTGATAAGCCTAATGAATTAGAATTAAGTACCTTTACAACAGAAAGTAAAACAATACCTCAAAATGATTCAGTTCCAACCTTTCAGAGAGGGCAGTTTAAGAAGAGTATGTTAATGTTATACTCAACTTCTCATTTAGACTCATTTTTAGGTGTATTTCCAGAGTCTCTTTACTCGAGTATCTTTTCTGGTTGTATGAGCCCCAAATTCCAGCAATTAGAAAAAAATCCCAGCTGTATCATCTACCACCTGCTTCTACTAGGAAAATGCTCATTGGCTCTCTGGTTTTCGGCAATCATATCGCATCCCATTACTGATCACAGGAAATGTGTGCTGAGAAATTCCAACTCCTACCATCAGAGGGTTGGTTACTGTTACTACCTTACTGTTAAGGTTTCCCTAGAGATTCAGTAGGTTCCTATGGAAGAAAAGTTTCAGTTAAAAAAGTAGCACAGACACTGAATGCAGTTTCTTATATCCAGAAATATATTAAAAGATCTTCCATGCGCTCAGCCACACCTGTCAGCTCCAAATTAAGTTTCCTGTGGAAAAGTATGTGACCATTTCTCCAAGGTCACAGTACATACTGTACCAGAAACATGCAGTCAAGACTGTATACAATTGCTCGCACAAAGCAATTGCATTTATTCCGGATCCATGCACCAGCTGGTGTTACAAAATAAATCAGGAACACTGGTTTTTTGTTTTTGTTTTTCCACTGAGGCCCCACAATTAAGATAACTATTGCAATATTTCAACACAGAATTGCAATGCAATAAAAACAAACAATCTCAATGAAAGGTCATATACTTAGCATTTTTACTGATGTGCATGCACCATGGATTGGGCACATATTTCAAACTTGGCACAAGGCATGGTGTACTCTGGTATAATCACTGAAATATACTAACTGTCCAACTATGTAGCACATAAGAGAGAATGTAGAGAAAAAGAGAGGGAGACTGACCAGAATGACATTTCTATGTATTTCAAGAGTCATGACAGATCAATATCTAATTGGGCTCAACCCAATCTAATTGGGCTCTCTGGAGTCTTTCTATTAACTTCAGTGGGCACTGATGCAGGTGTGAAGTACTCTACGGGAGCAAATCTCTATAGATTATGTACAGGAGTTCTTACTCCATAACCATTTCATTCTCATTGGTCAGAGATAAAAATCTGAAGAGTTGCACTATGATGTTTGAACCAAACAGAGTCTCATTTACTAGAGATGACTTCAAATATGAGTTTCTCCTGTCGAGCAAAGAAAGTCAAAGTTCTCCTGTGGAAGTTTGCTAGCTCTTCCACTGTTAAATGCCTGTTTTTCAGCTGCTCTCACTGTATGGTGTGAAGTGGGAGTTTTGTAGTTCATTACAGTTATTGAGCACACTGTACTATTTTTAACTGGTGTTTTGTTTATTGATGTTATTTATTTAGGCTATTGTATTGTTTTACATATTTATTATTTTGACAGGCTTGCTATGAATAGTGATGTAGTGTTTAAATAATGAGGCACACCACACACTGATGGTGAAATCTAGGCTCCACTGAAGTCAGTGGGAATTTTGCCATTGACTGCAATGGAGCCAGCATTTCATCCTCTCTCGGTACATTTTTAAGCGAGGAATTAGCTATGTATACAACCTACTGAATGCGATGTTCTTATAAATGTGTTTCTAAAACATAAGAGCCAAACTCACCCCTCTTTTAGTGTACAATTTAACAACATAGTTACACACATTCATGAAAGTCCATGGGACTACTCACATGCATGAAAGCCTTGATGAATCAGGGCCAGGGGGCCTAAATCTGCAACGTGCTGAAGTCAGAGAGAGCTGAAGACACTCAGCACCTCCACAGATTGCTTAGCACCTTGCAGAATCAAGCCCTTCTTAGGCAATGCTACAGAAATATTCCACAATACAATTCCCTTAGGCTTCAGGGAACACTGTGAAGATCCAGTGCTTTAAACAGACATTAGTCACAATCCAGATTTACACATATGCATTTGGTACCACTGAAACACAGGCTTCTGCTACATAAGCCAGATGAGAAGCTTCATGAGCTCAGCTAGTACAGAACACTATCATACATTGACAGGTCTATCATAATGCAGTACAATACCATGCCCCACACACAGCGCATCCACAATATATCACAGTATCGACATACATGCAATCAAACAGCCACAGGCATGCATCATCCACACTAGGTACATAACTCAGGAATAAATGTGCAATAAAGCATGTAACCAAAGTATTTTATTTTAAGAAAAGTAACTAATTGTGTTTTTTTTAAAGTAATGTTTAAAGGAAAATGGCTCTGGATCCTCTTCTCTCTGGAAAAAAAAAATCATGTTACCCAGGTTAAAAAGTTCAGTCTAACGAAAAATTATATTACCTAACCAGATCTGCCTTCCCTGTCAATATTTTACAGGGAAATTATGTATAACTTTATTACTTCTGATATTATTTAAACAATTACTGGGTGAAATCCAGGTTTCATTGAAGTAAACGGCAAAACTTCCACTGACTTCACTGGGGCCATGAGCTCTACAGCAATATTTAAAGGACAGTTATGAAAGAATAAGCTCCACATAGGGACCAATTCCTGCAACAACTTACACACACAAGTCTTATTACATATGTAGTCTTACTTAACTCAGTGGGTAAGATTAAGCACATGCATAAGTGTTTGTAGGATCAGGCCCTAAGCTCGTTCTACAAATTCTAAGTATTATTACTATTAATAAAATAAAAAGAGAATAACTTTACCTTTATTTAGGAGTACTGTCCTTCACTTCAGAATGTAGGCTCCATGCCTGATGATTCAGTTTGTCTTCCTGAGGCACAATTTCCCCCACGATGAGAAAGCCTAAGTACAGACATTTATTCTCCTTTTTTCTAGATCCAGTTGGCCTGTTTAAAAAGAAAAATAATTGAAAAAATAAAATCAAGAAAAGGGACTACCCTATTGCTCATAATGTCCCAGATTCTACATGCCTTACCCATAACTGTGTATGATGCACATAAGCAGTCTTTATGTTTAATAGCCAATGGGCTACCCACACAGATAGGTACAACTGAAGGTAAATAAGGGTGGCAGAAACAGGACCAATATTTATAATTGTGGGTATCTTCTCATGAAGTGTCGATTCTCTATTTACATACATTTCAAGTCCTACAGCATAGTCCTACATTATCACTACATAATTAACATACACACAAAGTTATTTGGGAGAGTATTTGCTACAAAATATTAACTACATATAACAGACATTACCTTTTCTAAAATTAACTACACAACACATGCTAAAATTCACTTACCAGGGAATGAGGCGTAAAGGCCTCAACAGTGCCTTGTAATGCCTCCCCCAGGGGAAGAGAAATATTTTTATCTGAGTCCTCATTGAAACGCGGAGGCCCAGAGTGAGAGAATTAGTTCAGAAATAGCAACTGTTGCGGTAGGGGGTGTCAGAAATTCCTAGTTGAAAGCCCCTAGACTGCTTCCTATGGGAGACATTTTTTCAATAATGAGCTATCATCCAATATACGATGACCATGTTGCAAGATGATAATATCATTGTACAGAGATGTTCCATAGTGATGTACTGCTGCATCCCGCTTCAACCGTTTCCTCCTGTGCTATACAAAACTCTGCGAGGAAAAACAGACATCTGGAGGAAAGTGACATGGCTTACCCTCATAACCACGTGTGTTTCTATACTGTAATCTTGATTTCCATGATGTAAAGCTTTAAGGGACAGTATCAAGTCAGTTAGAAGAGAAGTTTAGGTTTTGGAGAATGACCAAAATGTAATCAGTGAAATTCATCCTATACACAGGGTCCCAAAGAGAGACCTGTGCACTTTTTACTTTTCAATTCAGCCCTAATTTGAGGAATTAAATGGTGGACAGGCCTTCTGCCTGGAGGTAAATTTCACTCAAAGTGAATAAAGTAATATTCCCTGAAACAAAACAAAAAATCAATTAAAATAATTTTTAGCAATTTAAAAGTTCCTCTCCAGTGATCAAAAGCCCAAAGCAACCATATAAACACTCAGGTCCAGATCCCTAAAAGCTATTTATGCATTTAGCTCCCACTGAAATCCGTGTTGTGAAGACCAAGACTGTAAGAGAGTTCAAAAAAGAACTAGATAAGATCATGGAGGATAGGTCCATCAATGGCTATTAGCCAGGATAGGCAGGGATGGTGTCCCTAGCCTCTGTTTGCCAGAAGCTGGGAATGGGTGACAAGGGATGGATCACTTGGCGATTACCTGTTCTGTTCATTCCCTCTGGGGCACCTGGAATTGGCCACTGTCGGAAGACAGGATACTGGCTAGATGGACCTTTGGTCTGACCCAGTATGGCTGTTCTTATGTAGATATATTAATAATCATCACCACAGAAATACCTATAAGTAACCTGTGCTTGTGCATGAAATGCCAAAGTGAAATGAACTCTGACCATAAAGTAAAACTGGTTATATACAACCTGGTCTAATTGCACAATCTAAGCAGGTCAAGTGCAAAAAATAAACAGCATAAATGGTGGAAATATCATATTTGTTATATTCATATTTATAATGATCAGAAGTGTAAAAGTTGGCTTGTATCAGATGCTTTTTTGCCCAGGTATAACTAAAAAATAGTTTCAGTATAAAAAAGAAAGAAACAAACACGTCAAAAAATGAGCCCATAAGGTAGTTAAATATTTGTAATCTCTTCTAGTAGGTTGTTGGGGTTTTTTTGGAAGGGGAGATGGAAGACCCTGGACTATTGCCCTTTAGAAAACAAGCTGCCCTGTATGTAAAAAAACTGGTTTTTGCAAAATGTCAGTGCAGAGCCATCAGAATGTCATCACATAGCATCACAATCCCACTGTAGATGCCTCTTGCCCTCCTGAACTGGTCCATCCACTCCACCAGCTATATGTATTGGAAAGAGGCCATGCTTTCCCTCCCAACTGGCTTCCTCAAGCCCCTGGAGCCTGCAAATGGTGAGCTCCCCACAACCCCTAAATGGATCCCACTCCTTCATTAATCACAAGTAATGACTTAAACATGTCTTTAGATGGCTCTGCACTGACAGTGCCCTAGGAATAGTGATTGGGCTCCAACCCTCAGGACCATAACATTGACTGGGACTTCTCAGAGGAATGGCCGAAATGCTGCTCTCTCAGCTTCCTAAGGTCTGTGTGATGGCCACCGGGACTGTAAGAAAAGCTGCTACCATAGTGCTATGGAGCATTGTGCTTCCAAATTCAAATACAAGCGCATAAATATGGGCCTGATCCAAAATCCAGTCAGCCAATGGAAAGACTGCCTCCGAGGCCTTTGGATCAGGCCCTGTCTGATGCAAAAGAAATCTCAAAGGGAATCATATCAGTCTACTAAATAATATGCCACCAACAATAACATTTATACATATTTGACTTTTAACTCATGCACCACACAGATCTTAATGCTGACAATTCAATGGTGAGGCTGATTCTTTCTGAAGCCTTTTTCAGCCCCCAAAACATACAGGCTGAGATTTTCCCAGGATATCTGGATGCCGGTCTCCTTAAAGTTAATGGTAAATAAGGCTTCCAAAGCCCTCAGGTGGCTTTAAAATCCAAGTCTATGAACTTCCCAGAACTTCAGTCATACCCCCAATATTATTTAACCACATGTTTTCCTCTTGAATAAGACTGAGTAAGGCAGCATCTAACAAAACAGATAATTTAGGTCACTGTGAATTCCTTCAGGTGTCTGTAAGTGCATGTTAAACTTCACCTCATTCACACTTCAGTCCTCAACTGCATGCATCTGACACACACAGAGATCCCATGAGAATAACAGGATGCTCATGTCTCCATGCATTTTCTGAGAACTAGAAGCCAGGACAGATAACTGCATGTCACTTCCAGAAATATTGTATGTGATCTTTACACTATTCCTCTGAATTGTTTTTTGATTGCAGAAAACAACTCTACTGGATAACTATGCCTTGCCTCTTGAGTTAAGCTCATGACAGGCAGGGGGGTGCACAAGGGGGTAGAAAGCAGGGGCATGGACATCCTTGCCCCAATAACTGGCAGAGGCCCTGGGGCTGTGGCAGCAAGAGCGAGCTCCTCTGGCCCTGGCACAGAAATGCCCTTCCAAAAGCGATCAAATTTAAGTTTCTGCGCATGCCCCTGAGGACAGGCCAGCTTGCGTCTATCCTTTATTTGTAAGGCTCTGCCAAATTCACGGCCACAAAAAACACGTCACGAACTGTGAAATCAGATCTCCCCTGTGAAATCTAGCTATTGGAGGGGCAGGGCTGGGGACACCCCAGCTGGAGGCTCCTACTGTTCACTGGGCTCCAGCTGCTAGTCCTGGCGGGGCTGGGGAGAGACAGGGCTTCCTCTTCCCCTGCAGGGCTGCTCCTGAGGGGGAGCTCAGACCCACCTCTGGGTATCTTCCCCGACTGCAGGAAGCTCCATGGCTGCTGCCAGCTTTGAAGGCTCCCAGCAGCATGGGGGAGATCAGACCCACCTCCACCTCCCTGAATCTCCCCTGGCTGCGGGAAGTTCTGTGGCTGCTGCCTTCGGAGCCTAGCTCTGAAGGCAGTGCAGAAGTGAGGGTGGCAATCCCACAACACTCCTACATCAGCTTTGTGACCCCCTGTGATGTACTTTTGGGTGGGACCCCCACGGTTACAACAGTGTGAAATTTCAGACGTAAACCTCTAAAAACATGAAATTGACCAATTTAAAAACCCTCTGGCCATGAAACTGATCAAAATGGACCATGAATTTGGTAGGGTCCTATTTATTTGGGAACTATCTTTAACCTTTAGGTGAAATTCCCCCCAGTGCAGAAAGCCTACAAAAGACTCTATGTCCCATTTATATCCCGGATACTACAAAACATGTAAGCATGTGCTTAAGCCCATTGCTACTTCTCTTATCCTATTTGCTGAATCAGGGCCTAAGGGTCTGTAATAAGTAGAACTTAAGTGGGCCCAAAAGACTTGTGGGACAAATTTCTGCCCTTAATTATGCCTTCATGTAACCAAGACAGAATCTGGCCCTGTACTCTTAGCAGTAATAGTTTTTTGCACTTTACTGCTATATGCTGCTCTAGGTGCAACCAGAGAGAATTTTGAAAATAAACACTTAAAATTAAAAGCCACTTTATACATACGTCAGATGACTTGAGTATGTGTAACATACGCTGCCCACATCTTGAAACAATATTAGTAAGAGAGGTTGATCAGAGATACCAAAAAAGAGAACCTCATTGTGTATTAAATAAATCCTCAACAAACATGATTTAAAACATACTGTAGATAATGAAATGCATCAAGAGACATTGAACTCATGTAGAAACTGTACTACACAGTGAAATAAGCATCATTTATGCAGAAATGATTACATATCAGGAATTAAAACATAAAACTTGAACTGACTCATCAGTCATTTAACTTACTGTCTCCTTCCATTACTTCCTCATGAGAATTTTCTAGCAGAAGGGTGGTAGAGGGCTGAGCTAGGTAACTGCTAAGAGATATAGAAATACAGTATTTGTGAGCAATGTTTGGTATTTGAAGGCATCAATTTATAAATTTAATAAGAAGGCCAACAGCAGAGCTTGACTTTTTGACCAAACCATAAATCAACTGGCTGCCAATGTTCTGCTTTATTAGAAGTATTTAACAGCTTTTGAGGGGAAAAATGAACATGTGATAGTTGACTGTGATATGAAAATTATCATTCACTGTGACGGGAAAACACTGGGTAGTGTACATTATAAGGAAATTAATGGACTCCATCATTAACCCTAAAGCTTTCTTTGATCATTCAGAAATCAAACATTTCAATACCTTGATATTTAAAATGGAACATAACATATGCAAGAATGCATTCATTCCCTTTGGAGCCTACGCTTCAGCTCCTTACTCAGAAAATCTCCCACAGACATCAATGAGAGCATTGTCTGAGTAAGCAGCACAGCACCAGACCTGACCTGTTCAATGGAGAATTTTTCTTTATAATAAGGAAAATAAAACAATACACACCAAACTAAGCAGTTAAAAGCAAGGACCAAATTCCTCCTAATCTAAAGTAGGCTGAAGAACTTAGTGTCTGGGAGGATGAGGCAACAACACCACAAGTATCCTCACTCTAACTTCAGAATCACTGTCCTGACAATCATATTGCAGCTACCCACAGAACAAACAACTTCAGCACCTGCCAATGAAGAAAAGTATTCTGCACAGATTATCCTCTGGGCATGTACATTTCTACCTCGGATGACCTATTTGTGGTGAGCTTCAGGTCCGTGGGTTTCATGGCTAAAGACAGGAGGAACTGAAGGGAGAGTTAAAACAGCACTGGACACAAAATGATTCACTTCAAAGTCAGATTTAATGTTGTATGTGTAATTCAAGATTCCAACACTTTGATTCTAGACATTGTAAAAGGGACCTATATATGGAAATGTGCCTGTAGCGCATCCAAACATTTGGGACTCTTTAGATCTAGATCAAAACTTCACAGCTCTGACCTGTCTCTAGAATGGGAGAAACAGAACATCAAATCCAAAACAACTGCTGAACTTTGGGGTAGAGTGGATTTGGTTTGATTCTGGATTAGAACTGCATGTCTGCTCTGTGGTTACTGTACTAATGTGTAACTAAATGAAATTTTGTGGTGGCTTATCATTTCTTTGCATATTCTTCCAAGAAGGATGCAAAAGATAGGAGCAATAAAATTCTGGTTCAGTAAGAAAAATTGAAAAACCCCTAGTAATATGAACATACTAATCCAGTAGGCTCTGACATTTCTAATATGGAAGGCCACCAATAAATAATGTATAAATTGCACAAGTGACACCATAAAATTATAGGCTCACAGCTTGCTTCTAGGCTGTCTGGCACCTTGTATAGTCATTTTCACCGGTACAAAGTGGGGGTACATTTCCTCCATTCACACACCAGTGGTAGTGTTCTAAACAAGAGTGGTGTACTGAACACTGTATTGAAATTGTAAGCTATCACTCGAAATGCTCTGGGGTTTTCCTGGTCCTGCTTGCAGGCTAGCAGGATCTGTACAGAAGCATGCGATTCTGAACCTAGCACCAACTGGTTTGCAGGCAGCCAGCCCAGTGTAAAGAGGGCTGAGTTGTGTCTCTCTGTTTTGGGGGACAGCCTGCTTTCTCTCTGTTTTGGGATTCTTGTGTGTTATTCTGAATTTTAGGAAATAAAAGTAGTGTTACACTGCCACCCTGCAGCAAGAGTATTTATGTTTTTATCTCTCTCTCTCTCTGTGTATGCCATGAACATATAACAAGGTGTCAGACAGCAAAGAATCAGGGCTGTGTGTATGAAACGTTATGGAATGAAAAACGGAAGGGTTTCTGACCCTTTGAAGGGTCATGAACGGACATGTACCATGCAAGGAGAGGCATATGAAGTGGACTGTGCACTGGAGACTTGTGTATTAAACTCTCTTATTAACATGACTAGGGACATCTTTGGTATTTTAAAAGAAATACAAATACCTTTGACAATAAAGGAAAGAGTTCAAATATGCACAGATGATAGCTTTCATCTTAAATTTAAAAAAATATATCATCCTTTTGTTGTCCTTAAGTTTCAGACAATAATTCCTGAAGGAAAACACTGAATAAAAACAAGTAAATTCCTCTGGGCCTACCAGCTCTGTGCATTTGGACTTGTTATCCTCTGTGTACTACCATCAACACCACTGGAGCTGACTCCTTGAGACCTGGCTATTGTATGAATCCTTGTAAACAAGGCTTTAAGCCCTGAAATTTTAGAAAACAAATCTTGAGTTCAACTTAAATTCAGATCCGAACCCATTCAGTCAAAGAATTATAGGCCAATCCTGCTCCCATTAAAGGCAAAATGCCTGCTGATTTCCAATGGGAGCAGAATCAGCGTGTGAGATGCAATTTTTCTAGGGCTGGGGTATAGGGGTCAGAGATGAGGAGAGGGCTCATGCCAATCCCTTGGACTCTCAAGCTCCCAGATTTTTTTGCTAGCATAATAGCCGAGTATCTTTCTTAGAGGCCTTCGTACCCTCACTGTGGTTATCATGTTCCAACTATAAACATGCTATGTATAGCTGCTGACTCACCCTCTGGGGAGCTTGCTTTCTAGGAATCATGCTATTTTATTTAAAAAAAACTGGCAAGTTCAGTAACAACTCTGTAAAATGGACTATATGTGAGCAAGTGTCCACAGGTCTCTCCTGAGAGATGTCCTGAAGAGCATAAGTAAAGGGTGAATTTCACCTCTTTGCAGAGGGTCAGCACAAGAACCATGGTATGCCCCATGTAAGCCTTAACTTATGCCCTCAGAGTGAAATCCTGGCCCCAATGAAGTCAATAGCAAAACTACCATTGACTTCAATGTGGTCAGGATTTCACTCTCAAAATCGTATTGGGCTTACATGGTACAGAGGCCTCATGGTGTCCCTCTGCGCAGGAGTGAATTTCACCCAAAATGCATTCCCATCTAGTAGTGAAGTTTGGGGAGGAAATTATTTTCTCTCTCAATAGATTTTGTTTACATTACAGTTTCTTACATCTGGCAAACATAGACTGTCATCTCAGTTTATCTTTGACACAAAGTCAGGAACAAAAGTTCATAAAGAGTGACAGCAAAAGGTACCTCTGATGGAAGGAAGGCTCTTCCATATTTAAAACAACACGTAAAATATGAAGCTCACTTACACTGTGGTCTTATTCATGGAGTTAACATAAGACTTAGTTCAGTGCCTAGTGAACTACTAAATCCTTCTTTACGTGTTAATATAATTATTAAAACAGTTAATCATATTCTTAATTTCTCAGTGGTGATGTAAAGATAAAAGCACTCGGGTACCAGGGCAATCAGTGTGGAATAAACTGCCTAGATAAACAAAGAGAAAGTTATGTTAACTTAAACAAGCATTTGGCTTATGAAATAAATACAGTATTAACATCATAAACTAACTCTCTCTTTACTTTACCCATCAGGGAAGTACAGTACACGTTAACTCATGCTACAGAGATAATGAACTTTAAGACCGGAGATGGATTATTGCCTTTTAAATAATTCTGTCATGACATTTTTTGTCTTGTTATCTAAAGTATAATTGTGCTTGTCTATAATCACTTTCTAGGCCAACGAGGCATGGGCTGATGCTGGGAAACTCAAGTTTTCTCCTGGTGTATTCCCTTTTCCAAGTCACTTGTATAGCACAAGCAAGCTGTCCAGTCAAGTGGATGCTACTCCACATGCTCCACTGGATTTCACAGACACTGTTGACTCCTATTTACTCCTTGCTTGGTCCTGCATGCATAAGTACTGGAGTAGAGAAGGGATATGAGGGGTTCAGCTGTACACCAAATACTAGTCATACAGACCCTTCCTACACTAAGAAAGATATGTTGCAAGAAACCATTGCTCTGAGCTCACCTCACCATACTTGTATAACACCCTTAATTACATACACTGCACTCAAGTGTTTTACAAGTACTGGTTGCATAAGCCTGGATAGATCTGCCCATAAGTTTCTTTTTATTTAGGAAGATTACATTGGCTTTAAGTGGCTTTCCATGGATATTACTATTTACAGGAATTAGGATTCATAAGAAGTATCAGTTCTTATTGTTTATTCTGACACAATAACTTCTGAATTCAAGGCACAAAGCAGCATTTGGGAAGCTGCCATGGTATTTGCGATAAAGATACAATAACAAAAATCACCGCATTTTTGCCAGCAGAGTTTGCTTTTTCTATATCTACTATCTAATTTGCCAGAAGGAAGGGCCGGTGCAAGGATATTTTGCACCCTAGGTGAAACTTCCACCTTGCACCCCCCCACCCCCGGAGCATCGCTTATTATAAACTTTCAAAAATGAATACTGCATAATGTGGCATTGTTCATTAGAATTAGTACACATTCGGCTTGAAAATTTATTAATGTCATTATTTAGTCTACATATTTAATGAAAATAAATGAATAACCTGACAGGATGTGGGGCTGGCTGGCTTTGGGCACGGTGGTGCGGCAGGGGTTGGATGGAGACAGGGGAGTGTGGGGCTGGCTGGCTTTGGGCAGGGGTGTGTGGCAGGGGCTGGATGCGGGCAAGGGGTGTGGGGCTGGCTGGAGGCAGGGCGGGGGGGATGGGGCTGGCTTGGAGGGCAGGGAAGAACCACCCCCCAGCACTCACCGGTGGCGCGGCTGGGGTTGGGTCTCTGCACTTCCCCCCACCGGTGAGTGCAGGCCCGGCCCTGCTGCAGAGTTCACGGGAGTAGGGGCGGGGCAGGGCTGAGGAGGGGTGGGGGCCCTGAGGAAGAGTCGGAGCAGCGCAGCGCCCCAGCGGCCGGAGGAGGAAATGACATCACTTCCCAGCCGGCCGGAGCTGATCAAAGCCGCAGTGTCCCCTCGCACAGTGGCGGGAAGAGGGTTACACGTTTAGCCAGCGCTGAGTGAGCATCCCAGACATTTTGGGCACCGCTTTTTGGCGCCCTCAAATCTTGGCGCCCTAGGCGGCCGCCTAGTTTGCCTAGTGGTTGCACCAGCCCAGCCAGAAGGTATGGAGAAGCATTCAAAGCGAAGAGCATAGCTAGACTTTGGAAACTATAGTGACAGTGCATGGGTAAAGCATAATACAAGCATCAGGAAGCAGGGTATGTGCTAATAAATACACTTAGCAATAAGGCATGTATTCAGCAGGACTAACATCATTAGTAAACACAGTGTAGCAGGACTAACATCATTAGTAAACACAGTGTACAATCTCTCTGAACAAGTGTAATTTCACTAAGAAGTCTGAGTAAATAGAGCCTTGGTAATAAAAGAGCTAGGGTCTAATCCTGCTCCTATTAAAATTAATGGGAGTTTTGCTACTGATTTCAATGGGAGCAGGACTGAGTCCTTAGTAATTAGAAGCTCTGATCCTGAGTTGTTAGCTCCCAAAGAGAAGACAATTTTATTACACCATGTCCAGGATGAGCTTACATTATAGTTTTATGCTAAACAGGATGTGGGGCTAAACAACCAGTGGGGCCCCTGGATGATCAAGATACAAAGGGAGCGCTTAAAGATGATAAAGTCATTGCGGAGAAACTAAATGGATTCTTTGCTTCAGTCTTCATGGCTGAGGATGTTAGGGAGATTCCCAAACCTGAGCTGGCTTTTGTAGGTGACAAATCTGAGGAACTGTCACAGATTAAAGTGTCACTAGAGGAGGTTTTGGAATTAATTGATAAACTCAACATTAACAAGTCACCGGGACCAGATGGCATTCACCCAAGAGTTCTGAAAGAACTCAAATGTGAAGTTGTGGAACTATTAACTAAGATTTGTAACCTGTCCTTTCAATCGGCTTCGATACCCAATGACTGGAAGTTAGCTAATGTAACGCCAATATTTAAAAAGGGCTCTAGGGTGATCCCGAAAATTACAGACCGGTAAGTCTAACGTCAGTACCGGGCAAATTAGTCGAAACAATAGTTAAGAATAAAATTGTCAGACATATAGAAAAACAAACTGTTGAGCAATAGTCAACATGGTTTCTGTAAAGGGAAATCGTGTCTTACTAATCTATTAGAGTTCTTTGAAGGGGTCAACAAACATGTGGACAAGGGGGACATAGTATACTTAGATTTCCAGAAAGTCTTTGACAAGGTCCCTCACCAAAGGCTGTTATGTAAATTAAGCTGTCATGGGATAAAAGGGAAAGTCCTTTCATGGATTGAGAACTGGTTAAAAGACAGAGAACAAAGGGTAGGAATTAATGGTAAATTCTCAGAATGGAGAGGGGTAACTAGTGGTGTTCCGCAAGGGTCAGTCCTAGGACCAATCCTATTCAATTTATTCATAAATGATCTGGAGAAAGGGGTAGACAGTGAGGTGGCAAAGTTTGCAGCTGATACTAAACTGCTCAAGATAGTTAAGACCAAAGCAGATTGTGAAGAACTTCAAAAAGATCTCACAAAACTAAGTGATTGGGCAACAAAATGGCAAATGAAATTTAATGTGGATAAATGTAAAGTAATGCACATTGGAAAAAATAACCCCAACTATACATACAATATGATGGGGGCTAATTTAGCTACAACGAGTCAGGAAAAAGATCTTGGAGTCATCGTGTTCTCTGAAGATGTCCACGCAGTGTGCAGAGACGGTCAAAAAAGCAAACAGGATGTTAGGAATCATTAAAAAGGGGATAGAGAATAAGACTGAGAATATATTATTGCCCTTATATAAATCCATGGTACGCCCACATCTCGAATACTGTGTACAGATGTGGTCTCCTCACCTCAAAAAAGATATACTGGCACTAGAAAAGGTTCAGAAAAGGGCAACTAAAATGATTAGGGGTTTGGAGAGGGTCCCATATGAGGAAAGATTAAAGAGGCTAGAACTCTTCAACTTGGAAAAGAGGAGACTAAGGGGGGATATGATAGAGGTATATAAAATCATGAGTGATATGGAGAAAGTGGATAAGGAAAAGTTATTTACTTATTCCCACAATACAAGAACTATTGGTCATCAAGTGAAATTAATAGGCAGCAGGTTTAAAACAAATAAAAGGAAGTTCTTCACGCAGCGCACTGTCAACTTGTGGAACTCCTTACCTGAGGAGGTTGTGAAGGCTAGGACTACAACAGCGTTTAAAAGATAACTGGATAAATTCATGGTGGTTAAGTCCATAAATGGCTATTAGCCAGGATGGGTAAGGACTGGTGTCCCTAGCCTCTGTTTATCAGAGGATGGAGATGGATGGCAGGAGAGAGATCACTTGATTATTGCCTGTTAGGTTCACTCCCTCTGGGGCACCTGGCATTGGCCACTGTCGGTAGACAGATACTGGGCTAGATGGACCTTTGGTCTGACCCGGTACGGCCGTTCTTATGTTATGTTCTTATTACCCACTCAATTTTTTTTTCCCCATCCAGAGTGTCTTTTATTCTTCCCCCTCCTCCCCCTTTCTGTTTTGTTTTTCTGTGTTTTGGAGTATCTGAGCAACCCAGTGACACCACTGGAGAGCAGAATGTGGCCCATTTTCCCAGTATAATATAATGGTGTCCTTTGTGCTGAGAGGCGAGGTTTGTCCAGTCTATTCTTTTATCTTTCTTTGGACCAACTTCTGCTGGTGGAAGGTACAGGCTTTCAAGCTACATAGAGCCCTGCATAGCTTGAAAGCCATACCGCCCACCAACAGAAGTTGGTGCAATAAAAGATGACCTCATTCATATCCTGAACACAGCTACCACAACACTGCAAAAACTGCTTTTAGCATAAGCTACAGTTTCGTGATCCCAAGGTGAACTTAGCATATAGAGTCTGTGACTAGACTCAAATGATTTTGGTTTTGATCTATCTGAAAAAGGTTTGACTCTTAAGGATACAGACTGCCCCTTCCACATATAAATCTTCCCAAGGGTAAAATATGTTCCTCAAGCTGCAGAGATAAAGGCAGATTTTCCCCTGCAGGGAGTGCAGTTTAAGCCAAAAGGGAAAATGAAGGATTTATGTCAGTAAAATCAGCTGCTCCACTAGATTCACATGCACTTGTTTGCTTATCCTTGCAGAGTGACATCCAGTCTGAGAATATCTCAGCCTCCCCTCCATTAATCACATGGTTCCCTTTGGAACTCTTTCTCTGAAAGGACTGTAGACATGGAGGTAAGTTACTGCTCCTTTCACCAGATAAGTCATGGATAGATTTCTACTGGGAAATCCACATTATCCAGAGGGAAGTTATCAAACTCCTTTCCCTTCCTCAGAAGATTACCTCTAAGACCCACAAAGCCTGCAGATGTCACACAGAAGGGCATTTGCAGTACAGGAGGAACATGCCACAGGTAGGGTTCCCTCTTCTACAGGGCTGGTTGAGGTTCTGCCCTATTTTGCTTCTCTCCACACCAAGCAGAGGAAGAGAGAGTCTAAAGCCCTTAGAGTCTGTGATGATGATTTTCAAAAATCACTAGTGATTTTGCATTCTCAATATGAGTGAACTTAAAGGGGGCTAATTTTCACCACATTAGCACTTTCTGAAAATGAGGCCCCTTCAAGGTGTCTCAGGTTGGGCATCCAAAAACTGAGACACTAAATATCACTATTCATGTACACCTCTATCCTGATATAACGCAGTCCTCGGGAGCCAAAAATCCCTACCGCGTTATAGATGAAACCCCATTATATCAGGGTAGTGGTGGCAGGGCTCCAGCGGTGATTTAAAGAGCCCGGGGCTCCCCACAGCAGCCAGAGCTCCGGGCCCTTTAAATCACCGGCTGAGCCCCGTTGCCGCAGCCCCGGGGTAGTGGCGGCAGGGTTCCAGCGGTGATTTAAAGAGCCCGGGGTGTGACGCAGCAGGCGGAGCCCCGAGCCCTTTAAAGTGCCGCTCAAGCCCTGCTGCCAGAGCCCCAGGCTTACTGCTCAATATGCAAATCTGTGTTATATCGGGTTGCGTTATATCAGGGTAGAGGTGTATAAAAATCTTGAGCTATAATTTTTTTTAAAAAGTAACTGGTTTAAAATTGCTTTAATTTGTAAGATTAAAAATGTCTTCCATTTAAACAAAATAATTTGTCAAACAGTTAATCCTTCATATGGTTTATGAATATCTAATAATGGAACCAAACAGGATACAGAGTTGTAAAAGTCAGCCCCAATGCATACACAATAAGGGCTTGATTCTGTCATGCTTGTTTGACAAAACTCCCACTGAAGTCAACACTACCTACTAATGCTACTAGCTGCAGACCACATTTTTAAACACAAATTTAATATTGATTTTTAGTATGCAGCCTTAAATCACCTGTGCAGTGGTCAGATTAATACAATAAAGGCTTAAGAGCTCCATTCATCAAGTCCATATTTCACAGCCTAAGATTTGTTTACTTGAGAGACTACTTACTTCAAAAGACCCAGAACAATTAATGGGTCCCTAGTTTTCAAAGTTCAATATGAAGGATTGATTTCATAGATCATAAAGGCTCTGAAAGGGATGCTGTGGTCAATCTAGTTGCAAATAAAATGTTTACAAGTGTCTGAATACAGATTTTCACAATAGACAGTAACAACCTAGTAGGCAAATAGTTATTTTCATAATCGCAATTGGGCCTACCACAATATGGATGTAGTATATATGTATAAAATTACTATTGTTCACCTAACAGTGCAGTTAAACATGCACACAATCCACCAGTACATTTGTATAATAGAGATATGTTTAAAAATCATTTTTGGTAGATCAGCATAGCTTCTGTTTAACAAATAAACTAAAATACTAAAGTGGCTGCCTCAGCTCATCTTCACAAGTGTGTCCACCTGTGGCATCATAGCAATGGCCAGGTAAACTCCCTTCAGCCCCAGCAAGTTCCCCAGGGATCAGAGGAGTAACTGATCAGAGGAAATCACCGCCTTGCAAACACAGGGTCGGCTTGCAGTCCTAGTGGTTTAAAGGAGGCTGCAGGAATAAGGAGAGTGGAACTGGGCCCTCCATCTTTCTCCCTTGGGGTTGCCAAATTTGGTTGGAAGTATTCCTGGAGGTTTCACCACCTCACATAATCTTTAATTAAAGATTAATCTTTAATTCCTGCAGACTTCAGGACAATCCTGGAGCGTTGGCAACCCTACTTGTTCGCCTGAGGAGCTTTAGCTGCCCGCAGAGAGCTACCAATCTGTAGGCCCGCTACCCACAGAGAAAGCCGCACAATGATCGCGCCATCTGCTGCCCCTTCTCTCCCGGGTTCGCCCACCTGCGCTCTAGCTACCCCCTCCCCGGGTGGGGTGAAGGGCCGAGCGGGGGGCCCTGCTGCCCTTACCGGCGAAGTTCTTGGTGAAGACCAGGGTGACGAGCAGAATGGGGATGAGGACGGTGCCGATGGTGACCACGCGGTCGAAGGGCAGCTCTAGCTTGAGCTGCAGCAGCAGCGCCGCCAGCGAACCGGCCTTGTCGTCCTGCTGCCCGGGCAGGATCAGCTCCTTCAGCTTCTCGCCCGCCAGCAGAGCAGTAGCCATGTCCGGGTGGTTATCGATGATGTGTTGCATAAGCAGCTGCAGGCGGGTTCACGCCACACCGGCTCCCCGGGGGGTGGCCGAGCTTCGCCTGTGCGTGACTCCCCGGAGGCGCGGGCGCTCCCAGCCTACAGGGTGACACCGACAGTGAGAACAGCCCATGCAGATGGGCGCCGCAGCCAGGCACCAGGGCAGGTGGGGCGGCGGGCGGGCTTGCAGCAGTGGCACCATCTTTAGCTCGCAGGAGATGCTGCTCCTATTGAGACTGCGGGTCTGCCGCCCGGAAGTTATCCCGGGCATGCTCCGCAGCTCTGCGCTGGAGAGCACGCAGCGCACCCAGGGAAAGCCAGGCAAAGAGGGCGAGGCAACAGAGCTATAATATGATCGGGGCAATGATGCAACCAGAGCCGCACGGTGAGAAATCAAGGAGCAACACGGGCAAGGCAGGGCGAGCTGTGCAATAACATTCAGGGAAGAGCCCTGCAAGAAAAGGCCGTGAGAGGTGGGCATTCAGTGAGAAGAACAATGCAAGGAGCTCTGCAATAACCTGCCATATAATAATAGCCGGCCAAAGCCAGGCTGCCCCAGGTAAAGTGTTGCAGACGCAGGGAGGACATTTACCTTGTAACTTTGGTCTCTTCAGCTCCAAGCGGATGGTGTGCGCCAAACGGTGACGTTGTCAATAACTGCAGAGGCGAAAACAACTTACCCCCTCTCCCTCTGCCAGGAGGAGTAACCGCACCTCCTCCAGTAATACAGTCACCCCCAAATTGGGGTGGATGGGGGGTAATTTATCGGTGCTTGTTATTGCCGCTGCTGAAAGGCGCTTGCAAAGAAATTTCCATCTGCCCCAGCAGCAGCAGCAACGTGCAGAGGAATTCAAGAAGGGGCTTGCAGCGGCGGGAAGGAGGCTGCAGCCCGGGAATGAATCGGCTGAACGCAAGAGGTTCTTTCAGTTGTTAAACCAAACATCTGGAGCCTGCCCAGCTGGAAGCAGCAGCTGGGGGGAGGGGGGACTTGCAGGGGGAGGGGTAGCTGGGAGCGGCGTTGGCTGTTACCAGGCACGGCACGGCACACGAACGGGCTGCCGTGGTAGCGCTGCCACGCGCTGGTGCTGTGGCGCCGCAGCTCGGCTCTGGGTTGGAAGCAGCCGGATTTGGTACCGGGCTATTGCCAGGCATGCTCAGTAGCCTCGCCTGAAGGGGGCTGCCCTACCTGGGCATCCTTGCCCTCAGAACCGCCTTTCCCAGCTGGTGGTGGTGGTGGGGCAAATCAAGGGGAGGCACAGGCAGCGTTTGTGCTGGGGGACACAACATGCCCAGAGGAGGGAGCCAGATGGGCAGACTCAGGGACGGTGCAGGAGATGAGGCTGAGAAAGGAGGCGATGGACTGACTGCAGGAGCAGTGGCAGAAGCTGGGAGATAAGGAGGGATCGAGGGGAGAAAAGTTGTTAACAATGGGCTGAGCAGTTTACAGTGATGGCCAGAATAGGGCAAGGGCAGCACAGAGGTTGAGTTCCTGGTTGGCTGATCTCAGCATCCCCTTTCCAGGCTGTGCTGTTAAAGGCAGAGGGTAGATCAGTGCCTACATAAAGCAGCTCGTTATTTGAAATGATCCAATGACCTGCCAAAAGAGACTTGGCTTAATACAGTATTCAGGCTCTCCAGCTCTTGCAATTTTTTACAACCCCAGCTAGAGGAATCATGATATTACAGGAGAGCACAGCTTTCATTTAAAAATATTAAGTTTCTATCCCTCCTATTTTTAGAGAAAAGTTTGGATGGTGAAGCAAGTGCACCCTGAAAGCCAACAGCCGGAAGGTGGATTTAAAAGAGCCCAACATTTTAAAAAAATCACTTAAAAACAAATCTCATGAGTTTTGGGAGCCAGGCTTTTTTTAAAGAGTTGTGGAGTTAGCAATACTGAACATTTTACACACAACACACACATTATTTATATATCATACATATTTTTGGCATTTAAAAGAATTCTGTTTGTTTACATAGGTGTAGTATGTCTGCAGGTAGCCTCATATCTGTTCACAAGTATCATGTTTGTTGATCTGATTGCTCCTTCTCACTCTGCTCAAAATATAGTTTCACTCCTAAAATGTATTTATTTAAAAAGCAATATTTTTACTTCTTGTCCTTAGCACACTATCATATATCTTGGTTAACATTGTACAGATGTATGGTGTGTTACTTAATTTATAGGTTTAATAGCAAATAATCACAGAAAATAATGCTAGTAGTTAAGTAGTCACCTCTCAAAGTGTTTTGTTGTAAAATTTCCCATGTTCTTATTATGATTTTAATTTATAATTTTATATTTATTTTCTTTTGTATAGCACAAGTTTATTCTTTGCCATTATACAGCAGAACCTCACAGTTACAATCACCTCGAGAATGGAGATTGTTCATAACTGAAATGTTTGTAACTCTCAACAAAACATTATGGCTATTCTTTCAAAAGTTTACAACTGAACATTGGTTTAATATAGCTTTGAAACTTTACTATGCAGAAGAAAAATGCTGCATTCCATTTATTTTTTAGTAGTTTAACACAGTACTGTACCTGCTTTCTTTTTGTCTCTGCTGCTGCCTGAGTGTATACTTCCAGTTCCAGATGAGGTGTGTGGTTGACTGGTCAATTCATAATTCTGGTGTTCATAACTCTGAGGTTCTACTGTATTACTACAATGCTATCTGATTTTCTGGGTTGTCATAAGACTTTTTTTCCTCATTCTCTTTGATCCACATACGAGAACTACCTTTCTCACACTTATTTCGCCTCTCTCCAGCACCAGGTCACCACTTGTGTGTTGAATTTACTCCTGAAATTCATGAAGGGCCCAATACTACCTTATTTGAAATATCTCTGTAAACCAAAATTTCTACTGAAGTTTTTACTAAACAGAGATGTGTTTTTTGGCTACCTAGACTCACATGGCATTGATATCAATGGGAATATCTGTATCACAAAGTTAAGCAGTGCTTTAAATTTTTTCTAGATAGAGGCTTTAGTTTGCATAGTGGTACTGCAACCACTGAGTCACAGTTACCTCTACGTATCTGCAATATTAGGTCATACCTATTACATGCAGTAATGGTTTGGTCTTCCTGTAATATGTAATATTTTTGTTTTATTATAAACAAATGATATCTTTAACTAATTCCCAACTCTGCATAAACTTATGTGCAGGCTTCTTCAACTATAAGCTTGAAAAGCATATATATGTTTTAAATAAAGGAACACACAGTAGAATTTGATAATAGAGAATTCTCACAAGGGCCCTGCTCTACCCCATCTTCTTAGTAGCAGAAACCACCCAGAATCCTCCAAGTATGCTCTCAGGAAAGCTTTATTTCCAGTCCCCTTTACCAATATAACCACAGTCCCCCATGCTCCCACCTCTTTACAGTGTTTACCAAGGTTTCAGCCTTCTCAGCAAGACCAACAGTCTCACACCACAAAAAAAAAATTCTTTCTTCCCTTTGCACTTCCTTCCTGTGCCTTTTATCAACCCTGGACTGATGGGCCAATTGAGTTCATTGCCCTCAATCAGCTTCTCCTGATGTACTAATTAGCCTCCAGGTGATCAGAATGCTAACTCATCTCTTACAGCCACCCCATCTCAGGTGCTGCTGCTGCCACTCTTCTGGAGGAAAAAGAGTGGCTGCAGCAGCAGCAGCAGCAGCACCACTACTTTATGGAGTGGGTACTGCTACTGGAGTGACTGTACCTTTTTTGTTATCTCCTGGGCCTGTGGTGGTGGTGGGTTGTTGTGGGGGGTAGAGGTGAGCAGTGCAGAGCCCTCCCCCATGTCTATCCACCCCACCAGCACTGCCCGCTTCACTGTTCTCATATATTATCTGGGACCGCTTCCACTCCCCAGCCTGGGTGCTTGCTTTGTCTCTGTTTCTAACTGGGACTTCATCTGCAGCAGCAAGTAGAGACTTGTTGTCAATAAGAACACATAGGTGCCCATGCCCCCTTCCCTGGACTTGTCCTTTCCCCCCAGCTGTGCTTAACTGGTGCCCCCCCACACACATTTGCCCAGTGTACCCTGAAGCAGCCTGCCCCTTTCCCCTCCTTACTGCCCACTCCATCTTCCCCACTGCTGCTGGTTTATTTGTCTCTCCTGCCCCATCCTAGCCCTTTAATGTTTTTTTTTTGGTTTGTTTACCTTTCCTGTCTCTCTCCCCTCCCCCCCTCACCTAGGCCCTTTCTAAATTGGCTCCCCTCCCCTCCCCTCCCCCCTTGTGTGCCCATGCCCCCCAGCACTTGTGAACCCCCCTTTTCTGTTGATCCTCCATTCACTGCACTCCCCCAAGGTTGTGAGATGTGTGATTCTCCAAGGCAGTGGATGCACTTGGAATGGTTGTCGTTAACTGGGACATTTGAAGCCTGGGTAGCCGAGCATACCCTTCCGAGAAGGCAAGTCTCCCTGATGGGAGAAGAGAAGAAAAAAAGGCACTCCTCTTACTAAAATTAATAATTAAACACTAAGCTACTATTAAGATAAAAAGAAAAGATAAGACGACCAGGCATACTGGAAGTGGGTACACTATAGCTGCATCTGAGGCCAAGGCGGTTGAGAAAGAACTGAGAGCAGTTCTATCTGTTCAGCTCTGTATAGCTTCAGCACGGGGCGTGAGGGTGTGTAGGGAGCATGCACGGGGAGAATAGACATTCACTAAAATCTCTGATCAAAGGTGCATAGGGCACATCCACGCCTGAAGTGGAACACCTATGGGACATTACTTGAAGAAGACGTCAGATTTTCTCTTTTCATAGTCTTCCACGCTACAGAACCATTATTTGATTAAATCATATTGATTCTGCAATCATCTTGGAGAAATACTTTGCATATATTGCAACTACATTGATTGCCAAAAGGACAATGAAGATGGGATGTTGATGAGAAACAAAAACATTGGGGTATATGTACAGCATATGGTAGGGTAAATAAGGAAACAAAATGGCTGTCCCTAGCACAAGAACAGATGTCATGGTCTAGTACCCAGACAGTAGCATAAAGACAGACACTGTGGAATAGCCTAGATAATGATCATACTTGTGGTAATAATTCCACACTAACAAAAATTTCACATGGTGCTGATAGAATCATAGTTTGATTATAGATCTCATATGTAGAAAGTGAAGATCATATGAACTAACTAGCAAAAGTTCAAAAAAGGGAATATTTTATAATCATGTACAAGCTAATTCAAACATTTTGAATAATCCATTGTCATCAATTTAAAATGTATAACTTTTCAATGGTAATGTGTGACTCCTGTGGGAGGTGGGTGGCTGTGTCCTGCTTTCTGGAGGGAAACAATCGAGATCTTAAACAATAAGGAGAAAGAGTACATCTGCATGAAGTTCATAGAATTGTGATATTTATATTGTAATGCACATATGAATGAATAACTCAGTCTAATCAGTATTTGCTAAAATTGTCATTTTTAAATTATACAATTGAAATAATGTACATGGGAATAAAGAAAAAAAGCACCATTTAAAATTTGTGTTTAAAATAGATGTTTATGTATGTTTTGGAAATTGACATTTTTGTATTTACACCTTATGTTTTAATAAGAACTATTAAAATTAGTCAAATATTGTTTGCATATTGTAAAATCTAAATTTAAATTTCTGAAATTTAAAAAGCAAGTGGTAGGGGTGGGGGGAAAGTGGGGGGGAAGGTCAAGGTAACAAATTCAGCCTGGGAGCTCTCCAGACTTTGCTACCCCTGTGCCTATGAAGAAGGGGATTCACTTTCTGAGAAGCAATTTTGAACACTACCAGCTGACCTAGGTCAGCTGTCTTCACAGCGGCATCTGCCTGCTGCTGTTGCTGATACACACACTTTCCAACATCAGCATCATCCCTGCCTTCCTGTCTGCTTGCTTTAAGATTGCTCTACTGAGCACCTCATCCTGTCCCACAGGTAAGTGTTTGACATTATAAAGGGCAGACAAAGGGCTGTGGTTGGCCGGAGGGGAAGGTGAAATGTGGCTTTGAGGCTGTTGGCAGTGAGATGAAACTTTGTAGCTATCGGCAATGAGAAGTGCCCACTGGCCATGAGCTGTTACTATGGCTGTGGCTGAGACAAGGCGTTTGGCAGTAAGCTAGGGCTCTGAGCCTACCGGCAGCAAGAAATGGCTATTGAAAATGAGATGTGACTGCTGATGCGATGTGGCTACATGGCATCTACAAACTGAATGTAGGTGACTAGTTTGCAGCAGCACACTCTTCTCTTTGAAGTTTTACAGCTCAGACCTCTGGAATCTAGTAGGTACCTGGGCGTTTCCTTCCCTTCCACCCACCCTCTTAAGAACCCTCGTTCACTTATTCTTTCTTTGTGACTCTTCACTGAGCTATGTTAGTTACTTGCCAAGCGGAGATGAAAGATTTAAAAACAAATTCTGCATGATATACTCTTTTGATGGAAAAAGAACAGGAGTACTTGTGGCACCTCAGAGACTAACAAATTTATTTGAGCATAAGCTTTTGTGCTCAAATAAATTTGTTACCCTCTAGGGTGCCACAAGTATTCCTGTTCTTTTTGCGGATACAGACTAACACGGCTGCTACTCTGAAATCTTTTGATGGAGTAGATTTAAAATAGATACCAACAGCTGCATTGAGCATTTAGAGAAAGTGCACCTGCCTAAGTCCCCTATTAATGCTTTTTCTTCACTTTTGTTGTTGTTTGATTTCCTGGTTTTAAAGGGCTTTTTGCAAACCACAAAAACAAATGAGGGCCATGTATGCATGTGGCTGGGACAGTCTCCTCCCTCTGGCTCCTGGTACTTTTCTGCTTCACCCTACGGAGGAGTCCCCAGGTGGAAGCACCTGATCCCAGTCTCTAATTCTCTGCTTCTCCATGTGAAGGAGTTATGTGGCCTTGGTTCCTCCCCCCACTGCACCCAGTCTCACCCCCTACCTCCAGCTTATGTTGGCCTTCCAGCATTGCAGAGGGGTTAAAGGATCAACTTCAAGTTCCTTCTACTCTATCTACCAGCAGTCTTTCCATTTGCCTTCCTCTTTGTTTTGTGAAAGGCATTGGGGGAAAAGGGAAACCTTCCTTGACCACAATCGTGGCTCCCTACAGAGGTCGTGGGGTGGAGCGACACCCTTCCAGCCATTTTTGTACACTCTGTTCTGCCTTCTGCATGGTGGAGACAGAACCTGCAACTGCTGGTATGTGGCATTTTTAGTGCTCTGTCACTACAGGGTTAGTGAATATATCACATCCTGTCACTACTGCTTGGAGCTAGCTAAAATAAAGCTCAAGTATGGATGGATTGTTAGGTCCCAATTCCGTAAATTGGAGTCAGTGGGACTGAGCACCCACATGCTTCAATGATGGGAGTCATAACTATCTAGACAGATGTGTCAACCTCTTCATGGGCCACCTTGAAGAAAAAATTCTGGACAAATGCAACATGAAACCAATGACATTCTCATCTTCAGATAGATTTCCACCACAACTTCAACAATGACCACCCATTCATTAAACGCTCTCTGAACACTCCTCCACTAGCATCAACTTCCTGTACATCAGCGTCAACAATGGAACTCCACAGACAACTATTACAAGAAACCCACAGATCACCACATCTATCTTCATAGATCCAGTAACCTCCCAACACACACGAAGAAATCTGTAAGCTACAGCCTGGCACTCAAATACCACAGAATATGCTCCATATCAGGAGAGATTTAAAAGACTGGGACTTTTCAGCTTGGAAAAGAGACGACTTAGGTGATATGAGAGAGATCTATACAATGTTGACTGGCATGGAGAAAGTGAATAAGGAAATGTTATTTACTCCTTCTCATAACCCAAGAACTAGGGGTCACCCAATGAAATTAATGGGCAGCAGGTTTAAAATCAAACAAAAGGAAGTTCTTCTTCTCACAACACACAGTCAACCTGTGGAACTCTTTGCCAAGGGATGTTGTGAAGACCAAGACTAAGAGTTAAAAAAGAACTAGATAAGTTCATCGAGGATAGGTCCATCAATGGCTATTAGCCGGGGTGGCAGGGATGCTACACCATGCTCTGAGTGGCCCTAGCCTCTGTTTGCCAGAAGCTGGGAGTGGACAAAAGGGGATGGATCACCAATGATGGCTTGTTCTGTTCCTTCCCATTGAAGCACCTGGCATTGCCACTTTCAGAAGACAGGATACGGGGGTAGATGGACCATTGGTCTGACCCAGTATGGCCATTCTTATGTTCTGTAAAAATTAATAATAAAAATGTTTAGTACAGAAACTTCTCAAGATAACGACCTCTTGAGATAGCGACAATGTGAAATAACGACCTTGGCAAATAATGCATTTTAAAAATATTGGTGTACTAGGAAATGCATATTTATATAAGTTTCCCAGTCACAAATCTAGCATTCTGGAGCAAAGACACTAAAACGTAGTCCAACAAACAAATGTTCCTTTACCGTGCCCCTCCCTTCTCCCTCCACCACAGCCCACTCATAGTTGTTGTCCTTGGTCAATGGAGACCCAGAGTTTATAGGTGCTTTCACTTGAGTTCACCTCCCACCCCGGGAGATGGGAGAGAGAAGGCAACTTGCTCATTCCTCCAGCTGCTCATTGCTTGCTCTGGCTACTGCTGTTTGTTGCATCACCATTCACTCCCGTTCACTTCACTGCTCTATCTCTGTGCCATTACAATCTGCTGCCACCTCTGCGAGTTAGTCTCTTGAGGTTCCACCCAGCTCTCAGTGATTTTAACTCTCAGTCGGGGAACCTCACTGATAGTGCAGGCTGGGCAGTCTCTTCCACAGAAACACTGTCCCACAGCAACTCTAAGCACTTAGACCTGATTATCAGTGATTTCAGCTCTAGTGGTCACTTAAAAAAACCAGGAGTAATTTCCAACCAATGACTTAATTGGCAACACTGCCTAGTGGACCACTGGTGGTGATGGGGAAATTCAGGGGGAATGTGGGGAAATCCCTGATCACAATTAAACAGCCTGTTAGCCTGAGTCCCATAAACCTGAGTCCCCTGGTACGAGCCACCTGCAGGTTTTAAATTGCAGCGTAGACATATCCTGAGTAACTTGAAAGCGTGTCTTTCTCACCTGCAGAAGTTGGTCCAATAAAAGATATTACTTCACCGACCTTGTCTACTTAGGCAGATAGACAGATTACTCATGGTAGTAAATGTTTACAGAATTAGAGTGTGTAGGAAAGATTGTGCATGCTAACACAAGATTCGGAAGTGAAACTATCAACGCAGAATTGAATCAAACTTTATACAGAGCACTGTCAAGTGCAGAAAGTAACACTGAACAAATAAAGAATTTTTTCTTGTATTTCTTTCAGTTTTGGCAATATATAATGTTACTTGAAACAACAGTAAATAAATTTGAAAAAGTAATTTCATGTTTGAGTTGACAGTGTCTCTAATTGTTGCCCGAGAGATAATGTCTACTTATTCCATTCTCCTTTTAGAAGATTCCAGATTCTGACTAAGGGAATTAAAGTATGTGCTGAACTGCTTTGCTGAATAGGGCTTCAGCCAGTGATATCCTTCCAGGCTCCAGACTGCAGTTTACAAAATAAAGGCCCCATCCTGCCAGGTTCTGACCACCTGTAGTATCAAGGCATTCAGCACCTCCCAGACAGCATTCATAATTTCACAGGGTGGTGTAAAAAGGGGTGTTTTAAAGTGTCAGTAACAAGTAATTTTATCCAAAAATTTATAGTCTAAAGAAACAAGAAAGAGTAGAGGCCAGATCTTAATAATTGTCTCTCTTTGTGCCAATCCAAGGATGCAATAGCTTCTCCTCCTCTCACCACACTGTTTCACTCACATGATGTTTTGGGGATTGGTCCTCTTTTGAGCAGGGGGTTGGACTAGATGATCTCCTGAGGTCCCTTCCAACCCTAATAATCTATGATTCTATAATCTATAATCTAAGTGCCTTGTGGGACACCAGGGTTAAAGACAAGTAAAATATTCACAGTTATTAATTATGACTATTTTAATAATAAAGAAAAAGAAAAGAGGAAAACCCACAAGCATGTAGTAACCAATGGCTACCTCCGTTGCAATCACTTCTGTATAACTCTTTGCGGAGTGCTTTCATCCTTCATTCTTTACATAAATGAAAACCAAAATAAGCAACTCAGTAGTGAGTCCTTTTTTAACATAGAATAGACAACAAAAAGTTTGTAGATGGGCAAGGGAATTTCATTTAAGGATTGATGACTCCTGTTTGTTTCATCATGTCTAACAAACAATTTATAAATAGGCAGAGAGAAATGATCAAATAGCAACGTTTCTTATAAACCCATCAACTCACTTTAAGAAGTGATCTTTAGACTGGGAAATTAGTGAGTACTAAGAATCTTAAATGCAAATTAAATCCCACTTTGTCTCTGTTCATCAAACTTATCTTATGTCTCCCTTCTGGAGTACACTGTCCAAACAATCCAGTGCTGAACAGGAGAAGTTGTTAATATCTTAAATTACAACAGCATTTCATTATCCCATTAAAATTAATACAGTTTAAGTCAAATCGCTTGGCAATACTTTTGCAAAAATCATCTCACCTCTCTTTCATCTTTTAAAATAGTCATGTTAAAATTAAATGGTTCTCAGAGAGAGTCTTTAAACTCTGTCAAGTCATCAAATAAGTTATTGTCTCTTCTTCTTAAAAATCTTGAGAGAGGATCTTGTCTTCCTGAGTTTGGTGAGGAAGCTGCTTTCTGGTATTGCAAGATAACTAATTTGCCAGTTAGTATTTTATACTCATGGTTTCTTTATATTAGGAACTAGTTATAGCAAGGTAATTTGATTCCATATTCGTAAATAAAACATCTTACTATTCACCAAGCAATGGTATCAGTAAGTTTGTTACCTTAGATTCTCCATTTAGATACAAGACATTTACAAATGAACATCACAAAAGATGCTTATAGCAAAGCATTTAAGGAACCAACTACACATATTTTCCTTAGAGTTAAATTAATTAAGACTCGAACATTTATAAAATAAATCATTTTCAGAATGATTTTCTGAGAATGTTTCTAGAGTTCGTTGTGAGGGTTTAAAACTGAGGTTTTTCTTCATGAAGAGAGGAAGGGGAGAAGGAGTGACAAGATGCTCTGGGCTTAGCTTTTGTGGCCTTGACAAGTGCTACACATCACTCCTCTTTGAGATTGTAGAAGAATATTTTCATAACCCTTAACCAGGAGGAGATGTCCTGCTCTTTGAGAAGACAATCCTGTCAACCAAGCAGATCCCAAGATCACAGTGTGTAGTAGCTTCACCCACAATTCACAATTAAAGATTCCTACCAAATACTCTAAGCAGAGAGAAAAACAATTACAATAACTAACACAGGGGTAGGCAACCTATGGCACACGTGCCGAAGGCAGCACATGAGCTGTTTTTCAGTGGCACTCACGGTGCCCAGATCCTGGCCACCGGTCTGGGGGGCTCTACATTTTAATTTAATTTTAAATGAAGCTTCTTAAACATTTTTAAAACCTTATTTACTTTACATACAACAATGGTTAGACATATGTTCTGTATAGACATAGAAAGAGACCTTCTAAAAATGTTTAAATGTATTACTGGCACGCAAAACCTTAAATTAAAGTGAATAAATGAAGACTTGGCGCACCACTTCTGAAAGGTTGCTGACCCCTGAACTAACATTTAGTTATATCTTTCTACTATAATATAAAACAAAACAATATAGAATATTAAAACAAAACAGAAGTAATAAAGCTGCATTCCAGAGTTTGCCCAATCAGACTAGGAGGGGATAAAGACACATCTACGGCCAAGGAGGAAGTATTCTTGAAGCCTTTTGTGCCAGTCACTTATTGGGACAAAGCAGAGGTTTCCTAGCAGTTTCTTTAATTAACCTGAATATAATATTTAAGAAAATAAGCAACTAAAGCATAAGCAAGTGAACTATTCTTCTCTAAGCATCACATGCATGAAAGCAATTGTAAATATCTCCTAAAATTCAGTAAAGACAAAGACAAGTTGTAATAAGTTAAAATTATAATTTATTAATAACCATTTTTGCATCAAGATTGAAGTTTATTCCCCCTATTACAGGATCAGACTCTTGTTCTTGTATCTATCTAAGTTAATGGCAAAACTCAGGCCTTAGCACCAGCTGATATGCTTCAGTTGCCAACAGGCTTCATACATTTTAGTAACTTTAATTCTAAGTTTGGAATATAACACAAGAACATAAGAACGGCCGTACGGGGTCAGATCAATGGTCCATCTAACCCAATATCCTGTCTTCTGACAGTGGTTGGTGCAAGATGCTTCAGAGGGAATGGGCAGAACAGGGCAATTTTGAGTGATCCATCCCTTGTCATCTAGTCCAGTGGTTCTCAAACTAGGGCGGCCGCTTGTTCAGGGAAAGCCCCGGGCGGGCCGGGCCAGTTTGTTTACCTGCCACGTCTGCAAGTTCAGCTGATCGCGGCTCCCACTGGCCGTGGTTTGCTGCTCAAGGCCAATGGGGGGCTGCAGGAAGTGACACGGGCCGAGGGACGTGCTGGCTGCCCTTCCTGCAGCCCCCATTGGCCTGAAGCGCTAAACCGCTGCCAGTGGGAGCCGCGATCGGCTGAACCTGTGGACGCAGCAGGTAAACAAACTGGCCCGGCCTGCCCGGGGCTTTCCCTGAACAAGCGGTGGCCCTAGTTTGAGAACCACTGATCTAGTCCCAGCTTCTGGCAGTCAGAATTTGAGGGATACCCAGAGCATGGGGTTGCATCCCTCACTATCTTGGCTAATAGCTATTGATGGACCTATCCTCCATGATCTTATCTAATTCTTTTTTGAACCCAGTTATACTTATGGTCTTCACAATATCCCCTGGCAATGAGTTCCACAGGTTGACTGTGCCTTGTGTGAAGAAGTACTTCTTTATGTTTGTTTTAAATCTGCTATTAATTTCATTGGGTGACCTCTGATTCTTGTGTTAACTAAAAGGGTAAATAACACTTCCCTATTCACTGTCTCCATACCAGTCATGATTTATAGATCTCCATCGTATTCCCCCCTCAGTTGTCCCTTTTCTAAGCTGACCAGTCCCAGTCTTTTTAATCTCTTTTCATATGGAAGCTGTTCCATACCCTAATCATTTTTCAGAGGGGTAGCCATGTTAGTCTGGTTCTGTAGAAGCAGCAAAGAATCCTGTGGCACCTTATAGACTAACAGACGTTTTGCAGCATGAGCTTTCGTGGGTGAATACCCACTTGCATCCGAAGAAGTGGGTATTCACCCACGAAAGCTCATGATGCAAAACGTCTGTTAGTCTATAAGGTGCCACAGGATTCTTTGCTGCTTCTAATCATTTTTGTTGCCCTTCTCTGTACTTTTTCCAATCCTAATACATCTTTTTTGAGATGGGGTCATGAGAACTGCTCACAGCATACAAGTTGTGGGAATACCATGGATTGGTATATAGTTCAGTATCTCAGCCTGATAAAAATCAAGCAAAGCAGACCACCTTTAAAACTATGCAAGTGCAATATTTTTTAAATTGAATTTCTTTCAGCACCAACACGTTATTTTAGCTAACTGAAATCTTCCCCGTATTTAGTACATATGAAACATCATTTAAAGCAATCATACATTCAAATTCTGCAGTGGGTTTTGTTTCTGAGTGATTTTGTATCAGTCCTTTAACCAGAAGACTGCTGCTTTCATATGAAATTTATATGAACTGGGCCTAGTTAGTATTCAATGCATTTCCTTAATATTTATATTTTCAGAGTTCCCAAAATTTGGAACCCAGGACATTGCACCTAAGCCTAGTGATACAGCAGCTGAGGTATAGGAAATTGTTGAATTATTGGTGGTATAGTTAAGAACAATCCAAATAAGTTGGGAATAATATCTGTGAAGGTATTTTTCTCTTCAGAAAGAGTTTAGATGCAGAATGACTAACCACCACATAAACTGTAATAGCAACATTGCTCCTGTATAAGAGGTGCTAAGCCAGTTTCCAAAAGGCAAAACCATTTTAAAAAACTGAATTAACTGAATTACCACTAGAATTTCTGCATACATGACTCCTGTGTGAGCTAATGACTAACTGGTATCAGTATCAAACTGTTCTATATATGGACCAGCCACTGCGGGTGGAGGGGGGATGAGTCACACACTTTGCCAGTTAGTTTCACAGTTATTTGCTGGCAGCTGAGGAACGTAGAGACTTAGGTCCTGGATTTAATTCCAGGTTCAGGAGGAGAGTGGTCTAGTGCTTCCAAACCACTGTATCCTGTACCCCCAGCCTATTCCTGTCCTCCTCTCCTATGTGCCATGCCATCCCAGCTCTGGCTCCCTCCCCATCTGTTCCTATCTGTTCACCCTCCCATCTCTTGACTCCTGCCCCTCTATTCTCCCCAGCCCTCTCCTTCTACCCTCTTTTTCCTCTCCACCACCCCACTGGCTCATTGCTCACTGTCCTTCTGCTCTCTGACCCCACCGCACCACAGTGCTTTGCCTCCCCTTCTGCTCCTCTCCCTGCTCTTCCTCCCCACATTTCTCACTGCTCTGAATTTCAATCAAGTTGCCTTCTCCTTCTCCCATTCTCTGCTTGGGCATCTCCAGCAGCAGGAGCATTGAGAGCACAGGAGAGACCATTTTGCTGCTTCCAGTTTCTGCTCCCAGTGCCACAGCAGGCCCCAGCAGCTAGGAGGATCAGTTGTAGGGAAATCCTGGTCATCCCCTGAAACCCTGGAATTGTTCATGCTCAGTGCAGATGGAAGCTTCAGAGAACTTTGCTGCTGAACTCTAACAAGACTCTATTGAGCATGTGTGAATTGTGATTTTTTTGGAGGTTTATAACCTGTTCAAATTTAGGGAAATTTTCATGGGAATGGGAAAAGGCACATCCGGCACCAAGGCAACTAGTGGAGGACTGCTCAAACAAACAACAGAAATAATACTTACCTTTATTGCTATAGAAGAGCTAACAGGAACTATTTAAAGTAATAAGTGCATTCTTTTACTGCCCTAGTGCTCAAAAACAGCTGAGCTTCTTTCCTTTGTACTATCGAACTCGCTCAAAAGCCTTGACTCGAGCCCAAACACGAAAAATCTCAGGGCTTGTCTACACGGCACCATCAAAGCACACTGGAGGCTTGCGATCTGTAAAATGCACTAACGTGCTATGCTCTACCTGCCCATTTAGACCCTGCTGGCAAACTCTTCTAAAAGGTAGCTAACTTCATGTTAACGTAGTTCAGACAGGACTATGTTAACTCAGACAGGGTATCTTTTAGAGTGTTCTAGAAGGGTGTATATGGAGCAGGTAAAGCTTAGCACATTAGTGCGCTTTACAAATCACATCCATCTGGCGCACTTTGCCACACAGTGTAGCGAAGCCCTCAGACTAATTTTTTACCCAGAAAGTTATGAATGATTGAAAACAAGAAGTGAGACCAGAAACCATTATGCAGCTTTAACTGCTGCTCCCTCTATAAAAATACAGGGTCCAAACATGTTAGAAATATAACTAAGGCTCCAATCCTGCAAAAACATATGTGCCAACTTAACCAAGTCAGTGGGTCTACTCACAGTACAGTTAACTACAAAGTTAAGCAGGTGCGTAAGTCTTTTCAGGCTTAGGGCCTGAGTTTTTCTAACAGTAAGAAATAAATTAAATGGAGATTGAGAGGTAATTCTAAGTCTGTCTGGTTCCAGAGACGCTTGCTGCCTACCAGAGCTCTCCAACAGAATATCAAGTAACAAACATACAAAAACCAACTCTCATTGATGCACCCTGAAGGAATGACAGTTTCCAGCTGCTTCTGAGGGCTTGTACACACTACCGCTTTTATCTGTATAACTTATTTCGCTCAGGGGTGTCAATAAGCCACCCCCTGAGCAACATGAGTTACACCAACCTAACTGCTGGTGTGGATAGTGCTATGTCGGCGGGAGAGCTTCTCTTGCAGAGGTGGTTTTATTATGCTGATGGGAGACCTCTCTCTTGTTGGCATAGAGTGTCTTCACCAGATGCACAACAATGCAGCTGCGCTGCTGTAGCACTTCTAGTGTAGACAAGCCCCGAGACAAGAGTAATGTGAAACTATTTATCTTACACCAGAGAATTATTGAATAAACACTCTTATTTTTTATGTTGCAAACAGTTCAACCTACATGCTAAATCTGGAGAGGTGCCCAAATGAAGACCGCGTATCTGGCTGTGAGAGCTACAGTGTCCTCAGTTCTGTTTAGCTATTGAAAGTCATACCTTAGTGCACCGATTTAGGGTATGTCTACACTACAGGAGTAGTTCGATTTAACTTAGGTCGAATTTGTGGATTCGACCTGATGAATTCGAATTTGTGTATCCACACCAAGGACACTAATTCGAATTTGTGAGTCCACACTAACGGGGCAAGCGTCGACATTGGAAGCGGTGCATTCTGGGCAGCTATCCCACAGTTCCCGCATTCCCCACTTCCCATTGGAATGCTGGGTAGAGCCCCCAATGCCTTCTGGGGGAAAAATGTGTCGAGGGTGGTTTTGGGTAACTGTCGTCATTCAACCGTCACTCCCGCCCTCTCTCCTTGAAAGCGCCGGCGGGAACTCTGTTCGCGCACTTTTCTGGTCAGTGACAGCGCGGACGCCACAGCACTGCGAGCATGGAGCCCGCTGCGATCATCGCTGCACTTATGGCCGTTGTCAACTCCTCGCACCTTATCGAACACCTCTTCCACAGTCAGCTGCTGAGAAATCGGGCGAGGAGGCTCCGGCAGCGCGGTGAGGACGTGAAGTGTCAGAGTGGTAGAGACCTCTCACAAAGCACGGTACGCCGCGCCATGGAGATCATGGTGGCAATGGGTCACTTTCATGCTATGGGACGGCGATTCTGGGCCCGGGAAACAAGCACGGACTGGTGGGACCGCATAGTGCTGCAGGTCTGGGATGAATCACAGTGGCTGCGAAACTTCAGGATGCATAAGGGCACTTTCCTTGAACTGTGTGACTTGCTGGCCCCTGCCCTGAAGCGCCAGGACACCCGTATGCGAGCAGCCCTGAGTGTGCAGAAGCGAGTGGCCATAGCCCTCTGGAAACTTGCAACGCCAGACAGCTACCGGTCAGTAGCGAACCACTTTGGCGCGGGCAAATCTACCGTGGGGGTTGCTGTGATGCAAGTAGCCCACGCAATCGTTGACCTACTGCTCTCAAAGGTGGTGACCCTGGGAAACGTCCAGGTCGTCATAGATGGCTTCGCCGCGATGGGATTCCCAAACTGCGGTGGGGCTATAGATGGCACTCACATCCCTATCCTGGGACCGGCCCACCAGGCCAGCCAGTATATTAACCGAAAGGGCTACTTTTCAATGGTGCTGCAAGCACTGGTGGACCATAAGGGACGTTTTACCAACATCTATGTCGGGTGGCCGGGCAAGGTTCATGACGCGCGTGTGTTCAGGAACTCTGGTCTGTTTTGACGCCTGCAGGAAGGTAGTTTCTTCCCGGACCACAAAGTAAGTGTTGGGGATGTGGAGATGCCTACAGTGATCCTCGGGGACCCAGCCTACCCGCTAATGCCCTGGCTCATGAAGCCCTATACAGGCGCCCTGGACAGTGACAAGGAGCTCTTCAACTACCGGCTGAGCAAGTGCAGAATGGTGGTGGAGTGTGCTTTCGGACGTCTCAAGGGGAGATGGAGGAGCTTACTCACTCGCTCGGATCTCAGCGAAACCAATATCCCCATTGTTATTGCAGCTTGCTGTGTGCTCCACAATCTCTGTGAGACCAAGGGGGAGACCTTTACGGCGGGATGGGAGGTTGAGGCAAATCGCATGGCTGCTGATTACGCTCAGCCAGACACCCGTGCGATTAGAAGAGCCCAGCGGGAAGCGCTGTGCATCCGGGAGGCTTTGAAAGCTAGGTTCCTCAGAGAGCAGGGTAACCTATGACTGTCCAGTCTCTTTACAGAGAAGCTGAACCTGCCCCTGTTTCAGTTACTGTTGTCTTTTTTCAGCGGTTACATACCCCGTTCACCAGGTTTCCCCCCTTCCAACAGACGTTTAAAAATAAAGTTATTGGAACATTTTTAATTAACAAAGTTTTCTTTACTAACGAATTCTGGTTCAAGGGTTACAACAGGGACGCAGACTGTGGTGGGTACGGTGTGCAGTGATGTACATACCGCTTCTACACTCCTGCTCCTACAGCGGTCTCTGGGGGGAGGACGGTTACCGGAGGGTGTGCAGGAAGGGGTGGGTTTGCAGGAAGGGGTGAGGGGTGTGTGGGAAGGGTGAGTAGGTGTGGGTGGATGATGGCTCTGGCTGGGGCTCAGGGCATCGGAGAGGTTCATGGCTAGGGTGGAAGGGCATGGTAAGGGCAGCCTGCCTTGCCATTTGTGGATGCCAGGCGCTCGGACCCTGGGGCAACATACACCTCCCAGACTGACCTGGGGCAGCAGACACCTCACACAGTGACCCGGGTGCCTAGTGACTGCACTCTGTGTGTGACCTGCTGTTGATCCTGCCCCCATGTCTGTACCCTGTTAATGGTGGCTGTCCTATGCAATTAACAAACCCCTCCCCCACCCTTCACACAAAGTCTTCTGCAAAGAAACATGACGGAAACAGTAATGAACAGCAAACTATTTTTAATACTCAACTACACAGTTGGGGGATGAAACTGGGATTTGGGATCGGGTGAGCCAGGAAGGGAAGCAATTCTCATACTTTAGGGAATGAGAGCTGTTTGGTACATGAGCGCTCTGCTGGGGTGGAGTGACAGTTTTCACGGCCCCTAGCGCCCCTCCTTCTTGTGATTTTGGGTGAGGGGGGGACAGGACTTTGTGGCGGGGGAGGGCGGTTGCAGATACAGTTCAGGGGGGCTCTCTGCTCCTGCCTGCGGTCCTGCAGAACATCCACAAGGCGCCGGAGCGTGTCCGTTTGCTCCCTCATTAGTCCAAGCAGCGTTTGAGTCGCCTGCTGGTCTTCCTGCCGCCACCTGTCCTCCCGTTCGCTGTGTGAGCGCTGCTGCTGAGAGAGGGTCTCCCTCCACTGGCTCTGCTGTGCCGCCTCGGCTCTGGAGATGGCCATCAGTTCAGAGAACATCTCGTCCCGAGTCTTTTTCTTTCGCCGCCTAATCTGCGCCAGCCTCTGTGAGGGGGATGCCGGGGCAGTTCGGGAAAGAGCCGCAGCTGTGTGATGGGAAAAAGGAAGTGATTTCCTTCCAAAGATACATGTTTGCGAACACTGAACACAGTCTACTCAGTTTCTGTGAACAAGACCATACAGGGCACCTAATCTCATGTGCTCTCAGGACAAGTTCGAATTTTCGGCATTCGCTTTCATTGCCTGGGGTCTTGCACTGGAGATCGGACAAGCGGGGCAGGACAGCAGAATCCGTGTAGCAGCCAGGCCTGGTAAGCCGGAAACTTTAGGCTGCTTAACAGTTAATGGATAGCAGGGCCCTCCTGCTGCAGGCAATCTGGAAAGCATAAAGTCTGACCCTGTTCCAGCCCCTCGCGGCTGTCCCCGGGAAAGATCCCTGTATGCTTTTCCTCTGCAGCCTACAACACGTGGCTGTTAAACGACGGTCATTGTTATGCAAAGGAAAAGTCAAGCATTCACAATAGTAACATTAAAGTAATTCCCCTAATTAGATGCAGCAGTCGCCGAGTGAGATCACCCTGAGGCGGGTCTCCAGGAGAAACAGAGAGCGAATGCTGCGTGAATCCCTGCACAGACCAGGGCCCTATGCTGCCATGCTGGTCGAGGCGATGCTCCCATTATACCTCCTGATGGCCTGGCGCGGAAGAGTGTGCTTCCACGGAGCACCCAACAAGGCACCTCTACCCAGGAACCTCCTAAGGAGGCTTTTCGAGTACCTCTCAGAGAGCTTCGTTGAACTGTCCCAAGAGGATTTTTGTTCGATCCCTATATGCATTGACCTTCTTTTTATATAGTTTTTATTCCTGTTTTGTTAAGAAATAAATGTTTACATGTTTATAGCACTTACCGACTGATCCTTCCCCTGATTCGGAGTCCGGGTTAACGGCCGGGGAGGGTTGGTAGGGGATCTCTGTGAGGGTGATGAAGAGATCCTGGCTGTCGGGGAAAGCAGTATTGTAACCGCTGTCACCTGCCTCGTCCTCCACAAACCCTTCCTCATCTTCCCCATCGGCGAACATCGCCGAGAAACTGCCCCTCGACACTATCCCATCCTCAGAGTCCACGGTCACTGGTGGGGCAGTGGTGGCAGACCCACCGAGAATGGCATGCAGTGCCTCGTAGAAGCGGCATGTCTGGGGCTGGGCTCCGGAGCGTCCTTTTGCCGCTTTGATTTTTTGGTAGCCTTGTCTCAGGTCCTTGATTTTCACGCGGCACTGCGTTGCATCCCGGCTGTATCCTCTGAGTGCCATGGCTTTGGAGACCTTCTCGTAGGTCTTTGCATTCCGTTTTTTGGAGCGCAGCTCCGAAAGCACAGACTCATCGCCCCACACAGCGATCAGATCCAAGACTTCCTGGTCAGTCCATGCTGGGGCCCTCTTTCTACTCTGAGATTGCATGGACTCCTCTGCTGGAGAGCTCTGCATCGCTGCCATTGCTGCTGAGCTCGCCACGATGTCCACACAGGAAATGAGATTCAAACTGGCCAGACAGGAAAAGGAATTCAAATTTTCCCGGGGCTTTTCCTGTATGGCTGATCAGAACATCCGAGCTCGGACTGCTGTCCAGAGCGTCAACACAGTGGTGCACTGTGGGATAGCTCCCGGAGCTAGTAAGTTCGATTTGCATCCACACCTAGCCTAATTCGACATAGCCATGTCGAATTTAGTGCTACTCCCCTCGTCGGGGTGGAGTACCGAATTCGAACTAAAGAGCCCTCTAGGTCGAATTAAATGGCTTCCTGGTGTGGATGGGTGCACGGTTAATTCGAATTAACGCTGCTAAATTCTAATTAAAGTCCTAGTGTGGACCAGGCCTTATTTTTATTTATGTATCCAATATTTTTCCTTGCTTTCAGAATAAATGATGCCACATGCAGGAATGGTTAGGATAAAGTTACACATAGTATTCATCTCCTAGGAGCTTGCTTTTGAGCTGTGTACATGAAAACTTACTATGAAAAACAGATGTATTTCTTCTGTACCTTGTATAAGGACAGATCAATTCAGATCATATACGGCTGTTAAACAGATCTGCATGTGCTGGTCTGTATGGCCTCAATCCTACAAACATACAAGTGTTTAACTTTACTATTGTGCATAATCCTATTGAAATCAATGGATTCACAGTAGTAAAGTTAAGTAAATGTTGTGTTTGCAGAATCAGAGCCTAAATCTGTACAATGTCTAACACAGTGTGACCCAGTCTGGCTGAGGCCTCATAATACAAATAATAGGTCTGCTTTCATAAACATGATTTGGCCAAATATGCTAATTGTTCAACTCATACCTATGACCATTTTTTGAGCTCTATCTATATGTGTTGTCTATGGTATTTTGTTCCTCCTGTCCAATTCAGAACAGGTTTCCTAAGCATTTTACTATATTTAACATAGACTTTCATAGTAACTAAAATGCACATTTTTGAGAAATAATCAATATTTAGATGGAACTGCAATTCACACAGTTTATTAAACATATGTAGTTAGGAAATTAAATATATATGAAATATAGAAGTTATTAATGCAACATTAAGGTTGCAATGTTAACATTTAAAAAAAAATCAAGAAAAGCAAAAGTTTAGGTTCTTATGGCAGTGTTAACTTGACAGTACTGCACACTGTGGTATTTTCTATTCCCATTCTTATCAAACGTGTAGTTGAACAAATTTGTTTATGTTGTTAAATGTATATCTTAAAACTGCAGTTCTCCACTGTGGTATGTGTACCACTGGTGTAAAACTTAGTCTTTGGGGAAAGTTAAAGCTTAAAGGGAAGCAAAAAGGTATCAATTAAAAAAAAATCTATGGTCCGTGGGGTTAAGGACAATAAGAAAGAATTCTCTAAATATATCAGGAGCAAATAAAATTCTAAAAATGGTAAATGTCTGATACTAGATAAGGATGGAAAAATTGTCAATTGTGATGCACAAAAGACAAAGTCAAATATATTTCTTTTCTGTATCTGGAAAGAAGCAGGATGATATATTTATATGTCCCAGTGACAAGGAGATACTAATATAATAGACAGTAACTATAGAAGTTGTTAAACAGCAACTATTAAAGTTATACATTTTATATCAGCAAAACTGGATAATTTGACCCAAGAGTATTAAAAGAATTGGCCAATGATCTCTTTGAATCTTTAATGTTGATTTTTAACAAATCCTGGTACATTACAGAAGTTCCAGAGAACTGGAGAAATGCTAATGTTGTGCCAATATTTAAAAATGGTTAGTGGGATGACCTGGGTAACCATAGGCTGTTAAGCCTGACGTGGATTCCACGCAAAGCAGGACTGAGATAGGACACAAACAGTGAAGAATAAAGCATGGTGGCATAATTAATGCCAAGCAACATGATTTTTTTGGTAAATAGATTTGTCATATAAATGTGATATAATTTTTTGATGAGATTACAAGTTTGGTTGATAAAAGTAACTGTTGATATAATATACGGTACTGAGGTCTGGTCTACACTAAGCATTTAAACCGGTTTTAGGAGCGTAAAACCGATTTAACGCCACACCCGTCCACACTGAGAGGCCCTTTATATCGATATAAAGGGCTCTTTAAACCGGTTTCTGTACTCCTCCCTAACGAGAGGAGTAGCGCTAGTATCGGTATTACCATATCGGATTAGGGTTAGTGTGGCCGCAGATCGACGGTATTGGCCTCCGGGTGGTATCCCACAGTGCACCACTGACCGCTCTGGACAGCAATCTGAACTCGGATGCAGTGGCCAGGTAGACAGGAAAAGCCCCACGAACTTTTGAATATTTCCTGTTTGCCCAGCGTGGGGCTCCGATCAGCACGTGTGGCGATGCAGTTAAAAATCAAAATAAAGAAAGAGCTCCAGCATGGACCATGCGGATGTGATTGCTGTAAGGGCAGGCAAATCTGTTCTATCAGCGCTCCATTACAGAAGACGAAATTCAAAATCATTTTTTAAAAATCTCCAGACAGACGCCATAGCAGGGACTCAGCGCACTGCTGCATGACAAGCGTAACGGAAAGCCAAAGAATCAAATGGACGCTCATGGACTGGAGGACTCAAGCTATCCCACAGTTCCTGCAGTCTCTGAAAAGCATTTGCATTCTTGGCTGAGCTCCAAATGCTTCTAGGGTCAAACACAGTGTCCGCGGTGGGTCAGGGCATAGCTCCGCAATTTACGCACCCCCCCACCCACCCCCAGAAGTGAAAGGGAAAACAATCCTCTCTTGACTCTTTTACATGTCACCCTATCTTTACTGAATGCTGCAGATAGACGCGATGCTGCAGCACTCAACACCAACATCCTTGCTCCCCCCCCCACCCCGCCATGGGTGGCTGATGGTACAATATGGCTGATATCCATCGTCATCATCAGCCTATTGGCACATGGGGCAGTGCAAAAGGACTGGTAACCATGCCGACTAGCATTCCGTGAGGTCTATCATGGGCGCCTGTGTAAAAAGCTCCTGATTTTTCCTGGTAGATGGTGCAGTATGGCTGGTAACCGTCTTCATCATAGCAACAGGGGGCTGAGCTCCATCAGCCCCTACCCTTCATGTGTAAAGAAAAGATTCAATTGCCCCTGGACTAGCAGCGGGATGCTGGGCTCCTCTCCTCCACACTGCTTAATGTCCTGTCTGGACTATCATAGCAGCTGGAGGCTGCCTTCCACTCATTTCTCACTAACAAGTCACTGTGTCTTATTCCTGCATTCTTTATTACTTCATCACACAAGTGGGGGGACAATGCTACGGTAGCCCAGGAAGGCTGGGGGAAGAACGGAATCAACAGGTGGGGTTGTTGCAGGAGCACCCCCTGTGAATAGCATACAGCTCATAATTTCTGCAGGATCTGACACAGAGCAGCTGTGCTCTCTGGTTCTATGATACAGTGGTTCTCTAGTACACTTGCCCATATTCTAGGCAGGACTGATTCTATTTTTAGATACCAAAAAGGAGGGATTGACTCAAGGAGTCATTCCCAATTTTGGCTTTTGCGCCCCTGGCTGATCTCAGCCAGGGGCACTTATGACAGCAGCAAATGGTGCAGTGCAAAAGGACTGGTAACCATGATCATCTTATTACCAATTTATGGTATGGTAGATGGTACAGTATGGCTGGTAACCATCTCTGCTGTCATGCAAAAGCAAAAGCATGCTGCTGTGTAGCGCTGCTGAATCGCCTCTGTCAGCGGCATCTAGTACACATACGGTGACAGTCACAAAAGGCAAAACAGGCTCCATGATTGCCTTGCTATGGCATCTGCCAGGGCAATCCAGGGAAAAAAGGTGTGAAATGCTTGTCTGCCATTGCTTTCCCAGAGGAAGGAGTGACTGACGACATTTACCCAGAACCACCCGCGACAATGATTTTTGCCCCATCAGGCACTGGGATCTCAACCCGGAAATTCCAAGGGGCGGGGGAGGCTGCGGGAACTATGGGATAGCTACGGAATAGCTACCCACAGTGAAACGCTCCAGAAATCGACGCTAGCCTCGGACCGTGGACGCACACCACCGATTTAATGTGTTTAGTGTGGCCGCGCACACTCGATTTTATGCAATCTGTTTTGCTAAACCGGTTTATGTAAATTCGGAATAATCCCGTAGTGTAGACGTACCCTTAGACTTAGGTAAGGTATTTGTATTAGTCCCACATGACACTGATCAAAAAAATAGAACTATGCAGAAAAAACATCAATTTGGAGGTTTTTTTTATTTAAATCAACAAACTGCTGGATGCACAGATTCCTCATATACAATGAAAATCAGAGAAAGATGGAAAAAGCCTACAGTATTAGGTCATTCAGTCCACCGTATTGCTAAAGCAGGATTAAATTAGTATATAATGACATTTTCACTGCAGAGGACAAAAAAGTCCAAACAGCTTAGCCAACCACATGACAGACTGTGAGGCAAAGCCAGAAAAATAAGCATGTCTGCAAGGATGCAGATACTACTGTTAAACACCTATCATACACAAGTTAATATCTGGACTCTCCAATGGTTTACTATGGTCCCTTTTATGTAGCTATGCCTGCTTACACTCATTTCGAAAGACAACCACATAGAAGGGAAAATGGTTTTCATAATATCACACAGAATATATTTTCTTACCTGAATAACAATTCTTTTATATAAATTAATAAAATTTTTCATTGGTGAGATAAAATGGCATTAGAAATATTATCAAAGGAGTTATGTAGTAGACAACAGTCTTTAACAGCTAACCTGATTACATCTGCAACGCAGCTATAATAAATTAGCTTCAGAAAGAAATGTGATGCCTTTGTTAACCATGGGCCTGATTCTCCTCACACTTCAGCTAATATAAATCAGGAATAATTTCACTGAAATCATTGGTGTTACATAAATGTAACACCGGCATCAGTGGGAGGTGAATCAGGCTCTCTGTTTTATTTTAATGCAATGGATTTATTCAGTCAGAAGTATTGCAAAATATGGGGAATAAATTCCTTTGTGGCTGTAAACAGGGAGACATATGTCTCCTGAGTCATTGCTGACGCAGATGTTGTCACTGAGGTGGAAGAAATGCTTAACTACCTGTCTTAGTAAATCTGTGGGAATGGAACCACTTAGATGTTAACACTATTTTTATATATCTACCCCAGAATTTTCAGCTATTATGAACTTTACATAAAATCCATAGTACTTTGATTAAGCAGGAGGATAAAGATTCTTGATATGATGTGACAAAAGGTTACTATGTAAAGGCAGTCAGAAGAGATAAACGGAATTTTTTAGAGACAGTAAACTTTACAAAGAATGTGGTTGAGCCTTTTTTATTATATTAGGCCAGGGGTAGTCTATTTTGTCAAGATCCATATTTCTTGGTCAAGGTATAGTCAAGGTCCAGATTACAAAGATCAAAATAAAAAACCCAATAATAATTATAAAGTAAGTAAAAAGATTTCAGGGTCTGTTCAAAAGTGTCTGGCAGTCTGGGTCCTGATCCAAAGCCCACTTAAGTCAATGGGAGTCTTTCCATTGCCATAACTGGGCCTTGGTTCAGATCCTGGACCTGTACCATTTATTTCATTGATTCTAAAGAGTGGGAGCAGCATCAACAATACAGACCCAAACAATGCATAGTAAGAGTTGAAAAGGATAGGTAGAAAAACAGACATTGTGAATCCCTTTTCAATAAATCTTTGGAATAAAATTTGTTGGACAAAAAAAAAGTTCATCTCATTTCTCCATTTAATTTCTGCTGCATCCATTCTGTAGAATCAATAAAATCAACTCTGACTGCCATATTTCTACACTGATCCAAATCTAGCTTTTGTTTATACATCAATCAGCTAAATTTAAAGTAAATCTACGGCTACACTTACAAATCTGCAGCGCTGGTTGTCCAGCTGTGCAGGGCCAGCGCTGGTGTGTGGCCACATTTGCAGCACTGTTGGGAGTGATGCATTATGGGCAGCTATCCCAGCATTCAAGTGGCAGCAACGTGCTTTTCAAAAGAGGAGGGTGGGATGGGGCGTAGTGTGACAGGGAGCGGGCGAGAGAGAGAGAGAGGATTTTTGGAGCCAACACTGTGTGTTACCTTCCTGCCTTGAAAAATCAGAACATGTTCCCAATCCCTTACCCTTAACTCTTAACTGCAAACAGCCTGCAGCCAACGGACTCCCTCTCTCCCCTCTGCCCCGTTTCTGTCAAGCAAACCCTCACTCCCTGCCTGCCTCATTATCTCATTTGATTGTTCACAGATTGATCACAGCAAACAGGAGCTGTGTTTGTAGATAAGCAGCTCCGGGATCAATGGAGCTCTGAGTTCACAACAAAACAAAGAGAGGCTGCATAACAAAACAAAGAGAGTAATTTATAAAAGCATTCTGGGATATCTGCTAATACCCTGGAGGCCAATAACAGCACTGGTGTGTGGCCACACTTGATGACCAGCGCTGCAGCACCAGCGCTGCAATCTTTATTCCCCATGCTGGCCAGGTGTACGGCTAGCGCTGCAGCCAGGGAGTTGCAGCACTGGATGTGCCCTGCAGGTGTGGACACTTACTAATTGCAGCGCTGGAAAGCCTCCACCAGTGCTGCAACTCGCAAGTGTAGCCATACCCTATGCTGAGGTGTAATTTCCTGCTCAAGGACATATACCTGAACTAGTTCTGATTGAGCTCGTGGGTGCTAAAAACAGAAGTGTAGCCATGGCAGCATGAAGGGCTAGCCACCCCAAGTACAGTCCCATCTTAGACACTAGGTACATACTTGGACGGCTACCCCATCCTGTGGCTTGTACCTTTGCAACTACACTTCTATTTTTAGAATGCTAGTTTGATTAGAGCTAGCACGGGCATGTCTCCTTGAGCTTGAAATTACACTTCCATCTAACAGTGTAGATGTACCTTTACAGTCAGACACTCGCTTTCTCTTTCTCGTCAGGTATCTTTTTTACTTTCCAACACTTGCGAACTGTTGTACAAAAAGAAGACAAAAAACAAGTTGAGGCATTTGAAACAATGACTCTTCACTTGGTGCCCTTTCATCTCAGGGGCCAGTTCAAAATCAATAAAGTCAACAGAACTACTCACATGCTTAAAGTAAATCACGTTTGGGTCTAGCATTCTCAGCGCCTTGCAGGAATGAGCCCTTTTTTCAAGGGGACTACTGACATGTCTGTTTCTAGGACTGGACGTAACATTACATTACATAATGCCTCAAAGGAGCCAGTTTTGCAGTTCCTGTTCAGGTGACTCCCCCTTTGACTCCAATTGATTTTCTTTGGAATTTGCCTGAGTATAAGGACTGAAGAATCAGGACCAAAGACTGCAAGCTATTGTTTGTCATGCTTATTCAACAATGAGACTAATGTAGAAGCCACATAACTGAAATGTGGGAAAGGAATAACTTTTTCAATAGAAGGAGCCAAGGGAGAAGCTAAAATTGACACTTCCAGAACATGATCACGCCACCATCACAAAAGTAATTTTATTTTGTAGGGAATGGGGGTAAACTTGATGTACTGGGGGCTGTAACACAAGAAAAGAGATAGAGGGGTATGGAGAGAGCACTAAAACAGCACTTCAGTGGTTTTTAAAAAGAATTTTAAAATACACCTATAATAGGAGAAAAGGCTGATTTGTAGCAGCACGCTGAATAATTTATTTTCAAAATATCTGGGGCCTTATTTACACAAGGAACAGAGCCATTTTGAAAGCCATACTAGAATGCAGTTCAGCCACAGCTTCCACTGTGCTGTCTTCTATTGCATCTTGGCTGGTGGTGTGCACAGGACCAAGCCATGCTAGAAATGTGTTATGAATCTACATTATCTGAGCACAGCTACATTCTGAATGTAGACAGGACATTAGAGACTATGGACTGGCTTCTGTGGCTGTGCATTGAGTGGGTACAAACATTAGGTCATATGAGCAAAAAGCAGAATGGAAAGCCATGAAAACTGTATTTATATATGCTTTAAAAAAAACGAACACAAATACTTGATGAGTTTTCAAATATAAATGAAAACAAAGAGAAGACAATGAAGATGGTTTTCTGAGTTTGAATCTAGACCAAACTTTACTGACTTCAGACTCAAGTAATGTTTTTCTATACAAATCTGCAGGATAAACTGAATGAAGATTACAATAATTCACAAGACATTAATTTTATCTGCCTGTAATGAGTTTTATTTTTCATTTTGGTTAATTTTGATCTCTTCTTTCCACTCTCATTTCATTAAATACACTCTTTTTAAGGTCTGTAATTTAAATGACACTGTGGAAAGGTCTAATGTCTCCACAAGCAGCTGAGGTTAATCTGTGGGGTATTGCTATAAAAGGTCACTACACAACATGACACAGAACTACTTACAGACTAAGAAATTTCATCCCATTTGTAAAAATGAGAGAAAGAGAAAAGAACTTGCAGTTCCCACTTTTAAGGTAAGTGAAAGAATAGTACTGTTCACTTTGCACATACTTCAGGGGGACATAATTTTCAAAGTGCAGCACAAAATTTAAAAAAAGCTCTAAATTAGGGCTGTCGATTAATCACAGTTAACTCACATGATTAACTAAAAAAATTAAATCAGTTGTGATTAATCACAGTTTTAATCACACTGTTAAACAATAGAATACCATTTGAAATTTATTAAATATTTTTGGATGCTGTCCTATATTTTCAAATATATTTATTTCAATTACAACACAGAATACAACATGTACACTACTCACTCTATATTACAAATATTTGCACTGTAAAAATGATAAACAAAAGAAATAGTATTTTTCAATTCACTTCATACAAGTACCGTAATGCAATCTCTTTATCATGAAAGTACAACTTACAAATGTAGGTTTTTTTTGTTACATCACTGCACTCAAAAACAAAACAAGGTAAAATTTTAGAGCCTACAAGTCCACTCAGTCCTAATTCTTATTCAGCCAATCACTAAGATAAACAAGTTTATTTACATTTACAGGAGATAATGCTGCCGGCTTCTTATTTACAATGTCATCTGAAATTGAGAACAGGCATAGCACTTTCGTAGTTGGCAGTGGAAGGTATTTATGTGCTAAACATTCCAGAGGACATGCTTCCATGCTGATGATGCTCGTTAAAAAAATAATGCGTTAATTACATTTTGACTGAACTCCTTGGGGGAGAATAGTAGGTCTCCAGCTCTGTTTTACTTGCATTCTGCCATGTATTTCATATTATAGCAGTCTTGGATGATGATCCAGCATGTTGTTCATTTTAAGAACACTTTCACTGCAGATCTGACAAAACGCAAAGAAGGTACCAATGTGAGATTTCTAAAGATAGCTACAGCACTCATCCCAAGGTTTAAGAATCGAAGTGCCTTCCAAAATGTGATTGGTATGGGATGTGAAACATGCTTTCAGAAGTCTTAAAAGAGCAACACTCTGATGTGGAAACTACAGAACCCGAACCACTAAAAAAGAAAATCAATCTTCTGCTGGTGGCATCTGACTCAGATGATGAAAGTGAACACACATTGGTCTGCACTGCTTTGGATCGTTATTGAGCCGAACATTGTCATCAGCATAGGTGCATGTCCTCTGGAATGGTGGTTGAAGCATGAAGGGACATATGAATCTTTAGTGTATCTGGCACATAAATATCTTGCAACACCGGTTACAACAGTGCATGTGAATGCCTGTTCTCACTTTCAGGTGATATTGTAAACAAGAAGCAGGCAGCATTATCTCCTGCAAATGTAAACAAACTTGTTTGTCTGAGTGACTGGCTGAACAAGAAGTAGGACTGAGTGGATCTGTAGGCTCTAAAATTTTACATTGTTTTGTTTTTCAGTGCACTTATTTTTTGTACATAATTCTACATTAACCAGAGCCGTAACTAGGCATTTTAGCACCTGGGGTGACCAAGCATATTTGTGCCCCTTAGAGGCAACGTGTGGGAGGGGCACGTGGGGGTCACATTGTTACCCTAAAATTTAGATGCTAATTGAATTACCTACAAATTTGTCTAATTTTAACAGAAGGGTAAACAAGGTTGTGGCCTGCTCTAAAGGAATTGCGAGAGTGTTACCAGGGGGCTTGTGTCTGACCTGCAGAGGGCTCTGCTAACAGCTGAAAGGACACGGATACATCCTTCCGAACAAGAATGAACAAACAAGCAGTAATTCTTCAAAAACAAAAGAATGGTTTATTTAAAGAAATAAATTATTACAATGTATTTAGGAAAGCAAGAAAGAAGGTATAAAGAACAGAGTAAAATGCAATAGAATTACAATTGAAATAATTAGAGAGAGGCAGCAAAATCCAACCCACAGACTACACAGGATATCTAACACATGCAGGAAATACAAAGCTTTCAATGTAACAAGCCTATAGCGTCCCATACACCCAGAGGCCTTTATTCTTAATGTTACAATTTAACCCCATATTTAATACAATGTGATATATGCCAGCCTCTTACAGACAAAAATGAGAAGACTAACACTATATTCACAGACTGAAACACTTGCTTAACATTCAACATCCTGTAAGCGCTAGCCAGGCGGTTACAAGAAGAGTAGGGGAGATCTCATTCAAGATGAAGGCATCAAGCTTTATTTACAGGCAAAACCTATACACTCTTAAATAACAGATAAAAAGGAATTCAGACTTGCATTACACTCTTCCTTCAAATTTCCCTCTGATTTGTCAAGGGGTCCTTCTGCTTTGCCTGAAAGCTTTAGGAAGCCCGGTTGTGCTGCTGCCCCATGGTGGTGGCAGTGGCATTGCTGTTGGTGGGGCAGTTGCTGGCAGGCAGTTCTCTGTTGCCAAGGCAACCTCAGAATTCCTTTGCTGCTGCTGCTTCTTGCAGGTGGCTAATTTTCAGGTAGCTTCTTCTTTGCAGATATCTTGTAGCTTCTGTTCTCCTCCAGATGCCAAACCCACTACAAGTTCAGCCTGCAGGCTGTCAGCCTTATATATTGGTTTTGCTCTCAATGCCATCTCATAAACATAATTTATTAGCCTAAATCAGCCAATCAGCTTTCAGATATTAGCATATTTCCTCTTCCTGCCTAGATCGTCCACTTGTATTAGCATGCTGTCAATCTAGGAGTGCTCCTCCCCTGATGCCATCTTGGAATCTAGGATTTTGCTGCATCATTCCCCATTATTACATCATCTGCCATCTTGGTCACCAATACTAGATTTTCAAAATTTAAATGATCATTAATTTCTATTTATTTAAAGCCTTAATCTTACAGCTAATTACTGTTTTATGCAAACCAAAGTGTCCCGATACTGTCACCACTCTTTTTATGTCCAATTGAGAGAAATATAATTTTATGAAATTTTAAAACCCTTCCGAGGTTTTTCTGCAAACCTCCACTCAGAACACTCAAGGCAAAAATCTCTTCACTACAACATGTCCCTCCAGATTTCTGCCTTCCAGTTAACACAAAACGGGCAAATTGGAAGCTGGTGGGAGCCGCCCAGCCTGCATGGGTCTCTGGCTTTCTGCACTGTGGGAGCCAGGGCATGGGCTGGCTGCCCAGCAATTCTCCTTGCCCTGCTCCCCAAGCACTCCCCAACTCACTTGCTGTCTTGGCCACCCTACCCCAGATGTGCTCTTTCCTCTCCCCAAAAGGAGCCCAGCTCCGGCCGGTGCCACCACTTGGAGCCAGCCCCTGCCCATAGAGCCTGGCTGTCTACAGGGGGCCCGGCAGGTACGCTCTAGGTGGTGGCCTAGCTTGGGGAGCAGGGTAGGGAGCAGGGCCTGCCCATGTCTATGCTCCCACAGCACAGAGAGCCAGGCGCCTGAGTGACCCCACCTGCTTCCGATCCACTGGCTCCTGGCAGAAGATGACAGCTTTCAAACTGGTGGGGAGGCATCCCCCCTGCCCCAGTTTGAAAATCTCTGTGCTAAATGGAATGCAGAATGCAGAAATCTGGGGGGATATGTGACCCTGGGGGCTCTCTCTACACCACCCCATTTATTCCACTCCCAAGGCTTCACGCCCTGGATGGTTGCCCCGCATGCCCCACCCTGGTTACAGCCCCGGAATTACCATCTTGAAGAAGTCATTACATCACTATTTTCTATGGTGCAGATCCACAGAGGTATTTAGGCTCCTAATTTCCATCTGCTTTTCCATTACAACCACAAGGAAACACTTATCTGTGGTTTCTAAAGTTGAAAACTGCCATCTGATGGACATCTGGTGCCAAGCATAGCAGCTCCCACACAACCTCAAGACTTTTGAAAATGGTGTGGACAGGGTGAACCAGCTGCAGCACAGATTGGCTTCTAGCACGCTTTACTACAATGTTGAACCCAACTGACACTGTCCAGTAGGACAGCAGTTTCCACCACTGGCTGTGGGGATGGAGGGAGAAGGAGACAACCCTCATTGAACACGTTTTCCAAGTGTAGGCACAATTAGGGGGTTCTAATTATTAGAATCACGAGGTTCTAAAAGAGCTAAGGAGAGTCATCCTTTTCTTTAGCATGGACCTGACACACACATACAGACCTCGCAGAGCTTTCCCCATAGCATAAATGGTAGAGATTAAAATGCTTCATGGACACTGGCATACCCAGTGCTAAAAATGTTTTAATCTCTGCCTTTCTGTCCGGAAATATTTGAACTAATTTTTTTTCTGTGTTCTGAACTCCATCTGTGCTGCTTGCTCTTTTATTTCAGAGAAGCCAGAAAGGAAAAGTTCGCCCTCCTGCTGTCCTCTTCCCTTGCTCATTGGTCCAATTAATCACAATGTAGAACATGGCAGAAGCAAGGGCATTTGACTTTGCCTCCAAGCTGGATTTGGCAACTTTCCAAGGGCTGCACTCCCCCCCCCCCATACAAAAAGTATGTCACCGCTGTCTTCACTTTTCATATGAGGATAAGACTCTAAAGGATTAAAGGTCTTAGTACGCCATGTTCCATTTTGGTTGGAGTATCCAGGCTGCCACATTGCTCTTTTGGACCTATAGTTCCTCTTTGTTAAAGACAATACAAGATTAAGGCAGATGTGGGTCCCACTTTGGCTGCACAATGCGGGCAGACACAACAATGATTCTTCCCACAGATGCCTGAAAGGCCAGGTGGAAGGAGCTAGCTAGAAGTCCTAGGCCTGCAGCCCTGTGGCACCCAGAGACTCTGTGGCACTCCATTTCGAGAGTGGCATCAGCTGAGACAGGTGATGACAATGAGAGTCACGACTCTAAGCTGTTCTGAAAAGTGGGAGGTTTTATTAAAATAATAAGGGAGACTTTTAATGAGCAAAATTCCAGATAGATTAATAGAATGGAACTTCTTTGCACACCGGCCTGAGGCATGCACACCTGCGTGCACACACACCCCGTCCGCGGCATGCACACCTGCGGCCACACCCAACCCCAGGCACGCACACCTCGCCTGAGACATGCACGCCCAGCGTAAGGCTCGCACCCCCGCCCCAGGCACGCGCACTCGCGTGCACACCCACTCCCAGGCACGCGCAGGCGCCTATCTTCCCCGCAGCTGGCGACACCTGCCCCGCTGGGAAGCCCCTTGTCGCGCGCACCGGCACCTGGGACCACGCTGCCCCGGGGCGGGCCGCCCCCTTCCTGTGGCTCGGGCCGCTGCCGCTCAGGCGGGATCCGGGCGGCAGCCGCAGTTGCAGCTGGAGCGCTCCTGCAGCGGGTGCGTGACGGGGAGGCTGCCCCGGAGAGACAAAGCCCGGCGTGGGCGGCTCGGGGCTGCCGGTGCCGCGGACCCCCCTGCCCAGAGGTAACGTGCCTGGGGCCAGCCGCCCCAGCCCCACCCCGGCCGCTCGTCCTCCTCCGCCTCTCGCTGCCTTCCCCTGCAGCTGCCCCCCACCCAGCCCCGTCTCACCGCGGCCCCAGCCCCTCTTCAGGCTCCTCCACCCCGCCCTCCCCTTTGTCCTTGTGACTCCTCTTCGCATCCCGCCCGCGGGGGCTCCGAGTCAGGAAGGTGCCCAGGGGCCGTTAGGAGAGTTGAGCCCTGCGGGGGGGGCGGTTGTTAGCTGCAGCTGCTGCTGGGGGGTGGGGGGACCCGGAGACGCTGTCCTGCGAGGGGCTGAAGTGCCTGCGATGATCCAGCGGCACGTGCAGTGCGGTCTGGTTCTGGATCCCCTGCAGGGTTCGCAGCCAAAGCGAGTGGGGTGGGGAGTTGGGACCCTGGGAAAATGACACCGCCGTTTGCTCGTCCTCACCGCTCTGTGAGTGTACGTGTAGCTGCCACTGTTACTGTAGGGGAGAAGAATCTTGCTCACGTGGAAAATATTCTTTAGCGTGTAGTGACTGAGTGCTGACCCGAGGGGAGATAATGCACCGAGTCAGCAGACAGGAGGTTTCTTTGGGTCTCAGAAGTGCAAGTATGTATTTTTACTTCTTGATCAGATAAAGGGGGAGAGGGGATGGAAAAATCCCCCTACCTGTTCTACATCTAAAATGACAGCTTCAGAGGAGAAACTGTGTCACTCTCACTGCAAACTACATTGAAAATAAAAGCAGTTACATGCCTCTTAAGAGCTGAAGAAGAGCTCTGTGTGGCTCCAAAGCTTCGGTCTCTCACCAACAGAAGTTGGTTTGATAAAAGCTATTACCTCACCCCCCTTGTCTCTCTCAAGATCAGTTAATTTTTACAGTTTTTAGTGTTGGCTCATTTTGCAGATAAAATTATAGCTAAATAACCTGTTTAAACAGTTAGTTTTGACTAAAGCCAGTTGTTTTAGGAATAACTGTCTGTTAATTCTTTATTGCAGATATCAGATGACTAAGGGAATGGCAAGGATATAGGGAGCCTTTAATCTTTAGGTTCCTGCTTCAGAAACAGACACTGACAGTAATTAAACTGGTTCCTGCTGACAGCTTTTTTTTTTTAGTTAATGGGACTTGGTCCATCCACTGTTTAGTGGCTTTGTCTAGAGAGTACAAATTGCTTTCCTTTTTGCTGTACACAAACTAAGGATATAATGGGCATGGTGACTGAACAATCCCATCATTTAGAGACCATCACACCAGAACAAGGCTAAGGTTTATGGGTAGGGCAGTGGTAAAGCATATATTATCCATCTTGCAACTAAAGTTTTCCATTTGTCCATATAACGGTACTTGTACAGTAACTTCTCACTTTGTCATCCCAGTTAACATTGTTACGTTGCTGATCAATGAGGGAACATGCTCATTTAAAGTTGTGCAATGCTCCACTCTTTTATGCTGTTTGGCTGCCTGCTTTCTCCACAGCTGGCAGCCTCCCTATGCCCCGCCCCCCCAGCACCTCCCACCTGCTGGCAGACCCTGCGGATCAGTGCCTTGCCCCCAGGGGCGGCTCTAGCAATTTCGCCGCCCCAAGCACAGCGGCACGCCGTGGGGGGCGCTCTGGCGGTCGCCGGTCCCGCGGCTCCGGTGGACCTCCCGCAGGCATGCCTGCGGAGGGTCCGCTGGTCCTGCGGCTCCGGTGGACCAGCAGACCCTCCGCAGGCATGCCTGTGGGAGGTCCACCGGAGCCACCTGCCGCCCTCCTGGTGACCGGCAGAGCGCCCCCCGCGGCATGACGCCCCAAGCACGCGCTTGGCGTGCTGGGGCCTGGAGCCAGCCCTGCTTGCCCCTCCTTCCCCACCTCCTGCCTGTGGCAATCAGCTGGCTTGCAGCATTTTGGGGGCAGGAGGGGGGGGGGAGGAGCGAGGACTCCATGTGCAGGCTCCCCCTCCCTCCCCTGCCTCCTGCCCGGGGCAATCAGCTGTCTTGCAGCGTTTAGAATGGAGGGGAGGGATGGGGGAGAAGTGAGGATGCAGCATGGGAAGTAAAGGGGGATGAGGTAGGGGGAGAGAAGAGGCAGGTCAAGGTTGGGGGCTTGTGGGGGGAGGGAGTGGGTGGGCTGAGGGTTGAGCCCCCCGCCCCCAGTGCTTGCAGAGTAGTGGAAGCTGCCGCTGCTGCACAATGTGCTTCTCCTAGCTTATAGCACCTTCAGCCTCCTTGCCTGCCTCATCTCCAGCGCCAGTGGGCTGTGCCTGTGTAGGGTAAGGCAGGGGCACCTCCCAACTATAGTACAGTACCTGTATTAAATTGCTTGTTTAAAATGTATATAATGCCTTTTGTCTGGCAAAAAAAAAAATTCCCTGGAACCTAACCCCCCCATTTACATGAATTCTTATGGGGAAAGCGGATTCGCTTAACATCGTTTCACTTAGTCACATTTTTCAGGACGTAACTACAACATTAAGTGAGGAGTTACTGTACAAGTATTATCCAACCATTCTCTTTCATTACACTTAAACTAAAGTGAATAGTGCAGTAACAACATAGAAATGTTTTTGCCCTCTTATTGTTACTCAGATATATAAAGATGAACCTATAAACTGTTTTCTATACACTCTCTTTTTTTGTAGCAGAAGAATTAAAAACTAAGGCATTGATCCTGCAGTGAGCTCCATGCACATAAACCTCTATTGATTTCACTGGGAATCCATGTGACGATCAGGCACTAAATAATTTCAGTTGTTTTCTGTGTTTGTACCCTTATGCAAATATAAAGTAACAAAAGCTTATAGGGAGCAATGTACATAGGAAAGTAGCTAAGCACAGCCAGGCTGTCATCCTTTCAGGGGTTTGAGGAGTTTGTGACTTGTGCTTCTTTAGAACATCCTAAATATGTAGGTACCTAGTCCAAACATGCAGTAATGCTCATTAATGTTGTTGGGAATTATTAATGTCTATTGAATGAAGAGCTACAAAACTGGTTTAGGTTAGTGTCAGAGAATTGGCTTTCTGTTGTTCTGCAGTTGCTCTAGTTTAAACATACACTATTTACATGATTTTTTCAGTTCTCAGAAGGATGTATCATTCCATCCAGTATGAAGATCACCAAAGTATGAAAGCCCATTCAATACCTCAACATCACATGAAAGTATTTCTAGACTCATTTAGTAGTCAAGGACCAGAAGAAGTACAGCAGTTTGTGCATTCTCCAATCTCGGTATACCAACAAGGAAATCATTATATATACATGGGCAGCACCGATGTAGCAGGGCCTTTGTTAGAATTAGTGCATCCAGTCACATCTCCTCTCCAACATCCAGCACTAAGCTACTGTGGACCTCTAGAGCAGCAGCATATTCAAGTGTACCATACACCGTCTCAACAAGGCCATCAAATAGAAATGCAGCAAAATCATTTGGTCAAACAAGTACAACTTCAGATAGAGGCTCAGCCCTCCCCTGAAGGGCAATTTAATACATCAGCCTCTGAATGTGAAAGAAGACTGTCATGTATTTCTCAACCTATGAAGAAAAGGAAAGTTGACATGCCAGTAGAAGAGAACTACAGTAATAGTCAAGGTGCTCTGCAGAATATACCTATTACTGTACTAACAATGCCTAGCCATACCCAACAGCAGGCTTACAATTCTCTTCAACAAGAACTGCTAACAGTAGATAGGAATCAACTGTATGGACTTGCACCTGCTACAGGAACAAATGGCCATCTGCCTGATGTAGAATCATGGGCAGTTTGTCCTCGTGCAATTTGCCCTGAAGCTCAGAATATGGTGAATACCCCTGTTTATCGGGATGCCTGTGGTATTATTCAGATTGGTGAAATGGCTATGAATATGACTAGCATTAAGTTAGAAGAAAGCAAGGATAATATTCAAGTTCTTTCAGAAGCTAGAAAGAGTATTCAGGAGAGTCCTGTTCCTAGCACACCCTGTTTCCCAGTGCAGTGTATAAATAAGAATGGAAATATGCACCTTCCTTTCGCTGTACAGAGTGGAAAGAGGATGTATCAATCAGCTGAATACTGGGATGAGCAACAGATGCAGGTAAGCACAAATATGAAGCTCTGTGGTGGGATGTATGTTTGTGACTTCTCTGGGTCCAGTCCTAGACCTTTCTGCTTCTCCAAGCTGGGTTTTCTATTACTCGTATTAACTCCTTCTCAGGGGAAGGTGAGTTCAGGTGGGATTATGCATTGAGACCAAGATAGTTAGGCTGAAGCTTTAGCTGCCTTTTATCTGCCTAAAATATACATGCACAAAACTTCCTGAAGAGTTTAACAAGTATAAATCATTACTGAACAGGCTTCAGAGATACAATATTAAACATTGCAAAATTAGCTTTTCCTGTTTGTCATTGCATAATGTACTCTAATAATCAAACTTTCCTATTGATAGGATATTACCATGTTAAAAGATAAAAACTTTTACACCAAAAATTTGAAATGTACCTGTGTAGATTTTTTTTTTTTCATTCTACCTTATAACAAATTTAGGCAAGATGCTCCACGTGGATGGTCTTGTGCCTGCATGCAACTCCATGGCCCCATGTTCATATTGAACCCCAGTTGCACTGCACAGGTCTCAATGAAGGTAGACCAAGGTGTGGGGGTGTTTTTGTTTATAAGAAACTAGGGATCCCTGTCAAAACTGTGGCTTTGGGACTATGTCTAATAAAACTGTGATTCTACAATGTATACATTGTAGAAAAATATTTCTCATTCAGGCAACTGCCCCTACTTCTGGGTATTAGACAAAAGAATTCTCTATGAACTTAGTTCTGGTATGAACCGTACAGAAAAGCAATAATTACAGTGCATATTATATACAGTCGAACCCATTTATCTCGACCTCGGTTAACTTGCCAATCCTATTAACTCGAGGTTTTACAAGTGGAACCGCCAAACTCCCTCTTTATCTTATGGGCTTCTCATCTGTTATGTCGATTTGCCCAACCCTAATATCTCGAGCCCGGCTCCCTGCGTCCCCAGCCGCCCGCTCCCTGGCTCTCCAGCCGCGCGGTTCCCCAGCCGCCCGCCCCCGCGTCCCCAGCCGCCCGCCCGCCCCCGCATACCCGGTCCCTGCCCGTGCCCGCCCAGCCCCGCATACCCGGTCCCTGCCCGTCCCCGCCAGCCCGTCCCCGCATACCTGGTCCCCGCTTTGCCTGCCGCCTGCCCGCCCGGCTCCGCCGGTCCCCACTTTGCCGCCCGCCCCTCCGCCCGGCTTCGCTTCGCCGCCCGCCCGCCCGGCCCCGCATACCCGGTCCCTGCCCATCCCCGCCAGCCCACCCCGCATACCTGGTCCCGGCTTCGCCTGCCGCCGGCTCCGCTTCGCCGCCCGCCCGCCCCCGCATACCCGGTCCCTGCCTGTCCCCGCCCGCCCGGTCCCGCATACCTGGTCCCTGCCCGTCCCCGCCCCACATACCTGGTCCCGGCTTCGCCTGCCGCCCGCCCGCCGGCTCCGCTTCGCCGCCCGCCCGCCCCCGCATACCCGGTCCCTGCCTGTCCCCGCCCGCCCGGTCCCGCATACCTGGTCCCTGCCCGTCCCCGCCCCACATACCTGGTCCCGGCTTCGCCTGCCGCCCGCCCGGCTCCGCTTCGCCGCCCGCCCGTCCGCCCGGCTCCGCTTTGCCGGATCCAGCCACGTGCAGGCAGCGCGGTAAGGGGGCAGGGAGGGGGTGGGGGGGTGGATAGGGGTTTATCTCGATCATTGGTTATCTCGACGGCTTTTGGCAAACCCCTAGGCCGTCGAGATAACAGGGTTCAACTGTATTGTGAAGTAACTTGGCCAAAACCAGTGTGTCCTTTAATTAAAAATCTTGTTTAACTATAGATGTGTTGTAAGGAGAAAGTTTGTCTTAATTTTCTTGGCAAAACTAGCACAATATTTGTTTACAAACCTTAATTTAGCTGATTGCATGAACAACACTAATCAACTATATTTGTTTTAAACTTGGTCTTCTCCGGCCCCTCCCCCCCCCAATGTAGCTGAATATAAACCTAAAATTGTGGGATTATGGTAACATTGTTTGGGGACAGAAATGGACAAGGGCTGTAATAGTAGTCATTTATAGTCCTAATTTGGTGGTTGTAGCACCCAAAAGTTTTTAAAAAGTTATAAATAAGGGGATTGCAGACGGATACACCAGTGTAGCAATGAAATGATCTAAGCACAATAGTAATACTAATATTAAAGAATGTAAATATTATTAAAAGAAGAGGTCTGTGTTTCTCTTTAAATCTAAGCGTTAAGAACTGTGTAACCTGATCATTTTTTTTTTTAAACCATACATCAGTATAGTGAAGGTTAAAAAACTTCTACTTGCCAGATTTGGAGGTTACTCTAGAGCAGTGGTTCTCAAAGTCGGTCTGCCGCTTGTTCAATGGGGGCTGCGGGAAGTGGCGCAGGCTGAGAGATGTGCCAGCCACCCTTCCCGCAGTGGGAGCCGCAATAGGCCGAACCTGCGGACGCGGCAGCTAAACAAACCAGCCCGGCCCACCAAGGGCGTTCCCTGAACAAGTGGCGGACTGCTTTGAGAACCACTGCCCTAGAGAATTACTCTTTCCTCATTTTAGAAGCAGAAGCCTGGTTGTATAGTATGAGTGATCTGCATTGTTCTTCTTTTAGATCAGATATGGGTCTTAGTGACAACCACATGATAGTTTACCATGTGGAGGTCTTGCCAGTTAGGACTTTTCTCTGTTTCCTGTTTGTCAATCCATCTCTAATCCAAGATGTGGTATTTTTATTTAATTGATATTTATTAGGGCTGTCAAGCGATTAAAAAAATAAATTGTGATTAATCGCACAATTAAAAAAATTAATAGAATACTATTTATATGAACTTTTTTTGATGTTCAGTTTTTCAAATATTGATTTCAATTAACACAATACAAAGTGTACAGTGCTCCCTTTATGATAAAAATATAAATATTTGCACTGTAAAAATAAGATTGTATTTTTCAATTCACTTAATACAAGTGTAACTTTAGCGCCCTCGTGGCCAAGATGGAGTCTGCTTTGCAGGCAGCTCTGGCCAAGAGAAGGCGCGTGCAGGATTGCAGCAGGAGAAATCCCTTCCACCCCAGGGGCACCTGTTCCAAACCCCCCAGAGTGAACACACCCACCCACAGGAAAAGTACAATAGATATAACAAAGGGAGATATTTATTTACAGAGGGATGAGAGGAGAAAAACAACAATGGGAAATATAGGGGGAGCAGTAAAACAGGGCTGCATTCAAACCAAGGCCCTATGGGCCCAGTGGGAGCATAGTCTGGAAGGGCAGACACTTAGCAATGTGTCTGCACATAGAGTTCAGGAGGCCTGAGCAAAGTTCCAGGCCAGTGGTTAGTTTTCGGTGCTCCTGGTTCTTCTTCGGCGCCAGTGAACTTTCCCCCAACAAACCCCTCTGGTGCCCTCTTCTGCTGCTCTCTGCAAAGCCCCACAAAGCGACCACCTCCCCACTTAACTAGCTACAGCCTCCCTCCTTGTTCCCAATGCAGAGTCACAAGCCCCAGTACTCACAGCCCCACGCAGCTTTGGGCAGGCGTGATACTGGGTCCAGCTCCGGCCTGTCCTTCTCGGGCGATTCCTCCCTGGCACAGTGCTGCTCCTGTCCTGGGCTGTCCCCGATTGGGCCTGTCCTCCTCAGGCAGGTTCTCCCTGCTTCACTTTTCCAGGGCCTGCCGGCTGCGCCTCTCTCTCCCTGGAGCTCCAGCCTGCCACCTGGAGTTTCCCTCCTTTTCTTACTCTCCCCCTCCCCCCCCCCGGGAAAAAGATTTAAAGGGGCCATGCTCTCTAAACCCCAAAGGGGTTACACAAGTACAGTAGTGCAATCTCTTTATCATGAAAGTTGAACTTATAAATGTAGAATTATGTACAAAAAATAAATGCGTTCAAAAATAAAACAATGTAAAACTTTAGAGCCTACAAGTCCACTCAGTCTTACTGCTTGCTCAGTCAGTTGCTCAGACAGACAAGTTTGTTTACATTTGCAGGAGATAATGCTGTCCACTTCTTGTTTACAATGTCACCTGAAAGTCAGAACAGGTGTTTGCATGAAACTGTTGTAGCCAGCATTGCAAGATATTTACGTGCCAGATGCAGTAAAGATGCTTCAACCACCATTCCACTACATACGTCCATGCTGATGATGGGTTCTGCCTGATAACAATCCAAAGCAGTGCACACCAACGCATTGTTCATTTTCATCATCTGAGTCAGATGCCACCAGCAGAAGTTTGATTTTCTTTTTTGGTGGTTCGAGTTCTGTAGTTTCCACATCAGAGTGTTGCTCTTTTAAAACTTCTGAAAGCATGCTCCACACCCCGTACTGATCAGATTTTTAGAAGGCACTTCAGATTCTTAAATCTTGGGTCGAGTGCTGTAGCTATCTTGAGAAATCTCACATTGGTACCTTCTTTGCGTTTTGTCAGATCTGCAGTGAAAGTGTTCTTAAAATGAACAACATGCTGGATCATCATCCAAGACTGCTATAACATGAAATATATGGCAGAATGTGGGTAAAACACAGAGGCAGGAGACATACAATTCTCCCCCAAGGAGTTCAGTCACAAATTTAATTAACACTTTTTTTAAAACAAGCGTCATCAGCATGGAAGCATGTCCTCTGGAATGGTGGCCAAAGCATGAAGGGACATACAAATGCTTAGCATATCTGGCATGTAAATACCTTGCAATGCCAGCTACAAAAATGCTATGCGAAAGTCTGTTCTCACTTTCAGGTGACACTGTAAATAAGAAGTGGGCAGCATTAATGTAAACAAACTTGTTTCTCTTAGCGATTAGCGGAACAAGAAGTAGGACTGAGTGGACTTGTAGGCTCTAAAATTTTACATTTCACTCAAAAACAAAACAGTTATGTAACAAACAAATCTACATATTTTTGCACTTTCACGATGAAGAGATTGCGCTATGGTACTTGTATGAGGTGAATTGAAAAATACTATTTCTCATCATTTTTACAGTGCAAATATTTGTCATAAAATAATATAAAATGAGTACGGTACACCTTGTATTCTGTGTTGTAATTGAAATCAATATATTTGAAAATGTAGAAAAACATCAAAAATATTTAATAAATTTCAATTGGTATTCTAGTTTTTAGCAGTGCGATTACAATTGAGATTAATTGTGATTCATTTTTTTTGAGTTAATCGCATGAGTTAACTGTGATTAATCAGCAGCCCTAGTATTTATCCATTTACTTTATCATGATACAATTTTTTTAAACGATTTGCTGAAATACAAGTATACGTACCACCCTTTTTCCATTACTTAGTAAGTCTGTTATATTTTACACAACTATATTAACAAACTCTTATTCTAGTGGTCATTAAACATTATCCTTCCAAACGTTCATACACTGACGTTCAAATATTTTTGACTGTGATAAATATCAATATGACAGACCAGTAGTACCCAGCTCTTTCTTCCTACTCTTCTTACAGATACCATGTTTTCCCTCTTTCTCACTGAGTACTTATGACTTCCATTAAGCATATGCTGTGGGTATGTATTAAAGATAGTTTATGCACAAAGACTAAGGGGGAGATTTGCAAAGGCACAAAGTGTAGTTTGATGCCCAGCCCCTATTGAGATTTAGTGAGAGTTGTGCCTCTCATTTCTATTTGTGTATTTGAAACCCCCCCCACCCGCTTTCTCAAACTAATACTGAATTTATTTGAATAAGCATTAACTTGCATCAACACAGCTTGCTTACGCTTAGTATGAATATATACTGAATATACAGTATGAACTTTACTCTTCTCAGACAACTAGAGCAATTTTTTTGGAGGGAGGGAGGGGGAAGATGGAACTTCCCCCAACTAGCAAGGAGGTTTCACGTGTGGGCTGGTCTAGCATCTGCTGCAACCTCAGACAACTTGTGTGGGATTGGATCTGCAAATTGGGCAGCCTGCCATGAACAGCCTATTCCTCCAGGAGCAGCCATTCCGCCCCACTCGTTACTCCTTGTTGTGTAGCCCCACAGTGGGGTTTATGATATCTAGAGAGGGTCTTGCATTACCTCCAGTCCATGTACATCACTAAGACTTGGTGCATTAAGACTATACTGGGTGTGAAAGAACCTTGGACTCCCATGTTGGAATCTACTGAATCTCCCTCAGCCCAGGATATTGTAAACACTTAAAATATTTACAGCTAACATTTGTTTCATATTATATAAACACTTGTGCGTAGTGTTTTTTTTTTTAAAGAGTATGTGACTCTTGGACTGATTATTTTTTCCACTGTTTAGATCCAACACTGCAGTCCTTCTAAAACAATAATGCAAGGATTAAATAACCTAGTTCACTAGGTATGGTACAAAATAGAAACTTGGGCCTCTTTATATGGTGCAAAGTTGATGCAGGGAGAGAGAACCGATTTTGTGTGTGTGTATGTATTGCCTCCTCCTCCTAAGTGTGTACTTCCTGAGCAATGGGGAAAAAAATAATTCATTGTGTTTATAACTTAAATCTTAATGTACAGATACAAAACATAACGACTGGTGGAAAATACATAGATTTAAACTAGTGCTGTATCCCTCAGAGCAGTCAGGCTCTGTCTGCTGCCACCTTCCTTACCCCTGATGAATCATTTTTACATTCCTTTACCAAGTACTTGTCTTCAGGCAGAAACTTCCCATAGGGTCTCATTTTGTTCTAGCTAAAGGGTTAAAAAGTAACCAACATATATGGCAAAAAGTACATTGCAATTGTAATCTATTTCAGTTTATGTATTTGAATGTTTACAAAAAAATATTTCCCTACATTTAAAAAAATGGTTTTAACCCAGCAATGCCTCATTAAAGGAAGCTAAGACCAAACAAAAAAGGAGACAAGTGAATCTGAATGATTTGATATTACATCTCTACAAATTTATTAGTGAAACTAATAAGCTTTCCTTAATAGGGCCTTGTTTTATTTTCCAGATGATCACTGTAGCTACTGAAACAACTATTTTGAGATTCATCTGCACACAAGATCTCTGAATCATCTTTTTGATGTTGCCTGAGGAGCCTTCCTTAGCTGCCTTATGTTAAAGTGAACTGTGCTGTACCAGCAGAGTCATGCTTGTTGTAAGTATTCTTTTGCAGCTGTACAGTGAGATCTCTTAATGTGCAGTGCTATATTTCAGTAATTAATGGAGATGATTATTGAACTATATCATTTCACATTACTTAACAAGTTTGTGTTCCTCAAGGATCACCACTTGTTTCACTCTACAACTGCTCCTGCAGGTTCCTCAGACAATAGCATTAAAAATAGCACCTGATTTGTCACTCTTTCATGCAGTGTTATGTTTCTTAGTGGCTCCCTTGGTCTCCTGGAAATTAATATAAACAGCAGGTTGAAAGAATTACCTCTTCCAAACAGCAAAGTGGAGAAACTGAAGCAGTAAATAGCAAGCATGTTCTAGTTAGCTCTAGATATGCTAGCTAGTCATTAAAGATCAGACAGGGCAGGTGAGAGCACTGAAGTGAGGTCAATAAAGGTTGGGAAAGTTGTTTCTCTTCTTTTCTCCTGTTTATGGTGATGAGGGAAAAATTCTTCTCCGTCCTTTCTTTTTCCTTGTTTTCTCCTTGCAGACTGAACTCTTTTCTCTTCTTCCACACTAACCTCCCCTAACTTTTATCTTCCTTCTTACCATTAAGGTTCCCTAATAAGAAGCCTTACACTTCTTATGAAAAGCCACAATGAACATAAGAACGGCTATACTGGGTCAGATCAAAGGTCCATCTACCCATGTTCTGTCTTCTGACAATGGCCAATGCCAGGTGCCCTAGGGCAGTGGTTCTCAAAGCTGGTCTGCTGCTTGTTCAGGGAAAGCCCCTGGCAGGCTGGGCTGGTTTGTTTACAGGCCACATCCGTGGGAAGCAGGCGGGCCGAGGGATGTGCTGGCCGCCGCTTCCTGCCACCCTTATTGGCCTGGAGCAGCGAACTGCAGCCAGTGGGAGCCGCGATCGGCTGAACCTGCGGACACGGCACGTAAACAAACCGGCCTGGCCTGCCAGGGGCTTTCCCTGAACAAGCGGTGGACCGGCTTTGAGAACCACTGCCCTAGAGGGAATGATCAGAACAGGTAATCATCAAGTGATCCATCCCCTATCCCTGCCTCTGGCAATGGAGGCCATTGACACCATCCCTGCCCATCCTGGCTAATAGCCATTGATGGATCTATCCTCCATGAACTTACCTAGTTCTTTTTTCAAACCCTATTATAGTCTTGGCCTCCACAACATCCTCTGACAAAGCGTTCCAAAGGTTGACACTGTGTTGTGTGGGGGAAAAAAAAATCTTACTTTTGTTTGTTTTAAATCTGCTGCCTATTAATTTCATTTGGTGGCCCCTAGTTCTTGTATTATGAGAAGGAGTAAATAACACTTCCTTATTTACTTTCTCCGCACAGTGAGGATTTTATAGACCTCTATCATATCCCTCCTTAGTTGTCTCTTTTCCAAGCTGAAAAGTCCAAGTCTTATTAATCTCTCCTCATACGGCAGCCATTCCATACCCTTAATCATTTTTGTTGCCCCCTTTTTTTAATCTTTTCCAAGTCCAATATATCTTTTTTGAGATGGGGCGACCACATCTGCACGCAGTATTCAAGATGTGGGCATACCATGGATTTATATAGAGGCAATATGATATTTCTATCTTATTATCTATTCCTGTCTTAATGATTCCCAACATTGTTTTCTTTTTTGACCGCCGCTGCACAGAGTGGATGTTTTCAGACTGCTATCCACAATGACTCCAAGATCTTTTCTTGAGTGGTAACAGCTAATTAAGACCCTACTATTTAAATGTATAATTGGGGTAATGCCCTCCAACGTGCATTACTTTGCATTTATCAACATTGAGTTTCATCTGCCGTTTCAACTGTCACCCAGTTTTGAGAGATCTTTTTGTAGCTCTTCACAGTCTGCCTGGGACTGAACTATCTTGAGTAGTTTTGTATCATCTGCAAATTTTGCCACCTCACTGTTTACCCCTTTTTCCAGATCATCTATGAATATGTTGAATAGTACTTGTCCCAGTACTGACCCCTGGGGGACACCACTATTTACCTCTCTCCATTCTGAAAACTGATCATTTATTCCTACCCTCTGTTTCCTATCTTTTAACAATTACCAATCCATGAGAGAACCTTATCTCTTATCCTATGACTGCTTACTTGGCTTAAGAGCCTTTGGTGAGTACACTATATCCACTGGATCCCCCTTGTCCACATGCTTGTTGACCCCCTCAAAGAATTCGAGTAGATCGGTGAGGCATGATTTCCCTTTACAAAAAACATGTTGACTATTCCTCAACAAATTATGTTCATTTATGCTTACCTGCCTGTAATTGCCTGGGTCACCTCTGGAACCCTTTTTAAAAATTGGCATCACATTAGCTATCCTCCAATCATTTGGTGCAGAAGCTGATTTAAATGATAGGTTAAAGACGACAGTTAGTAGTCCTGCATATCTCCCCATCCATTTCACGTAATCCTTTTATTCATATTCTCGTGAACTCATTAATTCCACACTCTACCTCTTTGATTCCTGCTCCATTTACGGTACTTCTCACTCATTTTGTTTATCTCTGTACTCTTGCTATGACTCTCTCTAGCTAGGGATTGCATTTTCACTTGCCACCCTTTGCACTGGGAGCTTTCTTCTTCTGTGAACTGTTTCCTCTTTAAAACTGGTCTCCATCTCCTCCCTAGCTCATGGACTGACTCTCTCGGTAAACTAATTTTGTGCTAACATGGAAACAAAATGTATTCTAAGCTACAACAATCTAAACTGTATAGACATTGAAACAATATCTTCTTTATAAAAGGATTATTTTGCAATCTCACTCTTCCCCACTCCCCAGGAAAAAAGCTCCTGTAAAAGGCAGTACTAAAATAAATATATAGATAGATAGATAAAGAAGCCCACTATTTTTAGAGGCTCATACTGTGTGTCTGCAGTGGGTAATCATAATAAAACTGAGACAATTGAATTGTTCCTGATCTGGAGGTTCAATTTTTTTTTTAATTACAAAAATGTAAGTTTTTAGAATAATTTTTCTTAGCTTCTAGAGTACTCATTGCTTTGGCAAGCAATGTGATACAAAATAAAAATAAGCAATACAGTGTTACTGACACTTTTAAATATGATTGCCCACAAACACTATATTAAAAGAATATTATTTAGGTTGCAAAGTCAAACACTCAAAAGCTGGGAAATGCCAGATATATGGTTGCCTCTGCGGCTTTAGTTCTGCCCGCCTCCCCCTTGTGTGTATGATTACATAATACTGTAGTATCATGCATATACCTGGGGTGGGGGACAGAGCTAAGGTTTCTGAGGCAACCCAGCATTTCCTAGTTTTTTGAGTAATTGACATTTTGTATGTAATTGCCTTGAACTTCTTAAGAAAAAGGGGGAAAAACAAATTTTATCATGTGGTTAAGTAACAAAATGGATAATATAAAATGTTCCCCAGCCTAAAGATAGGGGATCTGGTGGCAACCCCTATAATAACACAGATGAAAACTTTATCAAGTACTGAAACCAAAAAAGAGTGCTTTTAGCTTGTGCTCTGAAGGCTGCCAGACTTAGGCTCTAGGCTGGGGAATGAGTTCCAAAGGTGAAGACCCTCTACAGAGAACTCCGCTGCTAGTCCTGCAGAATTAAACTCCAGGAACTAACTATAATGATCTTGGGGTTCATTAAACAAACCAAATGAATGTGAAAGAAATAAAGATTTTAACAAAACTGGAGAGCTTCTGTGATGAGCTGCTGCACTCAGCCCTGATGGTCCCAACCCCTGCTTCCAGGGCACAATTCCAAATTCCTATATTCATAATACTGTCCCTTATAAGGGAATGTCTCTAAATTACAATATTCTACAAACATCTCTCTACACTAACAAGATCACCCAGAATGCTCTTAGATAGCTCTGGCTGGGTATTAAGTGGGACACTCTCAAGTTGCTGGGTTCCAGACTACTCAGACCTTTAAAGATTATCACTAATACCTTGAATTGACACCAAGAGGTTGACAGTAACCTGTTAGCTGTTTAATGGTCCATCAGACTTAAAATACGGGCAGCTGACTTTTGTTCTTTCTGAAGCTTCTTTCAGTGGCACCATTCTGGTCGGGTTTGATGCTGTAACCAATTACTGTTATGCTAAATGACCTGGGACTCCCCTACTTGAGAGACTGCCTCTCTGTGTGATACTGCCAAAGATGTAGTCAGTGGAGGCACTTGAGATCAAGTACCCATAACATAAAAGAATGGTTAGTGTAGCATTCCCATTGTGTCAAGTATCGGAGGGGTAGCCGTGTTAGTCTGGTTCTGTAGAAGCAGCAAAGAATCCTGTGGCACCTTATAGACTAACAGACGTTTTGCAGCATGAGCTTTCGTGGGTGAATACCCACTTCTTCGGATGCACTTCTTCGGTGCATCCGAAGAAGTGGGTATTCACCCACGAAAGCTCATGCTGCATTCCCATTGTGGGTTCCTTGGCTTTGCAGCTCACTTTCCCTGCCTCCTTTGGTTAGCAATATCTCTAATTTGTTCTTCAGGGCATGCTGGGAGGTTTTGATACAGGCAGGTGGCAAGGGATATAGTTTAAGATATCAGATTTTGTTTGGAGACTGCTGTTTTTGTAAACAAATGAAGCTGATTGGGATAGGGATTATACAAATTCTACAAGATTAAATAATGGCAGAGTGCACGAAGCTGGGATGGGCCCTCTTAAATATGTATCTTTATAAATTGAAAGAAAATAAATAATTTTGACTTGAAATCACTTGACTGGAATATGTTAAGCAGGGGTCTGTGTCTGTGCATAATAAGGCCTGCTTCCTAAATGCAGTGTCTTGCACATGCTTCAGCATTTGGCTTTTGTTCAATGTATTGTTATGACACAGATTCAATAACTGCTGCAAAATAGTAAAACTTTAAACCTAAAGACATCAACTTCTAAAAACCCTTTCTTTGCCTTCAAAATTTAAATAAACTCCCCTAATCGCTGACAAAGTATTTTTCAAAATAGTGGCCAAAAAGACTTGAAACGAGGCCTCAATATTGCCAGATAGTATTGTAAAGCATTTTGGAGAAAGATAATCTTGTTTTGCATATCTAAAAGCAGGTTGTAAAACTGCTGAGATTATACAATTTATAATGCAAATGCTAAGAGAACTTAAATATTGTTAAATACAATATCAGCACATACTTAAGGTTATAATCTTTCTTTGCCTATAATACCAAACTTCTTTTTTCTCAAATGGCTGTCTTATTTTTTTTCCTTCTGGTTACACAGGATTCTCAGTCACTGCCACACTTGCAGATACAGACTGATTTACATCTTCCTTGCAAACTCAAACCAGAAGAAGGAGCTAATTTCTGGAAGAACTGGGCACAAATGAAAAATGAGGATGTATGGAAAGATGCTGGAAAAAACCCTCAGGGATTTGGAAGTATGATTTTTAATTTATTTTTCACTGTTCACTGGAAAAAAAAAAAAAAGAGCAGTCCTTATATGTCATCTAAAGATTCAGGGTCTGATTTTTGTTTAAGTATCTTTCTCCCCAAGCCGTCCCATTGAAATCCATGATTAAGGGTTGCAAAATTAGTTATAAAATAAGGCTCTGTGTAAATCACAATTTCACAGACTGCACAGAAATGGTGAGATTAGTCCAATACTTTGACTTTTGCAACCGTGGGGAGGCAGAAGGAGGCATCCCTGTTTCTGCCTCCCCTCTGTTGGAAAAATCAGAGTATTGGGGTAATACAGCTGCTGCAGTTGGGGGTTAGAGGTTGAGATGTCTCATCATGTGGTGCTAGCTGTCTGGCCCAGCTCTCGCCCAGCCTGCCACTGCTACTTCCTGTCTGGCCAGCAGAGAGACAGGGAAGGTGCTGACAATGCATGGGGATTAGGAGATCCTGGCCTGGCCTAGCCCACTCCACAGCAGTCCATGGCAGGCTGAGGGGAGATACTGCAGGTGCTGAGAGGGATTTTCCGCTTGGAGCATGAGCATGTGTGTGAGGGGGGGCCAGACCTGGGATAGATGGATGGCGCCATCTGGTGACACACACCCTGCCCCAGGGGCCTGCCATGCCCACTCCCTAGAGTGAGACTGGCCTGCCACTTACCTGCACTCTCCAGGATGGGATCAGCCCACTTAACCCCCCATAAGCAGCCTCTGCCTCAACTGGGAGGTGGAAGATGGGATGCCTGCTTGGAAAAATTGCAGCAGTTCAGCAGGGGAGGGAACTCAACAATTGTGCATGTTCTGGTATTTCGTGAAATTCCAACACTTACCTCTGAAGCTGTTGTGATTCGATACAAAATACAATGCAATTTACACAGAGTCTTAGTTGTAAACTGCTCATTCAGAATATTTAAACCTATAGCAGTTTCCAGAAACGGTATTTGGTTATATAGTGGTTTGTCACTTATAAAAAAAAAAAAAACAAACCCAAATTTCTCAGCATTAAAAAACCACGCAAGAAATTACACATTTATTAGCATAAACCTTTCTTCTCTCTAACTTGACAAATAACAGGAGAAAAATAACCTGGCTTAAATATGCTCTTTTCACATTATAGAAAGAAAACCAATGACTTTTAGGGAAGATGTCCTTTCAGTGCCAATAGCAGAACTGAATTATGGGCTGTGCCTAATGACCAAAGAAGCTAGAAAGGAAGATGGTTCCTCTTATGAAGCAGACTTGTTGTATTATTTATTTCTTTGTATTCAAAAGGTAAACATAAAATGCTGTTGAATGACTGTTGGACTCCTACTATACACAGAGAATTAGATCTTGCATGAAAAGTGCCGTTTTCCCCTTCAGGACGTAACCCATGAGAGCTAGTTGCCAAAGAAAATCTGAGAGCTGATTGTAGCTACTCATGCCAAGTTGAAAAAGCATATATTCCCTTTCCTGAAACAGTGTCACTAATGTAATGTGTTCTGCCCAATCCCATAAAATAATTTGTTAAAATATAGAATTAAACAGTGGAAGCTTTTAGTTTTGTACCTAAGGGTGGTGGGGGTTGGAATTCGAGGGGTTCGGGGAGGGGCACAATTGGGGCTTTTTGAGGCATAATAGGATTCCTCAGTGTCAGCATACTAAAGCTTTCATGATAAGAGATCCAAAATAGTTTGGGGGAGGCACCCACAGCATGTTGTTTAGTTCATCCTTCAAGATGCCTTCCTAAGGGAACTTAGTGTGGAGCAGGAGTTAGCCTATAAAATAGATAGGGCATAGGTGCAGATAGCATTAACAGCAATCAGCTGAACTGTTAGAATATAGATATTAATTTTGTTAGTATAGACCAGGCCAGTGATAGTAAATTTGAACCCTCTTCCAATAAGTCTTAAATACCTGTATTGCTGATACCTGATCAATAGGACTAATGAGCTTTATATTCTCAAAGCGTTTCTGAATTCAGTGTTCTTGCAAAACTCACTTTCCAGTTTATTCTTGTTCAGATGACTAAAGTCTAAATGAAGAAAGTTGATGTATGCATGTTGCTGGCATTATTGAGACAGACTATTTGGGTGGAAGAGAGACTTGTTTAATTTTTTTTCCCCCCATAATAATTTAAATAGAACAAACTTAAAATCCAGTTTTTAAAAATATACTAGTGTAGGGAAATTGCTCTCTCATGCAAGAGTCAGTAGAACTTTGTCAGTGATTCATTTAAAACATGGGATTTTTTTTCCACAATGAATCATTTAAATTCCAACATGCTAGCCCACTTCACTAGGGAAAATGTTAGTGTGAAATGATGAAGATTTACTGATGTTCCTGTTCTTCTGTACTGACCGAGTTATGTTTTTGTAGAGTTTACATTCTGAGCCATTTTATGGTTGAGACATACAGAAGCTAACTAACTTAGGCCTGGGCTACATTAGTGGGGGTGGGGTGTTTCGAACTAAGATATGCAACTTCAGCTACGCAACTTACCTGGCCATCCTCATGGCGGCGAGTCGACTGCTGCGGTTCCCCCGTCAACTCTGCTTACTCCTCCTGCCGAGGTGGAGTACGGGCGTCGATTAGCGGGTCGATTTATTGCGTCCAGACGAGATGTGATAAATCAATCCCCAATATATCGAACACTACCCACCGATCCGGTAGGTAGTATAGACGTACCCTTAGTTATAAAATGAGGTCTAGTAAAACAAAGCTTTCATTTCAGTTATTATCCTACCCACAACCCTTTCTTTTTTTATTTATAGTATATGTTTGACAATGACAGAATTGACAACATCTTTGCTGATCTTTATTATGTGAAGTTTTTGGAAAGACTTCATGGAGTGATGAAGGGATGGTGTCCAAGAGTGAGCCCCTCTGGTAAGTGGAGAAACATTGGTGGGGAAATGAAGTCTGTACTTGACTAGTATGTTCTAAAATGAATTTATTTGTATCAATATTTGTTTTCCAGGGTATATTCTGTCTAGTTGTATCATGGAGGAAATGTTATGGGACTGCAAACAACTTGGAGCACATTCTCCTGCTACTCTCCTGTTCACACTGATGTATTTCAACACTAAGTAAGAATGTTTTATATAAAGTCATTCATGTCTGAGTCCATGTAGCCTACCAAATGGCTTAGTTTTTATAACTTGCTGAAAAAGATTTCCCAAACTCCTTCTGTCCCCTGCATACCAAACAGATGGATTGGTAAATATACTTTAATGCTTGCCAAAACCTTACTATTTGTGTTTTCCTCAAATTCTCATTATCTCTTGATGTTTAGTGTACATGGTGAACTGACGGGTGGGGAGTGGATAGTACATGTTAGAAGTAGTCGTTAGATTTATTTTCCCTGATTACTCATATCTAATTTTTCATAAGCTAAGTACTGAAAGAAAAACCTCTTATCATAACTTATATAATTCATTTGCTCTCATTTTTATACTTCTTTCTTTACAACAGAACTATCATGTTGGTTATTTTCACAACCACAAACAATATTCATGTGAAAACCACTGCAGGACTCATTACGGAATCTTATAAGATACAATCCCTCTATGCTGTTTATGTAAATTCTTAATAACTTGGTATTATTTCTTTTCTTGTGCTGTCAGTTTCTGAACATCCATTAATATTGTTTCCAGTGAAAGAGAGCCCCATTTTAAATGCCAAGCAAACTATGTGTACACGGCAATAAAACACAGTTGGAAGGTAATATATTAATCATTAGTGCAGGGGTCGGCAATCTTCGGCACACAGCCCATCAGATAATCCACTGGTGGGCCGCGAGACGTTTTGTTTACGTTTACAGCCCCCCCGCAGCTCCCAGTGGCCGCAGTTCGCTGTTCCCAGCCAATGGGAGCTGTGGGAAGCGGCGGGCCGCAGGGACATGCTGACCACCGCTTCCTGCAGCTCCCATTGGCTGGGAACAGCAAACTGCGGCCACTGGGAGCTGTGGCGAGCCGTGCATGCGGACAGTCAACATCAGTAAAATGTCTCATGGCCCGCCAGCAGATTACTCTGCATTAGTGGTCTTAAGCGATTACACTTCCCTCCCTCCTCTTCTCCCCACCACTTGCTTACCCTAATTGTATAATTTAGAATTTTAATTTACTTAATTACATTGGTATTGTTCATCTCAAATTGGAATTTAACTTTATAAAAACAGGTTGGAATCAAGAAATCATAGAATACATATTTACTTATTCTTCCTTTGCATAAATATATTTTCTCTGTATAAAACTAAATATTCTGAAGTTATTTATAAGATAGACATAAATCAATGATTCTTCCTGACCACATGCTATTTGTGCTCAATTATATTACCAGATGATCTTTGACTCTTCTGAGGATGTGCATTGACAAAAGCATTAAGATAAACATTTACTAAAGTTTTAAAGTAACTGTTTCAAATCATGTTGGTCTGAATTTGACTTTCTTTTAAAATTATCTGGTAAATAATATCTCTTAAAATATTTGGTAGTGCCTTTACTTTTTAATAAAAAAATTACTGTTCTGTGCAAGGCAAGTTTTGTATTTTTCCTCTGTTGCTGCAGTTAACAAATACCATTCCTAGTTTTTTAATAGTTTTTCTTTCTGCACCAGAATCAACAAAAACACAAAGCAATATTAACATTCATTACAAGATGTGTCCAAATATTAGGGGGTATAGAGACTTAAATGTTTTGCCAAAAACAAACTTTTATATAAAAAACTTTATTTTGCAATCTTATAAAAGACAGCATTACTCTTTTTATAGTAGAAATGAATTTCGGTGTGTAATTATTTTAAACAGATTGGAATTAAGTAACATCACAATAGGATGTGCATTCCTACGCACCTTTGAGCTGTCATTTTAAGCTAAAATTTAAGGCCCCAGTTCTTCAAAGCACTTAAGTACCTATGCAAAGTCCAATGAAGTAAATGGAAAGACTCCCCTTGAGTTCTGTTGGCTTTGGATTATGGTTTTAACCATGTGCTTAGCTTCAAGCACATACTTAAATGCTTTGTTGAAAAAGAGCTGGAGGGTATGTCTACACAGGGATTAAAGACCTGGTTAGCCTAGGTCAGTTGACTCGGGCTCATGGACTCAGGCTGCAGAGCTAAAAATAGCTATGTAGATGTTCAGTCTCAGGCTGGACCCCGAGTCCTGGGACCATCCCCTTCACAGGGTCCCAGAGCTCAGGCTCCAGCCCAAGCCCCAACATCTACACTGTGATATTTTCAGCCCTGGAGCCCAATTCAGCTGATGTGGTCCAGCTGTAAGTGTTGTATCCCTATGTAGACATACACTAAGTGCCTTTAACTACCCAAAAGTGTACCAATATTTTAACCTTCCCCAAACAAAAAAAGTTAGAGGCATTCAGAATGGGTTTATTTTGAAAGATTATTCTATTTACTATGCTGTAATAAATAGCTCTCAGATGGAGAATCAGATTTTGGGTTATTAAAATTATTTTTTAGTCTGTCTTCCTGTTTCTCTTTCATGTTCATTTGTTCCTTTTATTTATGGTGGTGGAAGGCAGAGCTGATTATTTGCTATTAAAGATTCTTTATAATGTTATTTAAGACTCCTTGGTAACCAAATTAGGAGTATACTACAAGCGGAGTAAGATCTCAAACAACCCTTGTTTTCACTAAAGTTCCAATCCAGCAGAAACTTCAGTGAGACTACTCACAATGTGTAAAATTAAGCATGTGCATAAGTCTTTGCATGATTAAGTGATGTTTTCTAATATAGTATTGGATCCCACAAATACTCGCTTTGGTGGTACTACTCATGTGAGTAAAGTTACTTCCAGGATCCAGTCCCTAGATTAACTTCCAAAAGGAAACACCTGTATAGTATAATGAGGTCTTAAGGAAGGTTCTATCTCTCTGTCCTCACTTCTGGTTTTGGCGCAATGCAGAAGGGACCTTTCTGAAATTTGAGGTGGGGTCTAGATGAGTTCATATAATTAGTTGAAGTCAGAATGCGACTTTAAACAGGTAGGATTATATTCTGAATTCTTGCTGTGCCATAAAACCGTACTATTGAATCAAATTATTCTGGGTTTACACAGGTAAAACAGGTCAGAATTTGGTCCACAGTCCAAAGCTATACTTTTTATCGAGAATCTGGAAAGCCTTTTAACAAATATTTCTGCTCACTTAAAAAAAACCTTAAGTACTCCCTGCCCAGTCTGCCAACTATCTCTCTCTCCAAAACCGAGTTATAATTGTTTTTCTCTTGTATGTGAGTAGGTATTTCATATTGAAAACTGTGGAGCAGCATGCACAGCTCGCCTTTTCCAAAATACTGAAGCAGACCAGGAAAAATACAGGCATCGGAAAGGACAAATGTTCTGTAATACGATTCCTGAGGCTTTATGGACAGATTCTTGGAGGACGAAAAGGTTTGAACTCATTAGACTAGGATGATACCCTTTAAAATGATTGTGTGCCATTGTTTGCCACTAAGGTTGTGAAGGACATGACAAAAAAGTCGTCTTGGCAATTTGTTTGGAATCTGAGCACTGCTGTTAGGGTACATATATGCTTAGACTCTGTTCCAGCAGAGATAACTGTGTAGGTGAACCCCCCCTACTGTGCAAAGCCCCATTTAAGTCAGTGGGGTTGTTTAGGGAAGCAGGGGTTTGCCTGTGTAGAGTCAGTCTCAGGCCTGGAACTTTAGATTGTATTTCCCACCCCTAGTGATGCACATCTAAGTTGGGACCCTCAAATGCACTCAGCGTTGGTCTAACTCTGCACCCACTGAAAGCAATTAGAGCAAAGGAAGGCCAGCACTAAGTACAGGGTATTCTTAAAAATTCCAACTTTCATGTTTTTGGCGATTTTTCTCACTTTTATTAAAGCTGTCTCCCTATTTCCTTTCTCTTCTCTCCTTGCATGTTTTTCTGTCTTTTTGCATCTTCATCTAGTTCTTTTAGAAACCCAGACATAGGATTTGTTTCACAGGGGGCATTATGCTATGTATATTTTAGATCAGTTACACTCAAAATGCTTGGGCCAATTCCTTGCTCCCTGAATCCCTCCTAATTTACAATCACGTGCACACAGCTCTGCCTTGGTGGAACATATCTGCTCTCTTCAGAGTGTATGTTTCTCTCCTTAAAATCATAACTTGTCATCAACCTGTGTATGGAGTTCACATTGACATTCTGTAGAGGAAAGGATTTTTGTCTCCAGCATACTGGCAGGCTATTGTCCTAGCCATTTTCCAAAATGGTTGGGGGTCATAGAACTAGCCTATCTGGAAGTTTAACAAACTACAGCTCATTCTGTGCTCTGAACTGTCAAGTGATTGGCTTCATTCTCCAGTTACTACAGGTCTACTGTACGTACATACATAATAGTTGAGTATCTTCTCTGCAGCAATAAGGCATAGGCTGCTTAAAGAAATAGCATCAGACATATATGCAAATGAAATCCCTGCCCCCACCCCTGAGAGGACTGTGCATGTACAGATGAACTCTTGAGGTGATTCCTAAATTATCGAATGAGAGGGTACATTCAGACTCTACAAGAGCATTAAACAGTGGTTGCTATAACTTTTCTGAAGAGAGATGGATGCATATTTTATTCTTTTGGGTCACTTTCTGCAAGTATTGAACAGCGTGGCATTCTGTAACACTTTCTTTATGCTGCAAAAGTTTGAGGCATCCTATTAATATGCTTTGTGGGAATAACTTGCACAGCTTCCCTATGTTACCATGTGATCTTATTGGCATTTCTTCAGGTTGTTTGATGGTCACTTGTTACAGCTTGTCTTAAATTGAGGCAGGGACCCATATTTTTTTGTTTGTCTGGGGCTGCAACGCTTATTGAGGCCTCAGTGCTATTTTAATATAAACCAGTATGCATCCTGTCTACGACAGTAAAGAATACTAACCACTTAAGTTTAAGCACTTTGACTTCTTAATGAAAATGAGTTTGAGTAGTAGGGTTGCAGCTACTCCTAAAGTGCTGAGTGGAGGTCATGACTTGGTTTCCAGAGGGTCTAAAGCAACCTTTTTTTTTTTTAAACATAGTTTACAAATAAATAGGATTTCATCCAAGGAAATTGTATAGGATTTACTTAGAAGAATGGAGGATTTGGAGTCCTTAGAAAGGTTGTCAGTATTGCCTTTTCTCTTTATCCCCCTCGTCTCCTTTCCCTTTCTGCCACTTTTGGGGAATGACACTTTCTCTACTTATCCAGTGGGAGCTAAAACACTACCCACCAAGATGTGCCACGGAATTTTTACCTGTTTACAAATCAGTCCCTTCCATGATGCCCAGGCATTCACTAGGCTAGTGAAATGGCATCAATCCTAGTGATCCAGCTCCTGGAGCCATTGAGCTGATTGCAAGGGAAAATTCCTGTCTTGTACACACTTTTTTTTTAATTTTATTTTTTGTGCAAAGCATTTTAAAATGATTCCTAGCCCAAAAAGTGTGTGTGATTTTTTGAAAAGGCTTTGCAAAATCAAGTAATTTAGGAAGCAATCACTCATACAGTCATTGGTTGTTTTAGTGGATTTTCAGAGAGGTGCATGTATGCCCATAAAGTCAGACTGCTTTAGACTGGATCTGCAACACCTATGATGAGGTTCTGCAGACACAATGAATGAAATCCTGACCCCAGTGAAGTCAATGACAAAAGTCCTATTGATTTCACTGGGGTCAGGATTTTACCTCATACATTCAGAAAACTCATCACTGGTAAATAACTTTTTACATGAACAGTTGGTTTTTATTAGGTTAAATCCTTATGTTTTAGGTCAGCCATACAACTCACAGTATACATTTTTATAGCTACATGTTTTTAGCTGCCACTGTCTGCAGGGAGTACTTTACTGTTGCATGAGCTGCACCCTGTTTCCTATGATACAATTGTGCATACTGATGATCAGTATGGCTAACATTTATCTGCTAGTACAACATACCAGATTGGCTTTATTTTCCTAAGCTGTCAGTCATTTAGCCACAGACTAGGTCAGACACTGGCAAGAGCAATAAGTTTCTCCATACTACAATAATGGCGTGCCTGTTGTTGAAATATTCAGCTGCTATAAAAACACTTTATTTAAAGGAGCCACATTGAAATAAGACGGTTTAAAATACTACTACTGATCAAAAACTTTCATCTGTAAAAATACTTCATTGAAACTAAATGCTGTGTTGTGAACTCACTGCACACTATTTGCCTCTTTTTTGATTTGCAGATGAGACTTATGTGGAACAACCTGAAAACCCAGACAACCCCTTGCAGTGCCCCATAAAACTGTATGACTTCTATTGCTTTAAATGGTAAGGCTCTAAGGACTTATTTTCTACACTAGTTTTAAACATTTGATGGCTTTCAACATCGTTTCATCATACTAGCTATAACACCTTTAGCAGTTCACAGGGAAAGATTTTCTCTTCTATAATGATTGACTTCCCTCATTTAATACTTGGGCTTCACACCACAACAAACACCTATTCCAGTCTGAGTTTAGCAAGAGTGTATCACTGCTAATTCAAAGAGGAATGCCTAAAGCTAGCAACTTTTTATGTGTGGGAGCAAATATATCTTATTACATAATAAAGAAGAAAGTCAGTTCTAATTTTGCTATTAAAAGGAGTATAACTAAGTAGTGTGTTGCTTGGTATAATTTAAACTTTCCTTATAGCCCCCAAGGTGTCAAAGGGCCAAGTGATGCCTTCTATCTGGTCCCTGAACCAGTCGTGGCACCAAACAGTCCTATCTGGTACTCTGCTCAGCCTGTGAAACTGGATGTGATGGAGCAGATGTTGACTAGAATTCTGATGGTCAAGGAGGTCCAAGAAGCACATGTGAAGACCCATATATCAACATAGCAACAAGGACAAATGGATAAGTTACAATGTTGCCCTTATTACAAAGTTGTGAATGCAATATTTTTTTTTCATAAGGCATGGAAGACTGTCTGTAGCTAACACTTTCTTTTTACTAGAAGATGACTGAATGCTATTAGTAAATAGCCTTTAACAGTACCAATTTGCTAAATTCCACAAAGTGGATTTCCTATTTTGTTCATATTTGTCTAATTTATACTAGCACCTAAAGAGGGACAGATATGGTTCTAGTACTAATACTGTAAAACACCAGTTAAATCAGAGTCCCAAACCTGTCATTTTGATTAATTTATAAGTACATAGCTCTTTAAACTGAATTGACAGTGGGACATGTATACAAATTCAGTTTTTATCAAAGTCCTCAATGGAAATAGTGGTTACTGAATAATATTACTTTACACTGTGACTTACTAATAGTGCAATGCAGGCATAATTTTCTCTGTAAAACAAGATTGACTTTTACATTTTTTTCCTTGTTAAAAGGATGCTTCCATGACTAGTCTATTTGCAAAGGATAGACTTTGGAGAAATAGTTCTTTGAGAGGAGTAAGAAATCTAACCGCCTTAAATGCCTTGTGGCCAATATTTGTATAAGGTTGGATAGCTTACATTAAAACATTACTTTCTTTAGTTAGCAGGGAAAGAATTTACCTCACTTTCAAAAGCTGGGGCAATAAAGACACCAGAAGCACTGAGACTGTTCCTGTTTCTAGGTTGTGGGTATGTGCATCGATAAATTTCTCACTACATCCTTGACACTTTATTGGACTCAACTGTGCATGTACAGAAGGCTTGCATAACACAGATCTATACAAATTTACCTCAGTTCAGTAATCTAGTGCCTTACCACAACCCAGCCACTTAAACATTGTAGCAGTGGCTGTAAAGTATCTTGTTGACATAAATTCATCTTTTCCAGGGAGATTTTGTATATTTTTCACATGATAATACTGTATAAATCACCAGTAGGAAAAATGGAGTTTGTTAGTGGAAGTAGTATAGATTATGCTATGTTATCTTATTTACAAACTCAACACTAATTGTCTTGAAAATAAACTTTTTGCTTTTGATAGTGTTGTCAAAATTACATTTAAACATGAAGATGAAGCAAATGAAGTGACCCACTGTTTTTGAATAGCTCACTAAAACCAGACTCAACCTATTTATTGTTTATGCACAATATGGTCTAAGATCACATCTCTTCAAATGCTTATTGACTGAAGAAGAATGCTGCCACTTTATATTTGTACACTATGAGTGGAGGCAGTAGTTTTTGATCCAAGATGGGAGATGTTACTATTGACAGTGACAAATAACTAGTGCAGTGCATGACCCCTAGGGCCAACTTGGCTGATTTAAAATTAAATAGGGATGGCATCTGATCTGGTTTATACCAGTATATGCATGTTCTCACTCTCTCTCTACAGATACACACATACAATCTGCTGTAAATCTCCAGAAACATTTAAATGAACGTGTTGCAAATTGCCATTCTGAACATATTTTTCTCTCCCATCTCTACTATGAAGAGAGAAGGTGAGATGGGTGAGAAAAATATGTTCAGAATGGCAAAGACCTAGTAAATAATCCAGCCCATCTCTGCTAATAGAGGCTTGTTCCTACAGACTTCTCCAAACTCATGTTCAATTGCAAATGATGGGGCTTCTTCCTCTCAAGAATAGCCTCCCTTGTGAACTGATGAAGCTTTTCCTGCTCAGCTTAGATTTTCTTCCCTAATTTTCTCACTGATCCTTGTTATGCTTTTAGAATTCCATCCTAAATTATGTTCTTCAAAGAGTCAGACATCTATCCCTTTAGTCATTTTAGTTAAACTGTCACAATCAATCCTCCCACCTCCTTTGGAACTGTTTTCATGTGATCAGCAACCTCACTGGAAGATTGCTCCTACTGTGGCTATAAAAAGCATCATCTAGACTGTCTATCTTCAAATCATTCATAGAGAGTATATGCATATTGTAAACATAAACAGAGTAGGAAGAGAGCCTTAGGATTCATCCACTCATTTCTGACAAACAATTAACCTACAACATCCACACCCTTCTTGACTGCTAATACACCAGCACAGGAACAGTCGGATGCAACAGGTCGATATTTGAAGTGCCTCTTATGTTACTAAGTTTATTATGCAATCAAAATTAGCGCAGCTGATTAACTTAGACATATGAATTATTGTAGATAAATTTTCACTTCCAAATGATGCCCAGCGAAAGATAAAAATGCTGTAGATGTTATTGTAGAATTTACAGCCGCAGATAATGTGAAAGCTAAGCTTATTTAGTCTTACAAGGAGAAGTTAAATTTTAATTGAGATTAGGATGTCTAGAGTATGTAACTGAGCCTTCATTCTTAAAAGATCCATCCCACTTTGAATGAGCCTTCATCTTGTTAGTGGTAGACATGATTCAGCTATATGAAAGGAAGTTCACAGCCCAAGTAAACAACCTATCCAGTTACTATTGTCACAATTAAGATAGTGGCATAACTTGGAAGTGGATAACGTGGTTACAAATAACAAGGTCTGGTACAGATGCTACAGTACGTTATAGCAAAGCAGCAGCTCTGCTTTAGTTAAGGCGGGGAAGCCCTTTCTGTTTAAAGGTTGACTCTGAGTGCTCTAAAAGCCCCATGTTTACTTGAATTGCCTTGAAATTTGGTATGCCTCATGAGGATGGTGGGTAGAGTTAGTGATCCAAAGTTGGAGTTATTTGAACAAGGAGTTTGAGATCCAGCATTTCTTAAGGTTGACATTCTACCAATGGCTTTGTGTAGATTTGGGAATCAAACTGTCTCTGATTGTGCCCCAAATGATCTGTCACTCAACATTTATCCTAGCTACTTTAGAATACCTACCAGCCCTTAGGGGAAGTAATAGTGAAAATGTTGTTCAAAAAAATTAAGTTGTCTAGATGTGTGGCTAATGCCTTGCCACAGTAATGTCTCAACTGCCAAGCTACATAATGGTCACATAGGTAGCTGTAGCTATTGGCTCAACAAAAACATTTTTCTGTTTAAAAAAAACAAACATATTTACTGACAAAATACTTAACACAGTTAGGGTTGGCTTGTGGAGTGGATCCATCTCCCTCTGTTAGGTCCAACTTTTGGACCTAAGACACCCTAATAATGGTCTGCCTGTATCTGTAAACCAATTGTCAATTTTGCCCATCTAAGTAGGCCTGTCCTAGAGGAATTACCCAGGTTTTACCAGGGAGTGTGTCTGACCCTCAGAGGACTCCCCAGAACAGACTAGTTTTGTTGACCCTTGGGAGGACATGGATACAGACCTCTGCTCAAAGGATTGACACTCAACCAGTAATTCTCTGAAAACAAAATAATCATTTATGTAAACAACATATAATCAAGAAAGAACACAGTATAACACAACACAAGCTACATAACAATACAGTGTTGCATCGCCTACACTAAGCACAACATACTACATAAATCATAATGGAATACAATGTTGCATAATATAGTATTTAAATTTACCACAATGTAACATATAGACACACAACAAAGCTGTAAACATTACAATATTTACATAAATGGCAAACCTTAAACATTACTGAGTGGTGATCAGTCACTTACAGAATGCATGCAGTGATCTTAAAATCCATTCATACACAGGCATCCAGCTTGACAGTTACCCCTCATACATTCCTTATAATTTTAAAAAATAACTATACTTACTCTTATTCTTCTTAAATCCCTTTGGTTCGTCTAAGGTCCTTCTGTTGTGTCAGGTATAGTGATTTTAGTTCTACTTTGCTTCTGCGCTTGTCTGCTCTGCTCTCTGCTGGCATCTTCCCCCTTGTCTCCAGCCACCGCTCATGCACAGTGAAGCCTATTGCCTCTCTGTCTTATATATGATTTCTGACACTTTCTGATTGGTTGCTCTCAATGCCATCTATTAGCATACCTGTTTGGCCAATCAGATTTTCCTATCTATCAAGCTGGACCTGTTTAAGAACCTGTCTCTTACCTGACTGACCCCACCCTTCATGTATTTAGAGTCAACTTAATCTCACCTTAGTGAACTTTACTCAGAACTGCATCCGAAGAAGTGAGCTGTAGCTCACGAAAGCTCATGCTAAAATAAATTTGTTAGTCTTTAAGGTGCCACAAGTACTCCTGTTCTTTTTACTCAGCCTGTTACCCTACAATTTGGATCTCAGGCACTCCAATAATGGTTTGCCTACAACTCTGCAATTTATTCCATCCAAATGGGTAATAAGTAAGGCTAAGGTTATGTCAGGGGGGACATGGAAGTGACTTCCCTGACAGTGGGGGGCCCCCCCACAGCTGACCAGTCACCCTGTAGAAAAACTGCTGACTGAATGTGCTGCTTAGGGTGTTGCTGAGCATGCTCAGTACATCTGCTGAAGCCAGCAGTGAGGAACCCCTGCAGCAGTCCAGCCTCTGCAGGCAACCCCTGCAACTGGCCAGCGCTGGCGGGGACCCCTGAGCACCCCAGCTGCCACTGCTGGTAGGGCCCCCCCATGCAGCTGCTCAGCCACCACTAGCAGCCAATCCAATCCTCTCCCCCAGCCCACATAGGCAGAGGGATCCTGGAGCTGCTCAGTGGCTGCTGGAAAGGGCCCCCACAGCTCCCCAGACACCAGCGGTGGTGGGACCCCTGCAGCTGACTGGCTGCCACCACTGGTGGGGACCCCTGAGCTGCCCAGCTGCTGGTGGTGGTGGCAGAGGAACCCTGGAAGTGCTCAGCAGCTGCAGGGACCCCTGCAGCTCCCCTGCTGCTGGCAGGGCCACCCCTTGCAGCTGCTCAGCTGCCTCCCACCTCCTAGCCACCTCCAGCCACAGCAGAGGGACCCCAGAGCTGCTTAGTGGCTGCTCAACAACAACTCCCCAACCAGTGGTGGCAGGGGACCTCCCCACCCACTCCAGCTCCACAGCGCAATGGGGACCCTGCAGCTCCCAGCTGCTGAAGGCGGGGGAGGGACAGGGTGGTGGACTCTCCTCCCTCCCCATTTTGTCATGGATATTTTTAGTAAAAGTTAGGGACAGGTCACGGCTTTTGTGATTTTTTTGTTTGTTTCTTGCCCGTGACCTATCCCTGACTTTTACTAAAAATATCCATGACAAAATTGTAGCCTTAGTAATAAGGTGGTGGCCAGTCCTAGAGGAATTGCCAGGGTATTACCAGGGGGCTTGTCTCTGACCCGCAGAGGACTCCCCAGAGCAGGCTAATTCTGCTAACCCCTGGAAGGACACAGATACAGGCCTCCACTCAAAAGACTGACATGCAAACAGTAATTCTGAAAACAAAGTATCATTTATTTAAAGGAGATAAGCAATTACAATATATTTAATAAAGAAAAATATATCATTCTACAAAACATACCATGTAAAACACCATAATAAAATAAGAGACAGCATAGGAAACCTATCATACATAAGTCATACAGCAGTTACAATCTGGTGCTTAAGGCACATAGAGATCACTTAAACACATGCATAAAGCCCCAATACAATGTTATATTGCAATCATCATAAAGTAACAAACAGACCTTCTATGCAAATGTACAAGAAAACATTACAATATGTTAAAGAAACAATGATTTACATTAACATTCTGTGAGCAGTGGCCAGACACAGAATGGGTGGGGCAGATCTCACCCAGAGGCAGGCATCTAGTTCTTATTTACAGGCACACACTTTTTTTTTATTATTATTAAATTAGATGGAAACATCAGACTTACACACACTCAGTCCAACTCCCTCTGATTCGTCTCAAGGGGTCCTTCTGTTACTTTGGAGATATCTGCTCTGGGGATGGCTGCTGCTGCTGCTGCTTCAGGAAGCTGCCATTGCTGCCTGCCCTGAAACCGCTGGTGCTGCTGTGGAGGTAGCTGTTGCCGTTGCTGCCTCTGTGGGTAGCTGCTTCTGGAAGCTTCTGCTCTTTCTTCAGATTTATTCCCTTCAGCTCTGCAGCCCAGATACCATACATGCCTACACACAGTCAAGCCTGCTGGCTGTCAGCCTTATATACTGGTTGCTTTCTCAAGTCCAGCTTATTTGCATAGGTCTTTCCTGCCCAATTAGACCAGCTCAGCCAATCAGCTTCTAGTTACTAGCATAGACTCTCATCCTGTCTAGATCCTCTCCTTGCTGCATAGATTGTTCCCAGGAGGTCATTATTAGCACAGATCCTCCCTCTGATCCTCCCCTTGAGGTCTTGGGAGACTTGCTGAGTCATTCCCCATTGAACTCTATCTAAATGTGTGTAATTGCAACCACCATTTTGGTTTTCTGACTCTAAACTATCATTAATTCCTACTTATCTAATGCTCTAATCCTAAAACTACTACTGGTTTATGCAAGAAAAAGTGTTATTGTACTGTCAACACCATTGTCATGCCAATCTGGAGAGGTGTAATATTATGATGTTTAAACCACATTTTCAGTTTTTGAATGCAAGTCGCTAGCCAAGGCTCTGCAAGGATTTTCAGAGCATCTAAAAGCAAAATCTCTCGTTACAAGCCCAGTTACCTGTCTGCTATTGGCCAGTTCAGCCTAAGATCACCATTTTGATTTTTCGAAGTAAAATCGTTATGGCCACCATTTTGAATTTCTAGCTAAATCTGCTATAAACTATCACTATTTAATATTTGTAAAAAGTGTTACATCTATAACTAACTATTTTATGCATATCTAACTATTGATACTGTCACCACTTTTGTTGTGCTAATTGGGGCAGGTAAAATTCAGGCTGTTTTTCTCCCTCTCTGCCTGCTTCCAGCTGTGTGGCACAGTGCTGTCTTTGGTGCTGATTTCTTTACATGGGATTTAGAATAGCTTAGAAAGACTCTTGTATCACATCCAGCAAGTTGTCATCCTGCCTTGCTGAGGGGGTTATGCCCTTGCCCCCATACTCTGCTGATGAAGAGATTAGATGCCCTCTGGTCCCACTGGAGAAAGTCCAGGAACCTCCACACTTCCTGGTGAACATTCTACTTCCTAGGGCAAGGTTGTCTTACCCTATTAATAGATTTACTATCACCAATCTACTGTACGCCAGACACCTGCCATCATCCTATCCACATGGAAGAGGGCTGACAAACAGTATTATGTACTGGCCCAGGGGATAGAATTTTTTTTCCCTTCCCATCCTTGGTAGTGGATTTTTTTCCCTCCCATCCTTTCTTCCTACCAACTCCTGGGTAGTGGATGCCGTAAACAAGAAGCCATTGAGAAGCTTGTTCCAAATCAACTCTCTCAGATAAAGGGCTCAAGCGGCTGGAGCTTCTGGGCAAAATGAGCTACTCCTCATCTGATCTGCAGTTTAGGGTCACAAACTATTGAGCCTCGATAATGAAATATGCTTTATTAAACATGTATATTTTATTGACTACCTGCTCCAAGACCAAAGAGTCATTTTAAGCCCTTATTTCAGAAGGCCAGATGATCACAAAGGCTCCCTAGATTCGATAGCAATTGCTGTCATTCGGTGAGCCTCTTGGCTATAAAAACTCCAGCATTCCCAGGGAGGTTCAGAACACAGTGGAGGACCTTCTTTTTGAAGCTCTTCAGTAGCGACACCAACCGCTCACTCCACTCTCAAGAATTGCAGGATGACTCTGTGAACTGTTGGGATCTATAGGCCTGCAACAAAGAGACGATTTAGCAAACTGCAGCCTGCTCAACAATCTTGACCCTTTCAATACCAGACCTATAGGAGTCCTGCAAACCCTCCAGAAAGTGGTTCAGACCTCACATGAAAGGGCTCTCACCCTTTATGTTGACCACCCAGTCTGCACCTTCCTTCAAACAGCCATTTTGACAGCTTGGTCTAGGGTCACAATTTACCCCCTTCTTTGGCTCTCATGCTGCTGAAACTCCCCCTCAATTTATCCTTTGGAGACTCTCTCTCCGATTATCTACCTGACTGGGACTTCATCACATCAGACAGATGGATGCTAAAGGTGGTTTCAATGGGACATTGTGTCCAACTCCATTCCCCCCACCCTTCCCTTCTCACAAGGGTCTCCTAAGCAGGAGGTTCGACCTCTCCTGCTTCTGCAGGTGATAGAGCTAGTTTGCCAGAAAGGGGTTTTATTCCAGGTACTTCCTGCTTCCCACAAGGCCAGGAGGATGGAGGTAATCTGTGGATCTGAAGTCTCTGAATATTTTTATTATTAATTTAAAAAAACTGCAATTTAGCAGCAATAACTCCATCTTAGATCCTGGGGACTAGTTTGTTGTTTTCAATCTCCAGGATGGATACATTTATGTAGGTATTCACCCATCTCAAAGACACTTATGATTGGCATGGATCATTACCAGTATCCTATCATCCCCTTTGGCCTTTCATCTTCCCCAAGTGTCTTTACATAGATCCTCTCCATCACCGCAGCTCAGCTGCATCAGTGGGGAATAGCGGTCTTTCCTCATCTGGATGATTGGCACCTCCAGAGTCGCTACTTCCTTGAGATCCAGGTAGCAACCATCAATGGCCTTTGTCTAAACCTGGAAAAAAATCTACCCTCCTACTGGTACAATGCATAGACTGGAGATACTCTGGACTCAACTGCTAGGATCTATCTACCTGTAGAAAGGCTTGCCATGATGGCCAGTCTTACCTCTACCCTACAGCAGAGCCCACGATCCATAGCAAGGGCTTGCCTACAGCCCTAAGGCCACATGTTGGCCTGTGCATTTGTGATCCCCTCCTCGTCCTCCCATGCAAGACTACAACTTCAATGCCTTCAGGCCTGGCTCAGGACTGTTTATACCCCGGACAGACATCGTCTATCCAAACAAGTGACCATATCTCAGAGTTCTCTGCTCTCTCAACTGGTTCAAGGATCTTTTCAAAGTTTGTGTGGAAGTTACTTTTTTTTCCATCCATTCCCCTACAGGTTCATTACCATGGATATTTCCCTTTTGGGTTAGGGTGCCCACCTCCCAGGCTCCGTAGTCCAGGGCAAATGGACTCTGGAAGAAGCTTCTGTCCAGATCAACATTCTCAAACTTAGGGTGTTGCCCCGAAAAATGGATTTTTGGCATTCCTAGCCTACTGCCCACTTAATGTGTCTTTCCCGAGATATGTTTCTGGAATTGTGAAGGAAAACACTGAAGGACATGGATATAACCTTCCAATAAAGTAATTGACATAGGCAGTATACTTTTCCAAAAAATAATTTTATTAACATAGCTAATAACCCCTAATACAGTATGATCTAAAAATCCTAAACACGGCACAAAGCCCCTTATACCAGTGGTTCTTAAACTGTGGATCATGACCCCCTTTGAATAGGGTTGCCAGGGCTGGCTTAGGCTTGCTGGGGCCAGGGGCTGAAGCCCTGGGCAGCAGCACTCAGGTTGCAGGCCCCCTGCATGGGGCTGAAGCCCTTGAACTTCAGCTTTGGCTCCTCCTGCCCAGAGCAGTGGGGCTTAGGATTTGCTGCCCTTCCCCCGCCCTCCCCCCCAGCAGAGAGGGACTTTGCCTCTGAGAAAGTGAACATTGCCCTTCTTTTAGACTACTTCCTGTCCCTGAAGACATTTGGGCTCGCCCTCACTGACTATCAGTGACTTCCATCCCCACCACCTGCGTAGAAGGGCACTCCATATTTATACACCCGTTGACTACCAGGTTTTGGAAGGTTTCAGAGTAGCAGCCATGTTAGTCTGTATCCGCAAAAAGAACAAGAGTACTTGTGGCACCTTAGAGACTAACACATTTATTTCAGCATAAGCTTTTGTGGGCTACAGCTCACTTCTTCAGATGCATAGAATGGAACACACAGACAGGAGATATTTATACATACAGAGAACATGAAAAGGTGAAAGTGTGCTGAAGAAATGAAGGGAATCATCGGTCTTCTGATTAAATAGATGTGACTCATCAAAAGAAAGGTCCTCAATGGTTTTCTGCACCTTTCTGGGGAAACTGGATGAGTGCAGCCATCATTCTCTCCTCATGACAATACCAGTGGCCATCGAGTGAGACAAGGTGTCTGCTGCATCTATAGCTAACTGTAGCACCATTCTAGCCACCAGCTTGCCCTCCTCCAGGATAGATGGGAAACATGCTCAGTCTTGCTGAGGCAGCTTTTTGGCAAAGTCCTCCAATTTACTGTAGTTAAGAAATTCATATTTGGCAAGCAAAGCCTGGTAGTTTGAAATTTGAAATTGGAGGCTTGCTGAAGAAAAGAACTTGTATCCCAGAAGATCCAAGAGTTTGCCCTCATCTGTCGAGGTGGAGCACGTATGTTGCTATCTGGATCATTCTGTTGCTGCTTGCACCACAGGGGCATTGGGTGAGGGGTGAGAGAAAAGAACTCTGACTCTTTAGCTGGCATGTAGTATCTCTTCTCTGCCCCCTCGAGGGTAAGCGAGCAAGTAGCTGGGGTATGTCAAACTATTTTATCTGGTTGGAGAATGGCATAGTTAATTTGAAGAGCAACCCTGTTCGGTACTGATGAATGAAGGATGTCCTGGAGCTGATGCTGCTTGTCCTGTAATTCATCAAGTGGCATATGCTGTTTGCCTGTCACCCTTCACAGGAGTTCCTGAAACTGGTAAAAGTCATCTGCAGGTAAGGGGGTGGCTGAAGTGACTGCATCTGGAGAGGATGATGGGAAATGCTCCTGTTCCAATGGTACCCTCAGAACTGGAATGAACAGTTCATCCTCCATACCTTGTTTGGAGCATCTGCTCAAGGGTTCCCTAAGTAGAGATAGGGGCAAAGCTTCCTTCGTGGAATGGGTGGGTTCCAAGGGTGGGTACTGGGGCCAGGACCCTCAGTAGGGCCAGCAAGACTGATCCGTCAGATAGTGCAGAGTACCACATGAAGGTAACCAGCAGCTTCCATGCTGCTGAAGGGGAGGGTATTGCCACACCACGGGCAGACCTTTCATGTAACTGTACTAACCCGTAGTGAACAGGTGGCTCTTATGCTCTGTTGGAATCAGCCAACTATAAGAATTCGGATCCTGGATCCGATGACGGTACTGTCGAAACCGATGGAAGTATGTAAACCATAAGAGGCTGAGTTGAAACATGACCTGACGGTGGCAATTCCTGGATAGGTCGGATTTCCCTAGGTGCGGGTGGCGGGGGAAGATGTGGAGATGTCAGTTCCCCCAGAGTGAACCACTCATGTGGCTCTGGTGCTTTCTCCAAGCATCGTGTTAGACCCGCATCAGGAGTCTCCCTAGGAGATAGGGGAGCAGGCAGATACTGGACACAGTGTTGGTATATAACCCACAAATACTCATTATTGCTTAGAAAATAAACCACTCACTCCACATTCATAACCCAAGCATACTACACCAGAATCTGCAGATCAGAATTGAAGTCCCAATGTCCAGTTGATGTTCGGTCTGATCACAAGATGCGGGGAGTCAGCATTACCACATCTTAATCTAAACAGGGCCCTGGATCCATGAACGACTCCAAATTGTGAGAGTATCAAACATCTTTAATAATCCACTTTGTCAGATCAGTAGTTGTCTAGGCAATTTCAGAGACAGTTCTGGGCAAATTGTCAAAACCCAAAATGTTTAGAAACAGTCCCAGGCCCAAGCCGTTCCTCTTTCCCCAGTTCTCGTTTACAACTACAGCAGATACATTTCAACAGGTACATTGTTATGTTATTTCCTTATCTGGTATTTCTACATCTTTCTCATAAAGTTATTTTTCACGGACAGCTCTTGATGGCTTAAAATCTCAAATTCTTGCTTCGGTTGTCAACACACAACTCATGTCAAGCACACTTCATCCACACTAGGCCTATATTACATGGATATATGGATTATGTATGGATATATCTCTCCCAACACCTGGTGTCAACAGTACCCATTCTATAACTGGAGCTGAGAACTGTCCCCGAACTGACAGATGCGTCATCTTAATGGAGGCTGACCCTGAAAGTGTGCACAGCTTGGTACCAGCAGATCTGTTGGTCTGCGCAATTTTGTGTCATGCTTGTGTGCCTTGGAACGCTGCCACTTCTCGGTGGCTGGAACTCATGGAAGGTGCATCATCCTTTGGCTTGGAGGAAGACTTACTGCCATGCTTATGTGCATGGTTCCTTGCCTCCCAACTAGGCTCCAGCACAGGGTCTGTAGTTGCAGTACCACTGGAGCTGGAATTGAGCTCTGCAGCCAGAGGCGCACTCATGAGTTCCTCAGGCCAATGTATGGGAGTGGGCAGGGGGAGCAGAGGAGTGTTCCCTGGCCTGGTTTTGACTTCAGACTCATGGCAACCTCCATGAGGTGCTTCTAGAGAAGAGCCTGGCCTTCCTGGGTACGGCTTGGGAAGGACTGGCAGACACTGCACCTGGATGAAATGTGGGCTTCTTCCAAGTAGTAGAGGCAGCACTGGTGCTTGTCATTGACTGAGAATGAACGTGGGCAGGAGGCACAGATCTTTAAACCTGGCATCTCTGTCATAATCCAGTACCTGCGTGGGGGTACTGGGGGAGGGGGGGAAGAATTGGAAAACAGATTCCCCCAAAGTCCAAATCCTACTAAAACTACTACTAAAAACTAGACTATGACAAAACAGCAGACTAAAACTAGCTATATATAGAATTTCTAAACTTGTTTGCTTTTAAAAGTGCATCGAAGATGAGAGGACACTAGCAGCTCCAACTCAGACCATGGAGCGGTGAGAAGGAACTGGAGGCGCAGTCGGTTCACCCTACTCTTTCTTACCTTGGACAAAACCATAAGGCAAAGCAAGGGTGCATGCGTGGATCAATGGACACCACTACTTTCAAATTCTCCAGCTCTGCAGGCATGGCATGCTTGCATAAACCCTCAGTGGATACAATAGGGGCAATCCACTCGAAGAAGAATAAATGGATTAAAAACTGGTTAAATGATAGGTACGTTTCAAGGTGAATTTAAAACAGGTAATTAACAAATGGCTATGGTTCTAGTGGGGTCCTCTGAGGATTGATTCTTGCCCCTATGGTATTTAATCTTTTTATCCATGACTTGGGAAAAAAAACAATTACTAAAAAAATTTGCAGAGGGACACAAAAATTGGAAGATGGTATATAATGAAGAGGACAGGTCACTGATCTAGAGCAATCTGGATCACTTGGTAAGATGGGCTCAAGCAAGCAATGTGCATTTCAATATGACAAATGTAAGGTTAGGAACAAATAATTTAGGTCGTACTTACAGCATGGGAGACTATCTTGGGAAGTAGTGACTCTCAAAAAGACTTGGGTGATGTAGTGGATAATCCACTGAACATGTTCTCCCAGTGTGATGCTGTGGCCAAAAAGGCTGCTAATGTGATCGTGGGATGTATAAACAGAATACAGAGTAGAAGTAGGGAGGTTATATTACCTCTGTATTTGGCACTGGTGCAACTGCTACAGGAATTGTGTCCAGTTCTGGTGACCACTTTTCAATAAGGATTTTCAAAATTTGGAGAGGATTCAGAGAAGAGGTACAAGAATGACTGCAGGGCTGGAAAACATGCCTTATAGTGAGACTCCAGAAGCTCCATCTATTTAGCTTATCAAAGGGGAAGACTTGCTCACGGTCTGCAAGTACCTACATGAGAGAACAGATATTTGGTAACAACAGATAGCTCTTTAAATCTAGCTGACCAAGGTATGACAAGATCCACTGGTGACTGCAAGTTCAAGCTAGACACATTCAGACTAGAAATAAGGTGCACATTAACAGTCAGGGTAATTATTGGAACATCCCACCAGGGGCTGTGGTAGATTCCCCGTCACTGCAGATTTTAAAATCAAGATTGGATGTTTTTCTAGAAAACATGCTCTAGTTCAATCACAGCTATTGAACTTGAAGCTAGAATTATTACAGGGACATCCTATGGCCTGTGTTATGTAAGTCAGACTAACTGATCACAAAGGTTATCTGTCAAACCTTAAAAATCAAAAACAGTGTCTACATGCTATGATCTAGTTTAGCCAAGAGTTACTGGGATGGATGCAGGAATTAGTGGGTGAAATTCTGTGTCCTATTTTATGCAGATGGTCAGGCTGAAAGATAAGTTGTCCCTTGTGGCTTTACTCTTATATGAATTTCAGATTTTTCCCTAATGTATTATATTGAAAAGCATATCATATAGGTCACTACCTTGTAAAAGGCTATCAGACTTCATGAACCACTGATCAGAGCTATTGTAGCAAGACTGTCAGTCATTTGCTGGGAAACAAAAATAAAACAACCCACAAGTTTCAGTAGTTCAGTGGTTTTTTTTTTTTAAATTTTGAAGTGACTATAAGCTTCTACTCACTGTTATGGGAATACCTTTAATAAAAACGTTTGCTTAAGGTATATATAGGCAGTCAGAAACCCAATAAATGAAACTGTAGGCAGTCCAGGTTTGATCATATTGTTGCTTGCAGTATTTCTTAATCTTCAAACAGATGCACCAAGTTTTCATAAAAATCACTAGATCACTACAGTTGAGGTTATTTTTGTACACTATGCTTTATTATTTAAACATTACTCAGTAAATTTCTAAACAAACACTCTTTATCTCACTTATACAGGAAAATAAGCCAAGAGAATACTTAATGCAGGCCATTCTCATAGGGATGGCTTTGCTGAACACTGTTTTTCCAAAACAAAAAATTATAGTTTGTTTGTTGGAGTAATTGCTGCAGTGTTTTTCCACCTCTACTGTAGAGTGTGTGACTTTTAACTCTAAGTAACCCTTGTAATCTTTAGATGACATCTTCCAAACTAAATTCTAATTTCCTAGTCCCAAATCATTAAGCTGATCCTTTTTGTGAAAGTGCACTAGAAACCATCTAGGTTATCTGCTTGCATGAGATTATTGGCTGCATTAAAAAAAACAGTTAGACGTTGCCTAAAACTTAATGCCTTGTCACTACTTCCTTTCTCTCGCTATAATGAGAACCTGGACAAAGCCCAAGTGCAGCACAAGCTACGAGTTTCATAAATATGGTAGCTCTATTATAGGTTTTTGTGGCAGTTCAGCCCTAAGAGGCTAAGTCACCTTCAAAAGCTACAGATACGTTACAACAGGTGAGAGCAAGGAAAAAAGCTTTTTGGAAACCATAGCTTTCTTCAGAGAAAAATGCCAGAGACTAAAAAGAGGGGAAGAAGAAGAAAAAGAAATGCTTGAAACACTGCAAAAACTATTATTTTGCTATAAAGCTTTGTCAGAAGCCTGGATTGAAATACTTGCCTGGGTCTGAACAGAAACTGATACTACATGAACTCAGAGGATCTGCAGGGCAATGAATAAGAGACATTACAAAATCGTAGAATATTACAGATACAAAATTAAACAGAAGATGGGAAAAATTCAACATTAGTTCCTGGTTCTTTTTAGCTTCTATTTTGAGAAGCCAAAAGGGTAATGGTCCATCACAGTATGCATAAACTTTAGGTATTTATACTGTTTTGGTACAACAGTTAAGACTTAAGTTGGCATAGCAACTTTACCTTGATACATAGGATTTTGAACTTAAAGTTGTTTGTAGTTAAATTAAAAAAATCCCCTCAAGTTTAGGAATACAAACTACTTAGAAAACAATGCTGAAACTAGAGGTCCTGAGCTTCTGTTTTGAATCCAATGCTTATCACATATTAACTTTCAGATGGAAAAGTCTTCTGGTCATGCCCTGAGCACTGGAAGCTAGTCGTATCTATGGATTAAAAAGTGAGGGGAAAAATAATTACAAATGGTGAAGTAGATCCAACCACCCTCCTGTGAATACGAAAGTGCTGGTTTAGATAAAAAGTTAATTCCTGTGTAGTAAATCTAGTATCTTGCTTAAAAGGGGCTCAGTTAGCTTAAATCACCTTCTCTAAGAACTGTTCTCCCTTAGTTAAGCTGCTATCATCTTAGAAACGTTAGAAATAGATTTTCAAATCAGATTTTTAAGTTATTGGTGTAAATGCTCAACAAGCAGTCAGCCCATTTGTTTTGATGCACAAAGCTCTATTTAGGAGCTTTTTAGGCACTCATTAGAATATAATGGCCTTGGTTCACTTACAATTTTTTGATGTACTTTTTACTATTTGTAGATCTCCAAAGGCCATGCTTAATGACTTGGAAGAAAAACTTAAACCAACCAAACAAAAAAAATCTAGTCCCCCAAATACATGTGCACAATTTTGCTAAGTTACAATAGTCTTTATAACCTGGAATTTGGTAATTAACACCTATGGGAAAACACACACTTTGGTTTCATATCCTTAATCATATCTCAGTAACCACCCCTTTTGAAAGCTAAATGGAAACCGATGTTCCTGTATTTGTCAGACCGTTATTAGAGACTGTATCTGTTTAGAAAAACACACAATAAGTTGCCCTCACACCTAAACATACTGAAAAGGCAGGCACTCACTGTTGCAGAGATTTCAATTCAGAAGGCAAATCACAACCTACATAAACTCCATTTGCTAGGCTGTATTCCAAAAGAGCACTGAAACAGGGATCCTACCCAAAAAAAAAAAAGCAAGTTTAAACACAGTAGCACGTTTTGAATTCATTTGTGTATTTAAGAGAGTATTAACAGGTGATGCAAGAGTACAGGAGGCCTACATTTATTTGAATAAAGTATTTGTCAAAAAATAGAACCTGCAGACTGGTTAACAAAAAAGGTAATTAAATAATGTTGCTACATTTAGCTGGAGTTTACATTCTCTACAGATACTTTTAGGAGCACATACTAATCTATGAGATGTTTCTGAAACCCTGCACTCTGGAAAGGCACAGTAACCTTATCTTTTTGATCCATTATAAATGATAGAGCCAATACACACAGGCAGGTGGTGATTCTAATTACACAGAATGCTTATTAGCTGTAGTCCCCCACATTTCCTTACCTGGAAATGAAAGTGTTTTGCTCCATCCTCTCATCTTGGTCAACATGGATTTACAAAGCAGTATTTTTTAGGTAACAATCATGATGTTTAGATTGATTTGGATGCATTGTTAATACCTTGTTAGATTCCCTTTAGGCTTGGTATTCGCAAAATAATCCAAGGACTCTTAGGGCTTCTTTTGGGAAGATTGATTTCTAAATTATAAATTCATATTGACCAAGATCCAAGGAGGGACTAAAACACTTTCATTTCCAGGTAAGGCTAAGGACGGTAACTTAAAGAATGATGCTTCACACTGATTTTCTCCATTTAAACTAGGGTGACCAGATGTCCCGATTTTACAGGGACAGTCCCGATTTTTGGGTCTTTTTCTTATGGCTTCTATTACCCCCTGCCCCCGTCCCAATTTTTCACATTTGCTGTCTGGTCATCCTAATCTAAACATATCTAGAGTGTCCCTATATGGTAGGGAAGATTGTCAATAAGATGGCTTAGACTAAGGAAAATTCTGACTGTCCTACTTCTACGTATTTGCTTACTCTTAGGACAGACAAAAAGCTAAATATTCTAAAGACTTGTAGGTGATATCAGAAAGTATTTTGACATTGTGGATGACAATGACCATAGTATTCCTTAGGGCATGGAAGTCAATAGCTGTAGTATTAACATATACAAAGTCCCAGCGCAACTGAAGCCACAAGCTGAGAAGTCAAAAATATTGCATATAAATTCCTCTCTCCAACTGTCCCTTTAGTCACAGATAGGGATACAAATTTAAATAAAGGAGATGGCTGTGCACTGAAAAAAAATACAGGAAACTAGAAACAGTATGCCAAGGTTCCATCTTGGTGGCATCTCTGGTTTCTAGGTGAAATTTACAAGTAAAACTCTCCCCACCCCCAACTGCCCATCCTCCGAACTCCTTCTGGGATCTGAAAGTCAGGCCACATTCTTTCACATCTGTGCATCACCACCATCAGTAGGAGATCATACAGGCCAAATTCTGACTTTATTTTACATCTGTGCAACCTCATTGAAAGCAACATCCAATGGAGCTTCTGCACATGAGAGCAGAATTTGGCTCCACAATTAAAACAATTATGAAATCTACTAATACATATGCTAAAAGAGAATCCAGCTCACAAACCTAGCACTGCAGAGATAATGCAGCTAAGATGAGTTAAAAAAAAAAAAAGACGACTTTTAGTGACGCGTCACCTTATCTCTTGACTTTAGTGACGTCACTAAAGTCAAGAGATAAGGTGCCAGCTATGCATAGGGACAGGTATATGTTAGGTTAGAAGGTGCCATTTTAATCACTTTTCAAAGCAGAACTACACTAAAAAAAGACAGTTACCTTTTCGTAACTGGTGTTCTTTGAGATGTGTTGCTCATGTCTATTCCACAATAGGTGTGCGTACTCGCCATGTGCACCAGTGCCGGAAGTTTTTCCCCTAGCAGTACCCATGGGGGGAGAGCCCCCCACGGTCCCTGGAGTGGCACCTGCCTAGTGCGGTATAAGGAGAGCTGCGTGCTCATCCCACCCACTTCTTGCCAGACAACTCCGGCAGAGGGGAAGGAGGACGGGATGTGGAATACACATGAGCAACACATCTCGAAGAACACCAGTTACAAAAAGGTAACTGTGAGTGATTGCTCATGTGTATTCTACAATAGATGATTGCAAGCTATACCTTCTGGAGGTGGGTAGGAGTTCACAAATTCTCGGGATGGAGTACCACCTGCTGAACCTGGTGTCATCCCTGCTTTGGGAGACTATCGCATAGTGCGAGGTGAACGTGTGAACCGAAGACCACGTGGTGGCCCTAAAAAATGTCCTGTGTAGGGATGTGGGCCACAAAGGCAGCTGACAAGGCTTGCGCCTGGGTCGAGTGCACCCTCACAATGGGCAGTGGGCGCACACCGCCAGCTCATAACAGGAGCGGATGCACCAAGTTATCCAGTTGGAAAGCCTCTGAGTGGAAATTGGCTGGTCTCTCGCGTGCTCAGCCAAGGTGATGAACAGTTGCTAGGACTTTCTGAATGGCTTTGTCTGTTCGAGGTAGAAAGCCAGAGCCCGCCTCACATTGAGTGTGTGGAGACGGCGTTCCTCACTAGTCGCGTGAGGCTTGGGGCAGAGGACTGGTAGAAAAATGTCCTCTGACCCATGTGGTAGGCAAAGACCATCTTCGGAAGGAATGCGGGGTGTGGGCGGAGCTGGATCTTGTCCTTATGAAAGACTGTATATGGCGGCTCAGAGGCCAGGACCCACCTGGCCGACATGATAGCAACCAGGAAGGCCACTTTCCACAAGAGGGGAGACCAGGAACACGTGGCCAACGGTTCAAATGGGGGCCCCGTAAGACGAGCCAGCACCAGATTCAGGTCTCATTGTGGGACCAGGGGCTTAGAATATGGGTAAAGCTGGTCCAAACCCTTAAGGACGCGGCCGGTCAAAGCATGGGAGAACACAGTGTGTCCTTGCACCGGGGGAAGGAAGGCCGATATGGCCGCCAGGTGTACCCTGACTGATGAGGGCACCAGGCCCTGGGCCCTCAGGTGGAGGAGGTAATCAAGGATAAGATGGATCAGGGCGGCCGTTGAGGACACACTTCGTTCCGCCACCCACCTAGAAAAATGAGACCACTTCGCCATGTAGGAGCAGTGAGTGGAGGGCCCTCTACTTTTGAGGAGGACATGCTGAACCTGTTCTGAGCATGTCCTTTCCTCACCACCTAGCCACTGAGCAGTCACACTGTGAGGTGAAAAGCTGCCAGGTTGGGGTGGAAGAGGTGGCCCTGGTCCTGAGAGAGCAGGTCCGGGCGGAGCAGCAAGGGCTATGGTGGAGCCACTGCCAGGCCCAAGAGGGTCCTGTACCTGTGCTGCATGGGCCATTCTGGGGCAATGAGGAGGACCCTGGCTTTGTCCATCTTTATTTTCTCCAGGACCCTGCCGATCAGAGGGAATGGGGGAAAGGCATAGAGAAGCTGACCTGACCAGGACAGGATAAAGGCATTGGAGATAGCGCTCTTCCCTAGGCCCCCCCCAGAGCAGAACCAAGGGCATTGTCGGTTCTGCTGGGTCGCGAATAGGTCCACCTGGGGAGTTCCCCACCTTCGGAAGAGCTAGTGGGCCACTTCTAGGTGTTCCGGGCGCCTGGCAGATGAAAGGCTTTTAGGTGGATGTTGTGGGCTATACAGAAGTCCCACAGACTGAGGGATTCATGGCAGAGGATCAGGCCCCGCCTTGCCTGTTGATATAGAACATTGAGGCCATGTTGTCCATGAGAACCCTGACGACCTTGCCCTTCAGGTGCGAGCGGAAGGCCATACACGCCAGTCGTGCCCTGAGTTCCTTGATGTTTATGTGAAGGGTCAGGTCTTGCAGAGACGACAGGCCTTGGGTCTGAAGTTACCCCACATGGGCCCCCCCAGCCCAGGTCCGATGCATCGGACACCAGCTCCAACGATGGGGCCCTGTCACTGAACGGGACCTATTGGAGCATGTTGCTTGGTGTGGACCACCACTGCAGGGAGGTGATCACTGAGTTCGGCACAGTGAGGACCTTGTCCATTCTCTCCATGGCCTGTGAGAACTGCGAGGCCAGCCAGAGCTGGAGGGGCCTCATCCTGAGTCTGGCATGGTGGACCACATACGTGCACGCCGACATGTGACCTAGCAGTTGCAGGCAAGTCCCGGCTGTTGTTACTAGGAACACTGCAATCGAGTCGATGAGCCCTTTCAAGGTCTCGAACCTGTCTGGGGGGAGAGAGGCCCTGGCCGATGTTGCGTCCAGCACCACCCCGATAAACTCTATGCATTGGACTGCGACTAATGTGGACTTGGTGTTGTTTTTCCAACAGGCCCAAGGCGGTGCACGTGGACAGGAGAAGTGCCACACAATCCCTCATCTGCGATCGGGAGGTGCCCTTGACCAGCCAGTCGTCCATATAGGGGAATAGCTGGACCCCACCCCCGCGCCTGAGGTAGGCCGCTACCACTGACGTACACTTTGTAAAGACCCTGGGGGCAGCTGACAGACCAAATGGGAGGACCGTGAATTGGTAGTGACTCTGTCCCACCATGAAATGGAGGACGCGCCTGTGCCCTTCAAATATGTGGATATGGAAGTATGTGTCCTGTACATCAAGGGCAGCGTACCAATCCCCAGGATTCAGGGAGGGGATGATGGAGACCAGAGAAACCATGCGGAACTTGAGTTTCACCATGTACTAGTTCAGGACTCGCAGGTCCATGATGGCCTTTAGCCCCCTTTGGCCTTCGGGATAAGGAAATACCGGGAGTAATACCTCTTGCCCAGGAACTCCTTGGGCACCGCCTCTATCACTCCTAGTTCCAGGAGCCGCCCAACCTCCTGCTCGAGCAGAGCCTCTTGCGATGGGTCCCCCAAGAGGGATGGATTGGGCGGGGAGGAGGTCAACTGAAGGGTGAAACCCTGGGAGATGGTGTTGAGGACCCAACGGTCTGAGGTGAGCCGCGACCATTCCAGGAGGAAAGCACACAACCAATTGGAAAAAGGGAGCTTTATTAGGGGTGGATCCCTGCTGAGAACTGGCGGGGTACCCCCAAAGGTCCCATCAAAACCGCCTTTTACCTGCCTGCTTGCCCTTAGAGGACCCAGGCTGGGGGGCAGGCCGAGACTGCCTTTGCGGGCATTTTCTATGGTCCTACTGCTTCTTATGGGCGGCCTTGTACTTCGGGAGGGCAGCCTGGGTGGGAGCCTGCTGCGGCTTGAACTTGAGTTTTGCCGGAGCAGGGACATAGAGACTCAAGGTCTGGAGGGTCGTGTGGAAGTCTTTCATGCTGTGCAGCCTTGTGTCTGTTTCTTCAGCAGAGCCTTCCCATCGAAAGGGAGATCCTGCATTGACAATAGTGCTTTGCTGGATAGCCCAGAGAGCAGGAGCCAGGATGCCCGTCTCATGGACACCGCCGAGGCCATGGACCGTGCGGCCGTGTCCGCTGCATCCAAAGTGACCTGCAGGGATGCTCTCGCGGCCGCTGCCTCTTCCTCCACAAGCGCCTTAAACTCCTTTCTGTCGTGCTCTCGGAGGGAGTCCTCAAACTTGGGGAGGGACCCCTAGAGATTAAACTTATAGCAACCCAGGAGAGCCTGATGGTTTGCTACTCTAAGCTGGAAGCTTGATGACAAACTTTTCTCCCGAAAATATCCAGCCTCTGAGAGTCTTTGTTCTTAGGGGTTGGGGCTGGTTGCCCCTGTCGTTCCCTGCGGTTGACCGACTCAACCACCAAGGAGTTGGGCGCCGGGTGGGTATACAAATACTCGTGCCCCTTAGTGGGTACAAAGTACTTGCGTTCTGCCTTCTTAGAGATAGGAGCAAACAAGGCTGGTGTTTGCCACAGGGCATTTGAAATTCTTACCACCCCTTCAAGGAGCGGTAAGGCCACCCTGCCCGGTGCCGAAGGGGACAGCACATTGAACAGGGAGTCTGAGGGCTCCTTCATCTCCTCTGCCTGGAGGTGGAGGCTCGCTGTCACCCTTTTTAAGAGGTCTTGGTGGGCCTGGTAGTCCTCCTGTGGGACGGAGGGGGGCGGAGCCGCAATCAGCTCCTCCGGACGAGCTGAGGAGGCCGGTGTGGTGCTTTGGGTGTCGGCTGGCACCGGAGGACCCATCACCTGGTCAGACTCCGGGCATGGTGCCGAGGACATGGGTCCCACCGACTCCTTTCTTGGAAGTCTAGGGATGGAGGCCGACAGTGCTTCCGATGCTCCGGCCACCAAGCGAGTCCCCATTGGAGGCTGCGCTGGTGGCCATGGTGCCCATTGGTACCACTGTGCCGGCCATGACGCTCGGTGCCACTGCACTTGCTGAGGCACCAGCAGGGCCGGCTGATCAGGTTGGCTAGCCTAGCCTGTAGATGGCTGATGTGCGACCCGCTGCTGCCTCTGGACCGGGAGTAGCGGCAGTGCTGGGATCTACATCGGGCATGGGACTGCAATCTCGAGGTGGAGGAACGGCACCGACAGTAGTAGCTGCTCCGTGAACGGCCTCAACAGGGCAGACCTGCAACAGCGAGATACCGGCGATCGATGTCCAGGGCTATGGTGCCTTGGCGGAGACTGGGAGCAGGAGTCCAAGCGGGAACGGCATCGAAGGTTGTGCTGCGACCGACTGTGGTACCTCCTTCTAGACGAGGACCGTTGCGACGTCTGCCATGGTCCCGTTGGTATTCACTCTGCAAAGACGAGCGGTGCAGGGAGTCCCGGTTGGATGGTACCCATCCAGAGAGTCTGGCCGGCATCGAGGGTGATCCACATGGACTGAGCCCTGAATGGTTGCTGGGCGGTGAGTGGTGTTGGGAACGTTCCCTCGACTGAGACCGGTACTGGGCCAGCGGCGACTGCAGAGATCCCAGTGGCGGCTTGCCCCTGGAGCACGGGGTTGACATCGGCAGAGCTCCAGGCCCCTGGCCACCTGGAGGGCTTCAGGCATAGATGGTATCCAGACATCCGGAGAGGCCTGCTCCGAAGGGGCCAGGCTACTCCACTCAACGTGCGTCGGAGACCTAGGACCTGGTGGGGATCGAGGACTACCTGACATGGGCCTAGCCACTGTCCCAGACTTCCCTCGGTGCCGTTGTGAAGAGGGAGTCTTTCCGGTCCTCTTGGCGTGCCCTGTGGAAGGGGAGCGGTGCCGCCTGGTGGATGGTACCAGAGGGTCTCCACGTACCGATGCCACGGTGCCAGATACCAGTTCGGAGCAATGTGCCGGGGTTGGGGCCAGCGCCGAATCCATCAGGATGGCCTGGAGCCTAATGCCCCTTTCTTTTTTGGTCTGGGGCTTAAACGACATGCAGATCTTGCACCTTTCGCTTATATGGGTTTCTCCCAAGCAGTGCAGACAGTCCGCGTGCGGGTCACTCCTTGGGATAGAATGCCTACAAGAGCCAAACGACTTAAATCCTGGGGCACAGGGCATGCCCCGGCCCTGGCTCACTAACTAAATTAACTGAAAAAAGCTAACTGACTACAGATACTAATGAACGAACGAACAGTTCTGTGGACAAGCTGCAGTGAAGCTGGAGCTGAGCAGTTCCAACGCATCTTCACTGTCGGCAAGAAGGAACTAAGGGTGGAGGGGAGCGCACAGCTCCCCTTATACCGCACCAGGCAGGCACCACTCCAGGGGTTGCGGGCGGGAGGGGCGCTCCCGCCTACAGTACTGCTAGGGGAAAAACTTCCGGCACCAGTGCATTTGGCAAGCACGCACACCTATTGTGGAATACACATGAGCAATCACTCGAAGAAGAAGAAAGCAGTGTTCAATGCTGTTTTGAAAAGAGTTTCATATAAAAGGAGAATGAAGAGACATTGTTTTTCACACCAAGTAAACAAAAACTCAAAACAGTTCATAGCCCCAAAATACGATACAATTACTGCACACACTTCTGGTTTTTTTTAAAGAGGGGAAAAAAAAACCACCACCATCTTACTTTTACAAGAACATGAGGATTTCCCACCACAATAAGCAAAGCCTTTGGTCTGGTAATTGCCACATTAAATCGTTTTGCATTAGAGACAAATCCCAAGTAGTATCCATCATCATCAAATGAGCCCTCATTTGATCGTACCTAAAATTAATAGACAAACAAAGCAACAGTCAATAAGTGAGAAGGAAACTCACCAAAATATACTGCAGTCATAATTTGTTTTCTTTCCTACTGTAGTAAGGATGGATCAGAGTAAGCATACAAGAAGTACAACTTCCCCCCACAAACTATGTTGCCAGTCTAGATATCCCTATACAAGGCAAGTTCTCCAGATGAGACTGCTCAAGGAGAATGGTGTGTAAAGTGGTCCCAGTGAAGCAGCCATCAGGGGTGTCAATCCTAATTCATAATGAGAAATTAGTAGTACACATCTTAATGAAGGGTGCCATCTTACTACATTATTTAATTTTATTGGTGAAGGTAGGTAACACTCAGGAGAAGTTCTACTTGATCGACCCACAGACTAAGCTATAGTATTTGTACATGGAATAGTATTACACGCTTTCTTACGATGCCCAGACATGCCTCAAACCTAATATGGAGGAACCACCTTCAACGGCCAACTGGTCCTCTGAGACCACAACTTATTACACTTCACGCTGTTCCCTTTTACTCTCCCTGTATGTTATATCCACCTATTGTCTCCTATTTAGATTAGGAACTCTCTGAGGCAGAGACCGTCTTCACTTGTGTGTGCGCGCACATGCACCCAAGCTCAATGGGACCTCATGGTTAGGGTGCTAGCATGGAACTCAAGAGCTAGGTTCAAATACCCGCTTTACCAGACTTTCTGTGTAACTCAGGGCAAGTCACTTATCTCTGTACCTCAGTATCCTCACAGGCATGTTGCGAGGATAAATATGTTAAAGACTGTGAGGCACTCATACCATGGTAACGGAGCTAAGATCGAGATAAGTACTATCACAATACAAGTAATGTAATATGGGTTGGAAGCATTCGATTTTTATCTGTAAATGTTGATAAATGTCAATTTCACCATACAGAAACCAGTGAAAAAGTATTTCCATCGATAATCGAAATTCACAGATCAGTAAAGTAAGAAAAATGCTGCTTGAGAAATTAGAGTTTACTTTAAGGCTATTTAGTTTGTATATTTTGACATACGATACTGAAATTTGTGTTTTAATGATTACGAGGCTTTAACTTTCTGAATCTCAAAATAGACTGTCATTAAATAATTATTGTCTGACCCCCTCATAATTTTCTGCAACTCTGAAATTTAAAGTTGATAAGAATTTAAAAAACATGCTTAAAAATAAACCAATTATCCATCAAAACTATATAAAAAAAATCAAATTCTGCCAAGCCTACAAATTTACGAGGTGATAAGATAGTTCAGTCTCCATGCATGTTTGGTGCTGGTGCTTTTGGAGAGACTACCAGAAAAGGTATCAAATGAGGCAGTGACTCTCATTAAGAAGTGAACTGAATGTTAACTTTCATATAAATCAAATAGCTGTAGACAGGTTCATTATCATAGTGATAAAAAGTTTTCTCCTCTATAGTTACTAGCTTAAATCTACACAATATTCAATCCCTCGATTTATGTTTAAATGTACTCTAAATTTGAAGTAAAAGTCATACCCTGGTACAAAATAAACCTTGTGACTAAAATGGAAGAGACAATTGTTACAATATAAATGTAAATATTTACCAACTACTACAAAATGATATCTGACATACTATAGTATTTGCCTGTACTTAGAAAATGTAGTAGTATCTTAGGTGCTGTGATACATAAGTGGTAGATAAAAATACATTGCCTTTTAAAATGGTGATTACTGTTGTATAAAAAAAATTGCATTTTTACATACTGTCGATAGGATGATCACCAAGTACTCCTGCCCTTGAAACGCCTCTACAGAACCAACTTTAATATCCATCAAATCAACGTTTCGCAGAAGAAACCTAATTTTTTCTACCTATAAAACAAAAATATTTGAAGGAATTTGTTTTTAGATGAAATAACTATATCTTTCATACAAAGTGTAACAAAAATAGAACCTAATGTACAAAATTTTATACCTCTCAAAGTGTTTGCATCTGTATTGAGAGCAAATGTTCCAACTGAATGATTAACAAGAGCTTTTAGATAAAGTACAAAGTTAACATGGGAGAGTGTCATACCTGTTGCCAACCTAATAGGTAAAGTACCCAATAACACAGTTTAGGTATGATTAGTTGTCTATGGACAAAGTGAATCTCAACATTTTAACTTGCAACTGATATTTTTTCAGTTTCAAATCAGTTCACGCTTCTTGGCCTTTTCATCACGTTAATATAGCTCTCAAGAATTTCAACATTACAAAATTTCTTGGTGTGTATTTAGTTACTATCCAGTCTCTCCACAATTTTCTCAACTGCTTCTGTAAGTAGGCAGAAGACCAACTCTGATGGATCTGGGGACTTTAATGAGAGGGAGAGGAGCAGAATGTGTCCTTTTTCATTACTGCTAGCTTTTAATCTGATAGTTTAATAGAAATATTATATATATGATTGACAGTACAATACATAATGCGGCTAGAAAAGTACTCTGAAGTTAGCAATATTTTCTTGCAATAAACAGCACTAGTAGTGAATCAAAAATATGAGTTTAAATACAGAAACTTATCATTTATAAGCATCTGAATCAGACCTGTTTACGATATGGTGTAATCACCCCAATATCAGTCACTGACACTGCATTGTTAACGTGTTTCGCAAGAAGGCAACAATAACGCATTACTTGAACTGCTTCTGTAGGATTAAACCAAGAGGGGTTGTGTCCTTCACGTGTTTCAGTGCCCTGCATTAGGAGAGAAGAAAATAAAGATCAGATATTGAGAGTTGTTGCAAATTTAGTGATGAATACCTCCTGATTATCTTCTTAATACTTAGGAGTTGGTTTGGAAAGGAGTCAAATTATACAGTGGTGTTGGCTAATTTGATTAAATGTATCTACATGGTCTAGAATTAGACTGAGGAAAAACAAACAAGTCCTTCTCCAATTACTGCACTTCCAAGCATATGACATTTATATTACTAGAGAAGAGTCTCCCACCCATCAAATCTCCCTTAATACCCCAACCCCATTTTAGTAATAATATTTTACATACCCTCATGCCATGAAAAATTAGTGGAAACCCCTTCCTCGGTAATTTTTCCCAACCCAACAAAGAAGTTACTACTGAAGAGTCTGCACAAACTTCCAGCTCTTTATGATAAAACAGTTTAGATGGCAACGCAAGCAATGTAGAATGTGATCTGTAATTCTTCAAAAGCTTTGTAACCTGCAAGGAAGAAAACTCAAAATTCATGAAATGAAACTGCACATATACCATTACATTCTGCAATTCTTGCCTCTTTCTACCAGCAGAGTTTGTCTGCACTTTTCCTCTAACCCCTTCACTTGCCCCAGTGACCCCATCCCGTCACCTGATGTCCACACCTACTCTCATCCCCTCACTCTTTTCCTTAATCCCTCTCCCTCACATCTAACTCTTTTTCCTGACAATACAAGCATATTTAAGTCTTTCCCATCTTTAAAAAAAAACCCTCTTAACCCCATTTGTCTCTCCAACTACCCATCTCCCTTTTGCCTCTAAGTTCGTTGAATGTGCTATCTACAGTCACTGTCTGGAGTTCCTCTACACTTCAGCTGCATCCTAGACCTTGTTCCAATCCAGCTTATGCCTCTTTCACACCACTGAAATCACTCCTGCTAAAATCTCTAATTACCTCTTCCTAGCTAAAGCTCAGAACCAATACTACATCTTCATGCCCTTTGGCCCATCAGTCTCATTTGACATTATCTACCATACTTCTTCCTGAAATATTATCTTCCCTTGTTTTCCATGACTGTCTTCTCTTGGTCCTCCTCCTACCTCTAATTGTTCTTTCAGCGTGTTCTTCAGGAATCCTCTCATCCTCCCTCCAACTTTCTGTGTAGGTTCCAGAAGGCTCTGTCCTTGGTCCTCTTTTTTTCCTACAATTTATCTCTGAGGCCTGGTCTACACTACAATTTTAGGTCAAATTTAGCAGCATTACCTCGATTTAAGCCTGGACCTGTCCACATGACAAAGCCCTTTTTTTCGACTTAAAGGGCTCTTTAAATCAATTTATTTACTCCACCTCCGATGAGGGGATTAGCGCTGAAATCAGCCTTGCTGGGTCGAATTTGGGGTACTGTGGACGCAATTCGACGATATTCGCCTCCAAAAGCTATCCCAGAGTGCTCCATTGTGACCGCTCTGGACAGCACTCTCAACTCAGATGCACTGGCAAAGTAGACAGGAAAAGGCCCGCAAACTTTTGAATCTCATTTCCTGTTTGGCCAGCGTGGTAAGGTGCAGGTGAGTGCAGATCTCATCAGCAGAGGTGACCATGATGGAGTCCCAGGATCGCAAAAGAGCTCCAGCATGGACCAAAGGGGAGGTACAGGATCTGCTCACCGTATGGAGAGACGAATCTGTGCTAGCTGAACTCCGTTCCAGTAAACAAAATGCCAAAACATTAGAAAAAGTCTCAAAGGGCATGAAGGACCAGAGGCCATAACAGGGACGCAAAGCAGTGCCGTGTGAAAATTAAGGAGCTAAAGCAAGCCTACCAAAAAAACAGAGGGGCAAACGGACGCTTCGGATCAGAGCCCCAAACATGCCACTTCTATGATGAGCTGCATGCCATGCTAGGGGGTGCAGCCACCACTACCCCAACTCTGTGCTTTGACTCCGTCAATGGAGAGTCACGCAACATGGAAGCGGGTTTTGGGGGCAAGGAAGATAATGATGAAGAGACTGAAGATAGCTCACAGCAAGGAAGAGGAGAAACTGGTTTCCCCAACAGCCAAGATATGTTTCTCACCCTGGACCTGGAGCCAGTAACCCCCAAACTCACCCAAGGCGTTTTCCCAGACCCTGAAGGCAGAGAAGGGACCTCTGGTGAGTGTAACTTTGTAAATATTACACATGGTTTAAAAGCAAGCGTGTTTAATGATTAATTTGCCCTGGAAAAGTCTGTTAACGTGTATGGGGATGGAGCGGAAATCCTCCAGGGACATTTCCATAAAGCTCTCCTGGATGTATTCCCAAAGCCTTTGCAAAAGGTTTCTGTGGAGGGTGGCCTTATTCTGTCTGCCATGGTAGGACACTTTACCATGCCAGGCCAGTAGCACGTAGTCGGGAATCATTGGATAACAAAGCATGGTAGTGTATGGTCCCAGTGTTTGCTGGCATTCAAACAACATCAGTTCTTTATCTCGCTGTGTTATCCTCAGGAGAGTGATATCATTCATGGTCACCTGGTTTAAATAGGGTGCTTTTATTAAGGGGACATTCAGAGGTGCCCGTTCCTGCTCGGCTGTGCCTGAACAGAAATGTTCCCCGCGGTTAGCCACGTGGTGGGGGGAGGGGTGAAGTGAGTGATCTCTCACACCAAACTGGCAGGCCCTCAACGTAAGAGGCAAAAATGCAACCTTGTAATGAAAGCACATGTGAACAGCAAGGTTTAACATGAAAGAGTGTACCCATTGTTCTCTAAAATGTGTCTTTTTAACTGTCACTCTCCCTTTTCCGCCACCAGCTGCAAATATTTCTCCTTTGCAGAGGCTAGCAAAGATTAGAAGGCGAAAAAAATGCACTCAGGATGAAATGTTTTCTGAGCTCCTGCTGTCCTTCCACACTGACAGAGCACAGCAGAATGCGTGGAGGCAGACAATGTCAGAGTGCAGGAAACCACAATATGAATGTGAGGAGAGGTGGCAAGCTGAAGATGATAGGTGGTGTCAGCTTGCTGACAGAAGGCAAGAGTCGATGCTCAGGCTGCTGGAAGATCAAACTCATGCTCCAGCGTATGGTTGAGCTGCAGGAAAGGCAGCAGGAGCATAGACCGCCACTACAGGCCCTGTGTAACCAACAGCCCTCCTCCCCAAGTTCCATAGCATCCTCACCCAGACACCCAAGAACGCGGTGCGGGGACCTCTGGCCACCCAGCCACTCCACCCCAGAGGATTGCCGAAGCAACAGAAGGCTGACCTTCAATAAGTTTTAAAGTTTTAAAGTGTAGTGTGGCCTTGTCCTTCCCTCCTCCCCCACCTCTCCCAAGCTACCTTGGCAGTTATCTCCCTATTTGTGTGATGGATTAATAAAGAATGCATGAATGTGAAGCAACAATGACTTTATTGCCTCTGCAAGAGGTGACTGAAGGGGGGAGGGGAGGGTGGCTAACTGACAGGGAAGTAGAGTGAACCAATGGCGGGGGAGGGTTCATCAAGGAGAAACAAACAGAACTTTCACACCGTAGCCTGGCCAGTCATGAAACTGGTTTTCAAAGCTTCTCTGACACACACCACGCCCTCCTGTACTTTTCTAACCACCCTGGTGTCTGGCTGCGCGTAATCAGCGGCCAGGCGATTTGCCTCAACCTCCCACCCCGCCATAAACATCTCCCCCTTACTCTCTCATATATGTGGCGCGCACAGCAAGCAGTAATAACAAACAATGGGAATATTGGTTTCACTGAGGTTTATCTGAGTCAGTAAACTGTGCCAGCGTGCTTTTAAACGTCCAAATGCACATTCTACCACCATTCTGCACTTGCTCAGCCTATAGTTGAACAGCTCCTGACTACTGTCCAGACTGCTTGTGTATGGCTTCATGAGCCATGGCATTAAGGGGTAGGCTGGGTCCCCAAGGATAACTATAGGCATTTCAGCATCCCCAACGGTTATTTTCTGGTCTCGGAAGAAAGTCCCTTCCTGCAGCTTTTGAAACAGACCAGAGTTCCTGAAGACGCGAGTGTCATGTACTTTTCCCAGCCATCCCACGTTGATGTTGGTGAAGTGTCCCTTGTGATCCACCAGTGCTTGCAGCAGCATTGAAAAGTACCCCTTTCGGTTTATGTACTCACTGGCTTGGAGCTCCGGTGCCAAGATAGGTATATGGGTTCTATCTATCGCCCCACCATAGTTAGGGAATCCCATTTCAGCAAATCCATCCACTATGACCTGCACATTTCCCAGAGTAACTACTCTTGATATCAGCAGCTCTTTGATTGCGTTGGCTACTTGGATCACAGCAACCCCCACGGTAGATTTGTCCACTCCAAATTGATGCCTGACTGACTGGTAGCTGTCTGGCGTTGCAAGCTTCCACAGGGCTATTGCCACTCGCTTCTCAAGTGTGAGGGCTGCTCTCATCTTGGTATTCTGGCGCTTCAGGGCAGGGAAAAGCAAGTCACAAAGTTCCATGAAAGTGCCATTACGCATGCGAAAGTTTTGCAGCCACTGGAAATCATCCCAGACCTGCAACACTATGCAGTCCCACCAGTCTGTGCTTGTTTCCCGGGCTCAGAATCGGCATTCCACAGCATGAACCTGCCCCATTAACACCATGATGTGCACACTGCTGAGGCCCGTACTTTGTGAGAAGTCTGTGTCCATGTCTATGTCCTCATCACTCTCGTCACCACGCTGCCGTCGCCTCCTTGACTGGTTTTGCTTTGGCAGGTTCTGGTTCTGCATATACTCCAGGATGACACGCGTGGTGTTTACAGTGCTCAAAATTGCAGCAGTGATCTGAGCAGGCTCCATGATCCCAGTGCTATGGCATCTGGGCTGAAAAAAGGCGCAAAATGACTGTCTGCTCTGATGGAGGGAGGGGTGACTGACGACATGGCTTACAGGGAATTAAAATCCACAAAGGCGGTGGCTTTGCTTCAAGGAGAAACACAAACAACTGTCACACAGAATGGCTCCCTCAAGGATTGAGCTCAAAACCCTGGGTTTAGCAGGCCATTGATTTCATGGAGGGAGGGAGGGGGCAAATGAATACAAAACAAATCGGGTTTATTTCTTGTTTTGATCCACTCCACCTATCTTTTACATCTTTAGGCTAGCAGCAGATGGTGCAGTTCGACTGCTAGCCATCATCATCTCCTGGCTTCTCGCCAGAAGACGGTGCAGTAGGACTGCTAGCCACTGTCATCTCCTGGGTGCTCGGCAGAAGATGGGAATGACCTGGCTGAGTCACTCCCATGTCTGCCCAGGTGCCCCTGACTGTCTCATCTTATTCTTAGATTATAAGCTTATGAGGGCTTATGAGGGCAGGGATCTGTTTGTTTTGTGTTTGCACTGCACCTTGATAAATGGAGTCTATGACTAAGGCTCCTAGGCACTACAGTAACATAAATAATACTAATTCATCTCCATAGCACAGCAACAATTCTTGGCTGCTCTAGTGCAGGGTATACAAACTCATGGATCTCTTGTGTTTAAAGAAGCATATAGCTGATTTTTTTGTAGTAAAGTTCTATGACAAGATCTACTGTAGCTTTTTAAAAATAAAAATAAAAACTGATTTTATTAAATACTGCCTTCTTCCCAAATGCTATAATATAATTCCCAGTAGACTCCATAATATTTAGACTCAGCACTCAGCTAAAATAGATCTTAATGAAAGGGAACCAGTTATGGGATTTTTAACCTTGCTAAGGAAGTGAGAAAAGGGGACAAGCTCATTTTACGTGCATACAATTATACAGCCAAAAGCCTAAAAAAGAATGGTAAATGCATCTTCTTGCCCTTCCCTCTCATCTCTGTGGCCATTATTATCCGCTGTGACCCTGTGTGATCTCAGGATAAGTACGGCTGGGCTAGTTCAGCCTCTTGGATGGGGTAACTTCTGCAGGAAGTGGTACTGGTGATCTATTAAATATTTTTCTTTCAAGTGAATCAGTACAACCAATGCTTCAGAATGACCTTAGCGGACACCGGGCTACTTTGGGCAAAATGTACCACAAGCTCAGATCATTCATGTTATTTAAATATTCTTTGCCCTTTTTGGAAAACGAAAGATGTTCAAGTTAGCACCTGAGCAAATTCCAATTCCAGTCATCACAGTCAGTTTAAGTTCTCCTGCTGTTTCCATTGAACATGCTATTAGAGTTTCTTTTTGTTTCAGCTCTGTGGTGAATGAAGTAGTTTTACAGCTTTGTTATATAGTAGCCAATATTTACATTCACTTCTTTCCAGCAATTCTATAGACGCTCATTTTCTGCTGCTGCAATATTATCTTTCCACCTTTTATGTGGCAAGATTCACAGATTTATACTTTCTATGTTAAAAGGTGGCCTAAAATTGGGAGGTGGGGCAATTGTGCCTGTGGGGCATCTTTATGGATAGATGAATGTCTGAACATTTTTCTAACATTTGTTTTATTAATATTAAATACTGGAGGAGGGTTTCTGAGTTGCTTTTTTAGTAGAAAAAGCAAGTCCTGTTTATCTTTGGAGTTTTATGGAGGACTGAGGAAAACTGAAGGCTTGTCTACATGAACACTAAGTTTGCAGCAAGATAGGATGTAGATCTGCCCTGCACTAGCCTAATGCGCATTAAGTGTCCATGTGGACCCTGCTGCCATGCATTAACAGTTCACTAGTGCAGGGGTTCTCAACCCTCTCTCTTTCTGAGCCCCTGCAACATGCTATAAAAATTCCAGGGCCTGGGGAGGCTCGGGGCTTCAGCTGCAGGGTGGTGGTGCGGTGCATGTGTATGTGTTTTTCTGGGATTCTGGCCTGCGGGGCACAGGGTTCCAGCTGCTGGATGGTGCACTTGGGCATAGGTATAGTTTGACTTTATTTTAGGGATCAGGGCCAGGTGAGGCTCGGGCCAGCTCCACACAGCAGGGTCCTGGAAGGGAGCACCACCCTCCACCCCGACTCACCTCAGCAGGCCACTCAGCCTGTCTGTGTTGAGGGGTGGGGGCACAACCAAAAATTATAACTCAAAGAGCATGCTCAGCTCAAAAAGTATGAAAAATGCTCACAGTGCAGGGAGAGAGGTAGCTAGGGGCTATGCAAGGGCAAGGGGTAGCTCCGGGTGCAGGGAAAAAGGTAGCTAGGAGCTGTGTGCAGTCAGGGGGATAGCAAAGAGCTGTGTGCTGGGAGGGCCCCCCCAGACCTCCCCCTGTGGTCTCTGCTCCGCAAGGGCTCTGCTGGCACTGAAGCCAGGACCCCCCATCCAGGCTGCTCTTACTGGCTGTGTGAGCAGTAAAAGGGGGCTGGGAGCTGAGGAGCAACTGTAGACCTGGGCACCAGGAGAAGGAGACGGGGGAGCACCATAGCTGCCCGCTTCATGACACCAGTCAGAGTAGCAGCCATCCTGTACTGCCCAGCTCTGGCTTCCCTTTTTGACCTGGGCAGGACCTTGGGGTAGGGGGGTGAGTAACAGGGGGTAGGGTCAGGTAAGTGATAAGCAGTATCATTAGGAGGCAGGGATCAGAGTCTATTTAAATAGTTGACTGCACCACAGCTTTTCCAAAGTTTGTATCAGATCTTGCAATTGTAGTGATGTTGTAATGATGAGTGAAGGTATGCACAGAGGACCAAGTAGCTGCCCTACAAACATCCAGTATGGGTACGCCCTTTAGAAAAACTAGAGATAGCTTGAGATCTCATTAATGGGCTGACAGTCTCTGTGGAGGGGTATTCACTATCTCAATAAGCTGTTATGATACCGGAAGTAATCTGTCAGGAAAATGTTTCTGCTGAAACTGCCTGCCATCTTACTCTGTCAGCACACAAAACAGAGCTGAGGAGATAGCCTGAAAGGCTCAGTCCTCTCCAGGGAGACGGCTAATACTTCCGTATAAAGTATGCAGATGATCTTCATCCCTATTTGAGTGTGGCTTCAAGAAAAAACATAGGTAAATATATTAAAATTTGTGGATGTGCTCTCAAAGCTACCTGGATCTTTGATAAACAGCATATATAGGAGGTCCTGCTATGAGACCCTGATGCTCACCAAGTCTTCTCGCTGACATAATAGGAATGAGGCAGGATGTCTTCTGATATAAGTGAGACAAAGAACAGGTGGCCATAGGCTCAAATTAAGGCCCATTAAAGATGCTATAGTCTGGGGGCCCAAATGGAAAATCCTGACTAAAACTGAAATTTGTAGCATCCATCTGCAGAAATAGTTAACACATTTTTATGAAGGGATTAATCCCCAAGAGTGATTTGCTGGTGTGTGTGTGTGTGTGTGGTCTATTATGCAGTGGTAATTGAGAATTATGGGTGCTTTTTTAAATCATGTCAAATTGCCTTCACGGATTTCTTGAAAAAGTCCAAGTAATGACTCTTCTTTAATACGTGTATAATTATACACAGATTTCATCCCACAGTGATTTCATTATGGCAAATTTACTTTAAATATGTTCTCTGGTTGTTTTGTCTATATGTGAAATTTATGAGTCGCTTACATAATGTAATGTGATTATTTTACCTGCTATTCCAACAGTAACATCTATTGGGTACTGTCCAGTACTGCCAGCATGACCTGTTGAAAAGAATACAGTTTTCACTGTAATGAAGAACGTCAACAAGATGTCTAGGACACTTGGCCAAGATTACGGTGTTTTGACATTTGATGAGGCTATATAGTGTAAGGCTAAAGATATTCAGGGGAGGTGCCCAGAGTAATTTCAGAAAACAGTCTTGAGGATGAGTGGTTTCTACATAGCACAGACAGTTCTGGCTATAACTGGAAAGAAGTATGAAGAGTGATCTGGAAGACATCCTCATAGAATTTCAGTCGTATGGTAGCAACACAGCAAGCAGTCTACTTAAAGGCAAGTCATACAACTGTGGAATGTAGGCCCACAAGCTTACAGTGGAGGCTCTGTCCAGACTGCGGTGGCAGGCATTTTGTAAATGGATACAAGGCAATGAGATGGACTGTGATGTAAACCTTACCAACAGCAAGCTCCAGGAATGTCAAAATGCAGTATCGAAAATGGTGCAACAAGTCTCACAGCAGACACTTGCCCAGCTCAGTGATGCCCTCAAGAATCCAGTACAGGATGTATTGCACAGATTCTGCAATTTTGGAATAGCAACTTCCCAAACTTTTCCATTCTGAAATGATTATATCATAATAGTTAACATCACAATGTGTTTCATTAGAGCAGAAAGTGAAAACTGGCACATACATCTTGCAGTGCTTTTAGAGATACTACTTCTTTTCGCTTTTGACTGTACTAGCTATGCCCGCTGGGTATCTGTGTACATCAGTGATATGAAGTTTGTCAGATTATGCCACCCAAAGTTCATGATCAGTCTGTGTAAGGAACTCATGTAGTGGCTCAGTCTAGAAATAAATTCAGCAAAGTCTGGATAGACATGGCACTTGAACAAACAGTAAACTGTGATAAAAGAAAAAGGGGATATAGTGGGTTTAACTTTGAAACCAGGAGCCTAGATGGTTCATCACTGCTCATGAGTGTTCAGCTATCACAACTTCAATTAAGATAACATGTGATATGGTAGACTCAGATGTTTCACAAGGAAAACACAAGAAGGCTGCACCATGTTGCAGACAATGGAAGGATATGTAAATGAGGGAGTCCCCACCATCACTGAATCCATGACAAACCCATCTGATCTGAATGTGAACTGATAACATTCGCCAACATTGCAAATTGCATTGTTTGCACCTGCAGAGGTTGCCACCAAGCTTGTTCCTGCGAATGATATAGGAATCAAAGCAATAAAACAGTCTATGGAAGAGATTAAATTCAAATACCACTAGTTTCTTTGAACCACCACCTCAACATCAAGACATTCACATCTCTAAGCAAGAAGTTCAACCTGCAAGTTAGTAGTGATAAGAAAGTGACTATCAATGCAAAGAGAGTTGGTTAGCTGTCTTGTAGTAGCTGCACAAACAAGAGATACATGAGCGTTCCACTGTTCAATATGTTCTAGCACATTTGGATGGTACCCTGAACAAAACTGCAAAGAGTAAGCTGTTGCCTGAATTAGAAAAGAGTGAGAGTCCGTATCAACTGCCAGCATTCAACATGCCCACAACTTGAATAGCACATGGCAAGGCTGTTATTCAAATGGTCGGGCCAGGAGGTACAACTAGCTTTGCAGAACTTGCTGACTTGGGTTTCAGAATAGTACATCACCCTCTAAAGAGTTATGAGAGCTGCAAAAGAATAGATATTGTCTTTGATTATATCATGTCACAGATTAAATTTAAAGTGTCTGGGCATGCAAGAGGCAATCATCACAAAGCAATTAAGTCAAAATCCATAGTTCCAATGGAGTAAATTCATTGGAAATCCCAAGAATAAAGCACATCTGGTAAAAATTTTCTCAGAATCAAATTTTCTCAGTACAGAAACTGTACTTAGCTTAGATCAGAAAATGAGTATTGCTGGTATATTAAAGGACAGTCTCATTGCTCGCATGGTCACTTCAGATGGAGTTGTAGACTATGACAATCTATTCTCATTGGATGAATAAAGTAGATATTTGGCTTCTATTTCATGTTGCACATGCTTCACAAGAATACCCTTGTGTAGTGGTGTGGTCTTCAGAGACACTGACATTGCAGTTCTCTGTGTACATTTATTCACAAGTTGGAAACAATTTCAGAGCTTTGGTTTCATACTAGTGTGGAAAAAAACAAAAAAACACAAAACAGGTTTATACCAACCCACACCACAGCAGCTGAACTTGGTCAACAATACAGAATGTTGCCAGCAGTACACATGCTGACTCAGTGTGATTCAACCATCTGCTTGGCAAGGGTTGGCAAACTAAAGCCATGGAAGCTTGTCAGGAAGAATCCACAGAAATGTAAAAGCCTTCCCACTTCTGGCATTATGATGGCTATACCTCCTGCACAGTTGAAATCAGCAGAGCTTCTGATAACTCTTCTCTATGACCCAACAGCTAACTCTGTGGATGCAAATAGTATTGAAATATAAGCGTCTCTGTCACAAACAGGCCCAGAACGTGGCCTTCCCCCCAATTTAAATAATCTTCTGAAACATACCAAGCACACAAATTATCCTCACTGAGAACCATACCACGGAGGCTCAGCCTGATATCCCTTCCCCAATTGGAAATGGCTGGCATCATAACATTGATGAACACATTTCTCCAACAGTTGACTAATGCCAGACATCTGTCCCTCAAGCACTCCAGGAGCTCATTACATGGGTGCGGGGGGGGGGAGGGGGAGCCAAGTGTGAGCACAACTACAGGTGTTCAAGACACAGTATGGCAAGCATACAGGCTTGCTAGAATACTGGTGGTGAGGTTACTGCCTTGGATTTGAGGTGTGTGTGTACCTCAGAATGTGATCAAACTCATTGCAACCATATTATGTGCATTTACCCACCATGAATTAATAAAACAGAACACCACATAGTAAAGGGTTAATTTGAAAATAGGTTTTTAGAGGCAAGGTCAAAAAACTAGCTGGCAGTTTCTGCTAATCAGAATGGGAGGAGGGGAAAGAGTGTTGATTTTAGTAGCGGTCACTATAATCTATAAGTTAGTTATAAAAGACTAGATAACACAGTGTATTTTGGAGCAGTCCTCTGAAGCCACCTTGAGAGAGATTTTTCCTGATGCCTTTTCTCCTTGGCAAGTGAGCAACTGGCCACTGCAAACCTGCTGTTAATTACTCAATACTGTTCCAGATTTTAGGTAAATATTTGGGATGGTCTAAACCTATTGCTTATGTCTGTGTGTGCAGTAATTTTATTAAATCTAATAAACTGCAGTTTTAGATAGAGCACGCATACTTGCATTAATCTATCATATGGAATTGCTATGTTCCCACTCATTTATTCTCAACACTGCCTGGAGCAAAACAGTGAAGTTACTCCTGCTGTTGGAGGTGGACTGGACTCTGCGCGCTAGGTGGAGTTGCCAGAGCCAACAGTGGCTCTAGGGAGGATGAGTGGCCCAGCACAGGTCTCATTGCATTAGTCACTCCCCACTTGTCCCTCTTTGGCACTGGAGAGAGCCTTCTCTCGGTGTGCTGTTTCTAATGCTTCTTCCTTGGCACTGGGGATGGAGAATGGTGCTGATGCAGTGCTTTGCAGGGAAGCCAAAGTGCTTGGTGCTGATTTGGATCATCTCAGCTCTGAGGCCAGTCTGAGGTCTGCCTCTATGAGTAAGGCCTTCAGACTAAATGTGTCTATCTTTTTAGATGTGCGATCTGAAGGTCTTGAAGATCTTGCACTTCTCCTTAATGTGAGTTTCCCTGAGGCACTTTAGACTGCTAGAATGCAGGTCACTCACTGGCATGGGCTTGCCACAGGAGGCACACAGCTTGAAGCCCGCGGACTGGGGAATGCCCAGGCCCTGGGATGAAAGTCCGTCAATGACGGGACCACTATTCACGCTATATACACTAACACTAACTAAGAACCATATACACTAAGTGCAAAAACTATATATTATAAAGTCCAAGGGAAAGAAGCCTTGCAAGAGCAAGAGGGATCATTCTAAGCAACCATCATAGGCAGTAAGAAGGAACTGAAAGAGTGCAGAGCTGGTGACACCCCTTATAATGGCGCATATGCATGTGACTCCAGGGGGCACTAGAGCCAGTCCTACAAATACTCCTAAGGGAAAAATCTCCGGCAACTGTGCACACGGCACGCACACACCCTTAGCATGAAATGGACACAAGCAAGCACTCGAAGAAGAGTATCTAGTAGACTGCTCTCTACTATTAAGCAATATTTCCTGAACTGCCACTGAGCAGTTCCTCTCTCTGTTTGATCTGACTACTCAGTCACATCATGAGGTACAGACTGTTTGGATCTGGGTGCAACACAGGCCTAGGATGCTGGTACAGTAGGCCTTGAAGAATAGACAGAGATGACATGGAGTTTGAATCGAGAAACTGTAAAGATCAGAGATCCAGCACTGTCTTGACCAAGATAGCATTATGAGAATTATCTTGGCGTGGTCTTGTTTTACTCTGACAATCTGTGGGATAAGCAGAATGGGGGTAATGCATACATAAAGCTCAGTTCCCACGCTGAGAGAAAGGTTTGGGTTAGCAAACCTGGACTCTGGCCCACTCAGAACAAAACTGATGGCACTTCTTGTCTTTTGTTGTGAATAGGTCAACTGCTGAAATACCCCAGATCTGAAAGTTGGTTCTGAGCATACTATTCTTCAGGGACCACTTGTGATTTTGGGAAAATCTCCTGCTGAGGTGATTGGCCAACTGATTCTGGGAACTTGGTAAGTGTGTGGCAATAGGAGCAACACCTTCTTTGATGCAAAAGTCCCATATATTTATCACCTCTTGACAAAGCTGATCAGATCATGCTGTCTCCGTCTGTTTAGGTAGTACATTGTGGCTGTATATTTGGTCAGCTTCTAGATCAACAAGCTCTTTACATGAGGCAGAAAAGCACAGCAAGCCCTCTGAATCGTGCAGAATTCATGGACACAGATGGATCAGGAGTCAATTCTCCATATTAATAACTCTTAGGTTTGCAACTCTTCTAGATAAGCACCTCGCCCTATCAGGAGGGAAGCATCAGTAACAACTGAAGGGAGCAAGAAAAGGGTACACCCTTGCATGTGTTCTTCTGACCCATCCACCACTCTGGAGACTATAGGGCTGCAGGAAGAACCTGTACCAGTGTTCTAAGAGATGTCTTTTCAGTCGACTGAGTTCAGCCACAATTGAAGGATGCACAGGCGAAGCAAAGCATGTTGGGTCACACAAGTACTTGTGGCCATATGGCCTAATAGCCTTAGTCATGGTTAGATTGTGATCGTGGGGTCTGACTTAAGAGATAAGTACAACTAGTGAATGGTCTAAGATTTCTCTAGAAAGAGAAAAGCCATCAAATTTGCAGAATGGAGTAGGGCCCCTGTGACACTAGCAGACCAGTCCAAGGTCCCCATGTCTCAATTGAACACTGACCATTACATAGCTGGACTCAGTCTGGCTCATGTACGTGTTATTAATTTAATACGTGTTTTAACAATACTAAGTATGTGTTTGGTATTCAGAGTTTAGTGAATGCTTGTGAGTAGCTATGTGCATCAATCTCACTTATAACATCTATATCCTATACTGTAAAGGTAATATTTGAGCAGTTGTACTCTGAGTGGGGAAATCACCAGACAGGAGAGATATGTCCCCAAACACTGTGGGGGAAATGGCAGAAAGATCACTGACTACTGTATTGCTGTCCTTGAAAGAGAAGTCATATGCGTTGTTTCCCAGTAATTGACTGAAGATGAGCTGGCTGTGTCGAGCTGGGAGTTAAAGGGCTTCCTTCTTGAAAAATCATGCCTTGGTTGGTATAATGGCTCTTTGTAATACTGACATTGGTAATGTTGCTTTGGGTGTCAGTACTGACACCTTTTGGAGGCTGGGGCACAGATCACTAATGAATGAAGAGTAGCAGAAGAGTCTTTACATGAATGTAAATTCTCATCAATTTTGTCCGAAAAAACAAAAATAGATGATCAAATGGGGAGGTCCTCTATAGTTTGCTGGATATAGAAAGCAGTGCCCGAGTTCTGTAACCACGAGGCTTGCCTCATTGTTATTGCAAAAGTTATCATTGTAGAAGAAGTTGCAGTCATAGCAAGCACAGACGGGAATGACATCTTGCTGACCATGCAACCTTCTTCAGGAAAGCCTTAAAATACTCCTTGCATCTTCTGGTAGTTTCTCAGTAAACTTAGACATTGTATCCCAGTTTACAAAGTCATATTTAGCTAACAGTATCTGTTGGTTCACTATATACATTTGGACAGGAGGTGGAATAAATTTCTCCCCCAAATAAATCAAGTCTCTTGGGTTCTTTTTCCTTAGGAATTCATTTAAATCTCCCCTGACACGATCTTTCACTGGTGCACCCATAACTATTCGAGTTTTGGGCAGGGTGGAGAATAAAAGCACTTGAAGCCTTGTATCTTAATAAGGCATTGTTTGTACTCTTAGCTGTAGGAACTAAGGAAGCTAATGTGGGCAGCAAGGTCTTTGCCAGCTCTAGAAGAGCGTCATTCATTGGATGGGCTACCCTTCCAGGGGCAGCCATCTGTAGAATATTGAAAAGCTTGTGACTGTTCTCTTGCACAAGCTCCGCTTGTATGCCCAAAGCTGCAACCATTCTTCTCAGCAACTCCTGAAAGTTGGATCAGAGAAGATGAGTCCAAGAGTCATTGAATCAATGGGCAAGGAGGAAGACAGGTTAACAAGAACTGATAGATCCTCCTGTGGTGGAGAAGATCCCCCTCAGGCAATAATTCTTCTCGTAGTACAGAATGCTGAGGGGAAACAAGGTCTCTGCAATGCTTCCAACCTAGATGGCTCTGGAAACTGCTCTGCTGGATGCTTGGCAACCTTCCCCTAAACTGGGCCACTGATATAGACTGGGGGGGAGGGGGAAGGAGGCGGGGAAATCACAAAGCACCCCAAGGGGTCAAAAAAGGCCACTGAGGGTGAGCAAAAAGACATGGGCAGCCAGTAACTACTAGGCCTTGAGGATTGATCTCTGATGAATGATTGGTCCCACTCTCAGAACCAATACAGCCCTTCAGAGGCTGCCTAGACAACTTGCTAGACTCACTGCTCCTAGAAGGGGATGGTAAGTTACCAGAATATTCTGACAGACTCCGAAGAGCCATCTGAGTAGTCAGTGGTCATTGGAGATGCAAAGACTGATGGGGCCACTAGGCAACCTGACTTATCTGTGGCCCATTATAAAGAGACCAACATTGGCACGTAAGTAAGGTAGTCTATACTGCAGTGGCATCCTGAAATGGTGAAGGTATGGCATCATGAATCCGTGCCGAGAAAGACCTTGTAGTTGGTGCCACAATATCAACTGTAAATCAGTACTCGACTCTGATGATCATTCTGGTATCAGGGCTGAAGAATGTACGGTGCCGACAGGCTGTTTACCAATGCCAAAAAGGGTACAAACATGCTGAGTCCCTGCTATATTTATTAGCTTGTACAGACACCGATACTGCTAACAGTCTCTGCATAGGAGCTGAGAATTCAGATGGGCCTGATATAACAAAAGCAATGCTAGTGCAATAGATTCCTGCTTCACAGGACAGCCTGGGATGGAGATGCATAACAAATCCTTTGCTGCCTCATAAACTTGCAAGGTTGTCAGTACTGAAACAGCATCCACTGGTACCAGACTTAATGGCTGTCCTGCTGACGATACCGGAGTTGATGGCATAGTACAGATATCCATGGTATCAGGGAGACATGGGTCAACGGCCCAGCTCCACCATGAGTACCTAAAGAGTCCCTGTGATGTTCTGAATCCTTTTTTGAATAGGGTATTTCTTCAACTTCAAGGGGCTCTGATCTCTGTCATGTCCCCTCTTTTGGGTAAGCCCCAGAAATGAAAGCTAACCCTTCTTTCTACGTGGAGAAGATTCTCCAAGTCCAGAGATCTGTCACAGACAACCACAGCAGCAGTCTGCACAAGGGTGGCAGCGTGTTCACTTAAGGGCCTTGGGGCTGAAGCAGTCCTTATCACATGCTTCATGAGGCGCTGAACAGGCACGTGTCTCTGGAAATCTGCGTTCTTTTCTTGAGCATATGGCAGATATTGCACCCCTCCTAATGTGTCTCTTGCCAAGGCACAAAAGGGAGCGTGTATGGTGATCACTATTTGGGATCACTGGGCGGGCACACAAGTGGAATGTGCAATCATTCAAAGAAGAACTTTTAGTGAGCAGCAGCAGTTTCCACATGCACATAGTGCACAGCAGGCTACTGAGGGGTAGATTTACATCCCAGCTTGCCACAACTAAGTGTTCATTGAGAGAAGCCCTGAAAGGTGGATAATGGGAGAGGGAAGGGATTTTAAGTCAATGTTAAGCATTTTGGGTTTTCTTCTAACATTTATATTACTCATTGTCTAAACACATAGTTTAGGGGAAAAGCCATCTTTGAAGGGGTAGACACGTTAAATCTTTAATAAATAAGGCACAAGAAAAATCATTACACACTTGAAATCTTCAAGTCTTCCAGCAAAACCACAGAAGACCAAACTTGGTGTTGCTTTCTGATGTATACAGAAAGGAATAAGACAGGTGAAACACTCCCGCCCCCCATCCACACATTTTTTCCCCCTTAGGACAGTTCACTTAAAAAAAAAAAAAAAGGGTAAGAAAACTGCATTTTAACTTACCAACAGAGGATTGTACGATCCATAAGCACCAAAAGTATCCTCATTTCTCTGATACAGAGATCGTGACATTAGTCTTTCCAGCATGGATATATTTAATCCATAAGCCACTGCAAGTGTAGATTTTATTACTGGTCCTAATTGCATTGGATCTCCAGCAAGCACTATCTGCAGAAGCAGTAAAAACCCTCTTCTGTATTAGAATTAACACAAAGTTAGATGAATACTTTTTTTTTTTCTAAACAGAGGTAAAAAAAAATCAATTGTTACAATACTGTAGACATTCTAACACTATTCAACGGGTGGAGGGAAGATGCAAAGTAATGATTAACTTGATGGCTGACTTTATTGCACAAATCTACAAGGTTTTTATTCTTTTAAAGAAAAAATATGATACAACAGTTATTTGCACCTGAAAAAACAACAACTGATTACCTGCCTTTTTTGTAACTGTTGTTCTTTGAGATGTGTTGCTCATGTCCATTCTATTCTAGATGTGCACGTGCCCATGTATGTGGTCATTGGAGAGTTTTGCTTTAGAGGTATCTGTAGGGCCAGCTGTGGCACCCCTTTGAGTGCCATGCTCGGTATATCAGGCGCTGCCGGCCCTACGCCCTCTGTTCCTTCTTGCCGACAACTCCAACAGAGGGGCAGGAGGGTGGGTAATGGAATGGACATGAGCAACACGTCTCTAAGAAAAGTTAGGAAAAACGTGGGTAACTTTTCTTCTTCTAGTGCTTGCTTATATCGATTCCATTCTAGATGACTCACAAGCAGTATCAATAGAGATGGGCTCAGAGTTCATGGACTTGTAGCTTGCGTCATCTCGAGCTTGCTGGGTAAACACAAAATGAGACGTGAACGTATGGACAACCAGGTAGCGGCCCTACAGATCTCTTGGATTGCTACCTGTGCCAGGAAAGCCACTGACGACGCTTGTGTCCTAGTCAAGTGTGCCATCCCGATCACAGGTGAAGGCACTTTTGCCAGCTCATAGCAGTAGCAGATGCTGGCTGTGATCCAGGATGAAGTTTTCTGAGCAGACACTGGGCTACCTTTCATTCTGTCTGCCACCGTAACGAACAACTGTGTTGACTTATGGAACAGCCTTGTTCTATCTATGTAGAAGGCCAGGGCCCTCCAGACATCCAGGGTGTGTAGTTTGCTCTCATCTGATGCATGAGGCTTTGGAAAGAAGGGTATAGCCCTGAGTTATTATGTCCAGCACCCAGCGGTCTGAGGTGACCCACACCCCGACCGATGGTAGGGAGGAAGATGAAGGAAAGGACAAGGGAATTGACTGGGGTGTTGCTCTTGAGCCCACCTTCAAAATGAGTGCTTCTGGTCTGCAGGATGCTTCGCTGGGCCGGGCTGTGCGGGTGAGTGGCAGGAGGAAGGGCGGCGATGATAAAACTTGTGTGTGTCTATCCCTTCTCCTAGCAGACCCTGACGAGGCTGCCAAGGCCTAGACAGCAGGGGGTGGCCAGAACTGCTTCCATACAGACTGCAGTGTATGCATGCCCAGCGAGTGATGGGTGGCCCAAGTGTCTTTCAACCCATGCAGCCTTGCATCTGTTTGTTCAGAGAAGAAACCATTCCCATTGAATGTGCGGTCCTGGATCGAGGTCTGCATATTGTGGGAAAAGGCTGTGGTCTGAAGCCAGGAGATGCACCTCATAACCATCACCCTTGCGACCAGCCTAGTCACCATGTCTGCCGCGTCCCACACCATTTGGAGAGAGCACCTAACCACTACAGTGCCTTCCTTCACCAGGGTGCCCACTTCTTAGGCCAAACTCTGCAGGAGGGACTCCTTGAACTCATGGAGGGAGTCCCATAAAGTAAAATTGTATCTGCCCAAGAGGACCTGATGGTTTGCCACCCGGAACTGAAGGCTTGCAGTGGAATAAGTTTCTTCCCAAAAGGTCCAGTCTTTTGGCCTCTTTATTTTTGGGAGCAGAGCTGGTGTCCCCTTGCCTGTCTTTTTCGTTGGCTGCAGAGACAACCAGCGAGCCCGGAGGTGGGTGGGTATGGGTATAAAGATACTCTGGCCAAGACAAAGTACTTCTTTTTGGCCCTTTTGGAGGTGGGAGGGATGGAATATGGGGTTTGCCATGGCAATTTTGAGGACCCCCATCATGCCCTGGTAGTGCAATATGGGCCAGAGTAGAAGCTGAGAAGACTTTGAACAAGGTGTCTGCCTGCTCAGCCATCTCTTCCACCTCTAGGCCTAACTTCTCAGCCATCCATCGAAGTAGGGCATGGTGTTCTTTAAAGTCGTCAAGCGGGTCCTCAAGTATCCCGTGACCGCCTGGTCTAGGGATAAGATGATTGTACCACTAGGGGAAGTTTAGGGGTGGGTGCAGCCTCCTGTACCCAATCCTCTAAGTGCGGCTCATGCACTGAGTCCAGTGCCGCTGGTACTGCCAACTGTTGCTCCGAGGCAGTGGCAGATGACTGGTGCAAAGGGGGCATCGTCATGACCAACATGCCCCACATACTCCAATAAGACTACTGCGCTGGCCACTGGCCGTGCTGCCAAGGTGGTGCCATCGATGCTGAGACAGCCTCGGGAGCCCAACTGAGCTGGTGGATTCTGGGCCAGAAGAGTCCCCTTCTGGTGACCACTGTGGGCCATCGATGCCCATATGTCTGCTGACTGTCGCTAGAGATCAGTGCCTGAAGTGAGAGGATCAGTGTTGGTATCAAGGGGACCGGAGTTGTGACAAGGAGCGCTCCCACGGGGCTGGCAACTGAGATCTGCGCCGAGAGGGCGACCGGCAGGAAGACAAATGGTGCCGGCAATACGGAGCCTAGCACCTCCCCTTAGGCAATCCATGTTGAGATGGCAGGGACTGCGATTGTGGTGCCAGAGACTGAGGGCGAACCCCAGAGGATCTGAGCTGCGACTCCGGAGATCTGTGGCATGGAGGAGAGCACTGCCTTGTCTCAGGGGATTGGTGGTGCTCCATTGACCCCTGAGGGGTCTTAGTGGCTGGCTTGCCCTCATGGGGAGCCTTTGCCATTTCCTGCAGTGATAGTGGAGGCCTCTGCTCTCTCGGTGCCCGGGGAGCTTGGGAAGATGTCGATGCTGCCACGAGACTGGGTCCCCTACCACTCCCAGGAGTCAGTGGTGGATCCTTTAAGGGGTAAGTTCAGTGCTGCGGGTGCGCTGCGCACCAAAGGTGAGGTGCTAGGTGAGTCTTGGCGGGATGGCTCAGAAGCTGGACAAAGGGACGCCTCCATGAGGAGAGCCCCAAATGAATATCCCGCTTTTTCTGAGTCCTATGTCAAAAATTTTTACAAATATGACATTTTTCCTTCACATGCGATTCCCCCAAGCACTTGAGGCAGCTGCTGTGGGGGTCACTTACAGGGATAGGGACTCTAACTTCTAACAACTACTTAATACTAACTACTATAACAAACTATTTACAAGGCCCTAAAGCTCGAGGTCAGAAGAGATGAAACTGCTAGCCCTTGCTATGCAAGGAAAGGCACTCCACCTAACCACCATGGGCGGTAAGAAGGAACTGAGAGGGCATAGGACCAGCGGTGCCTGAAATACCGATGCATGAGCGTGGCACTCAAGAGGGCACCAGAGCTGGCCGTATGGACACCGCTAAGGCAACATCTCCGACGACCGCGCACGTGGGCGCGTGCATGCCTAGAATGGAATCACCATGAGCAAGCACTCGAAGAACAAATATGTTTTAGCAAGATAGTATTTATTATGAAAAAGTACTCAAAACTATTACTTAAGAGTAGAAAATACTGAAAATTAGAGCATATGTTTAAAACTTAACTTCAGATTAAGTGGCAACATGTATTTACAACATAATACAATACAATACACTATTAACAAGCTCTAATACAAGTTCCCAGAATTGTATGATCATTTCCTGGAAATAGCAACTTATCCTATCACTAGTCATGAAGTGATGGAGTTAGAAAATACGAGGTTGTTACTGGAAGTGAAAAAAAGCAAGCCTAAAACCCTTTTTAAAAAAAACATACATACATTAAGATACATACCTGTCCATTAACTTCTGAAATCAACCCCAGTGGAATCAAGCATTCTGGTTCACTTGCCTGTCCTGCTTCATCCACAAATACGTGTGTGAAATGCCCAAGCCTAGAATTAAAAAAAATCGCTTCAGATAGCTGTTTTAGGGTTAGTATATTCTGCCACCCTGTGGTCGACCTGGCCAAATAATTCTGAAAAAAAACTACAAGGATCAAGTCTGTGTGCTATATGCAGTCACATCTTCAACATGAAAGGTATTTCAACACATGAAAGCTTTAAAATATTGCCAGGGAGAAAGCAAAAACCTAGTAAACCTAGCCCTCATTTGTGACATGTCACATATTTTGAAAGATATATATCAGAAACATTTCCTATCTTTTTCTTTAACTTGGTCAGAATAGAAGATTTAAGTTGACATAGAAATCACACTTTTCCTCACCCTCCCTTTGCATCCCTGACCCATATAAGCTGGAGAATGCCATTAGTTTAGACCTAACATTTTCTGTGTTGTATTCCAGCACAGCAATGCTAGTAATTCTTAAGCTAACCATGGTTGCATGTGTTGTGTTGTGCAGGTAGCAGCAAGAACAGAGAGACACATATGGTTTCAAGGGAGCTAAGTGCTTTAGCAGCAATAATCGAAAAATGACTCAGTCAGCATTATAATAATAATAATTGGAGATATACCAATCTCCTAGAACTGGAAGGGACCTTGAAAGGTCATTGAGTCCAGCCCCCTGCCTTCACTAGCAGGACCAATTTTTGCCCCAGATCCCTAAGTGGCCTCTTCAAGGATTGAACTCATAACCCTGGGTTTAGCAGGCCAATGCTCAAACCACTGAGCTAGCCCTCAGCCTCTATTACTTGTGATGATGTTGTGAAGGCCAAGACTATAACAGGGTTAATAAAAGAACTAGATAAATTCATGGAGGATAGGACCATCAATGGCTATTAGCCAGGATGGGCAGGGATGGTATCTCTAGCTTTTGTTTGCCAGAAGGTGGGAATGAGCGACAGGAAATGGATCACTTGATGATTACATGTTCTGTTCATTCCCTCTCGGGCACCTGGCATTGGCCACTGTTGGAAGACAGGATACTGGGCTAGATAGACCTTTGGTCCGACCCAGTGTGGCCGTTCTTATGTTCTTACTTCCAAGTGCAGCATGCCCTACAGTGTTAACTCCTAAAATGCTTTCAATTACAGTTGGTCCTTGGCAATACACATAACTGCCAGGGAATCACAATTGTGCCAAACAGTCTCCTCACTTTGATGGGATTTTGATCTTTAAACTACGTATTTTGAAAATAATGTCATTTGGGATAATTTTGTAGTTCAATTATGCTGAAAGGGCTAACTAAAATTTAATATGGCTGTAAGCTTAAGCTGGGAATGCAATGTTTTACTACTACTTGTTAACAGTTGTCCTGTTTAAACAGATTAAAACTACTTTGCAGAGTACCCCCAAATATTGATTTCATAGCCCCAAGTGTCCATATCTATTAATGACATGCATCCACAGTACCTTACTCCTATTTGATAAAACATTCCTGCACTGCTACAGGTGGTAATTATTATCCTGAACCGTGATGCGTTCCAAATATCTTCACCATCTTTGCAGTAAAGTTTTACTGTATCACTGATTGTCTGCAAACACAAGACACTTATCTACTACAGGTATTTTTTATAAAATCGCCACACACCAAGTTCATGAAGTGTAAGTTCTAGAGGCTACCTTGAAGTTCAAAACCACTAAATACTTTATGCACAAAAATATTTTATTTTAGAAGCTTTACTTTAAGTATTTCTTGGACCCAGCAGTGCACTTTGAGGTGAGTTTTTCCTGAATTTGCCCAAACAAGGAGGAGGAGTGCAAAATAAACTGCTTTATTTTTACTACAAAAAAGAAAACTATTTTCTTTATTCTTACTTTTGTGAGATCAAATTTGAACATACGTACAACCAGGACACAGCACAAACAGAAACTGTCAAAAAGGGCTGTGAAGATAGTCCATATCTCCCTTTGTAAATAAATTTAGACTTCATTAGTTTGGGAAAAAATAAGGGCTTGTCTATATGATGGTGTAATGTGTTCTTTGGGGGTGTGATTTCTAAAGTGCACTAATATGTAGTGCATTAATTGGTCTGTGTAGACCTGCTGGTATGCACTAAAGGTTCCCTAGTGAGCACTACATTAAAGCACACTAGGGAACCTTTTATGCATACCAGCAGGGTCTACGTGGACCAATTAATGCACTACATATTAGTGCCCTTCAGAAATACCCTCAAAGGGCACATTGCCCCTCCATGTAAGGACAAGCCCTAAGAGGAAATGTACATAAAATAATGACCATCAAAGAAAAGATCAATTGCTCTGTGACACAACACAAGAACGCAACATTAAAGGTTAAAAAAAAAATATGTAAAGCCAACTTAAGGCAAAATGAAAAACACACAAACAGCGCCAACAAAATTTTTTTTTTAAAAATGCAATGAATAATTGACCAGTGGAAAATTCCTGCTGCATATTATTTGACCAAATAAACTTTGTAAAATTAAAAAGAAGAATTCATACAGAAAAAACCCATCAGCAGCATCACTATTTAGGACAAAGATGACAAGGGATGTCATTGCTTCTGTTTCAGGGCATGGCGAGGTGCAGGATTTTAGGCATCCAATACAAGTCATACCTCAAACCAGGATACCCACTACTGCAGATAGACCATTTAGTCTGTTCTGGTATGGATGTTCTTGTGTTACGAATGTAACCCAAGAGATTATTAAAATAAGCCAATAGATGTGTATGTTACTGTGACACTCTCAGGAAGCGAATTAAGATTTATTGGGCCCCTGGGCCCAAAGAACATTTGGGCCCCTCACATCTGCCCTCTGCCCCCTGACCCAAGGCCCCGCCCCCTGGCCTAGCTGGAAGCTGGGCCATGGTAAGAGCTGCCCAAGGTACCAGGGCCACTGTGGGGAACCCTGGACCCTCCACCTGCCCTGGGTGGTGCACCCTGGGGGGCAGGGACGTGGGCTAGGGGCTGTTCTCACCCCCGACACCCAGGGGAAGTGGAGGGCCCAGGGCTCCACACAGCTTTCTGGGTGGCTCTTATCTCAGCCTAGGGCAGTGGTCCCCAAACTGTGGGGCACAGCCCCCTAGGGGGGCAGAGAGGAACATATGTGGGGGCCATGGCAGGGCCCAAATCAGCCTCCGGGGGTGGGTGAGGAGAGACCACCACCCAGCCACACCTCTGGCCCCCAGTTCCTGCAAGGGGAGGGAGTGGCTGGGGGGATGGAGGCCTGACTGAAAAAGCTTGGGGACCCCAGCCTAAGGTGACCATACATCCCATTTTGGCTCCAGATATCCTGACTTTTTTGGCAAAACTGGGCATTTGTCCCATTTGCGCTTGCCAAACAGTTTTGCCAAAAAGGGGCTTGGAGAGGTGGTGAGCAACGGGGCTCGGGCCAGCCCTGCACAGGGCAAGAGGGGGACTTGGGCTACTGGTTTGGACCAGCTCAGAAGGCAGGAGAAAGGCCTGGAACAGCTCTGTGTGGGATGGGGGATGGAGGGGTATATGCTCACCCTACCCCAGGCTCCATCTTCCGGCCTGACCAGGGCTTCAAGGGGAAGAGGAGCAGGGCGGAGGGACCCTGGGGGGCAGTGTTCCCTCTAGTTTTTCCCACGTAGGTGCAGCATGACACATCACTTCCATATTGGTGCACGTAACAAAATTCAGGTGAGGGGGGTAGGGCCAAAGGGTTTGGAGTGTGCGAGGGAGTTCAGGGCTGGGTCAAAAGGTGGAGGTAGAGTGGAGGTGCAGGTTCTGGGGATAAGTTCTGGGAATGAGGGGCTCAGGGCTGGGTCAGAGGGTTGGCGTATGGGGAGGTGTGGGCTCCGGCTTAGGGTGCAGGCTCTGGGGTGGGGCTGGGGATGAGGTGTTTGGGGTGCAGGCTGCCCCAGGGCTATAGCAGAGAGAGAGGACTCCCCCCAGTTTTCACGCCCCGCAGCAGCACCTGGGATGGGGGGGGGGAAAGAGGTGCCTCTCCCCCTGTCGCGGCAGGTCCGGGTCGGGTCCGGGTGGGGGAGGGACACCTCTCCCCCAGCCATGGCAGGTCTGGGGCTGGGGGAAAGGCACTTCCCCCTGCCGCAGCCTGAGTGCCTGAGGAACTTAGGGGTAGTGGGGGAAGAAGAGGGGGAGGAGCAGCAGGAGGTGGAGCCAGAGTTCCTAGTGCTCCTACAGGGAGCACAAAATGGCCAGAGTCCTTGGGCAAGGGCCTCGTGGACAATCTGCCACTGGACACACTGTATCTCAGAGTGCCGCCCTGGAACTCCCATATTCACCATTGTCATATAATTAGGATATGTTTCATACAAAGTATGCCTTCTGAGGTATCATTTTAAAAGTCTTGATCTGCTGATCATTAATATCTTGTTGGATTGTATGTGCTATCACTGTATGTGAAGTTATGAAGTTTTGCTATTTATGTGTTACTGAAATATGTTCTGAAGATGGGAACACCCACAAACAGCCTTTCAGGTACAACAATGGATTAGCCGGACAGCGGTTAATGGCTCATCAACACCCATCAAGGAAAGAATCCATTATCCCAGAAACTGTATACAATGGAGACTTCTCAGAGAGAACACACAGACAATGGAGACTGCTCGACCAATAGGGGCAGACCCCTACATCACAAACACAGATCTTTGTAGCAAGCTGGAAGAAACTATAAAAGAGGGGAAGTGACATCATTACTGGACCTCTCCCCTGCAACTCAACACCTGGAAGAAACATCTGGTGGATAAAGACTTTGAACTAAGGAGGCTGGTCCCAGGCTGGAATAGAGTCCCAGCCTACGTGTTGAGGATCTGTAACCTGCTTGCACTATCTGTCAGGGTGAGAGACTGCTTGATTCAAATCCTGTTTAAATGTGTAGAACTCAGACTGAAAATTTATTTTTGTTTCTTAAGTATCCAAGTTCAATCTCTATGCTTGCTATTTATATTTGTTTAAAATTTATCTTTCTGTAGTTAATAAATCTGTTTTATATTTTACCTAAAACCGTGGTTGTTTTTTTAAGTGCTTGGGAAATATCAGCTCAGTTTACAAAGGCTAGTGTGTGTCTCTTCTCCACAACGAGGGAGGTATGGACTGGGTATTGAACTTACATGGATCAGGCTTCTGACCAGGGCAAAATGGGACAGTTCTGAGGTGCAGCAAGGCTACAAAGGAGCTGGGGGGAGCCTCTCTATTGTTGATTCATCAGTGGCTGGCAAAGCATTCAGTTGGGTGTGTCTCTGCCTGTCGATGTCTGTGTAAATGCAAAACCTATCAGAGCTTTGTAGCTTAACAGCAGCATCACAGGGTGACAGGGATACCTAGGCTGGTGGGACAGAGGGCTTAGTGGTCCCACGGTCCAGGTTGCACCCCAGGAATGTTGTCTCAGTTGCATACATACAACTCAATGCATTATGGAGCAGATTCTATCACCCTTTTTAACACTGAGTAGTATCTTACTGTTTGAAGTAGTCCCGTTGACATAAATGGCCTACTCGCAGGAAAAAAAGCATTACACAATGAGTTTAAGTATAGGCTCAATTCTAGCAACTCATTTACCACAACTGACACATTTTCCCCATTTGATTATCTAGTGAATTATTTTTAACCATAAAAATATAAATAGTATTTTCCTCAGTGAGTCTAATCAACAGAGGAAAGTCCTAAGAGTAACATTTTAAGATTAAAAGTATGCATCCTTTTTTAGTATTTTAATTTAAAAGTTTTCACAAAATTTACCTCTTCACACCTGCTGCTAGCATTAACTCTGACCATAGCTCCTGGTTTTAGGAAGTTACTATCATGCAGTCGTAAGCAAACTAAATCCGTTGCACTGTTGGATGGTGCACAGACCAAAATTCGACTGTCTGGTAAAGTATAATGTACCTGCATTTTTAAAAAAGTACAGCTTTTAAAAACATTTGAAAAAACTATATTCATCACAAATAAAGCAAGCACATATTTCAAATATTTAATATAATTCAGAATTATTTAGAATACAGTTATAAATGTTTCTACATTTGTCATGTTGCAGTTCAGTCAAATCTCAAGGAAACATCTTTGCCTAGACTGGAAATTCATTCATTCATCATCAGATTGAAACACACACACACACACACACACACACACCATGAATGCAGAGTAGGTGCTTTTAAAGCAGTGGTTAAATACTATTCACTAGGGCTTTAAACAAAAATACTGAATTTAAAAACCGACTATATGTTGTTTATGAATACAAGCTTGTACAGAAGTCTTCTCTTGGATTTGTTTTCACAGGACAGAGTTGAATTGAAATACCCTCCAAGCGTTAGCATGTTTTTTTAAAAGCTATTTTTAGTTTTGATTATAAAGTATTTGTGGCAATTCCAGATTACTATTGTTTTGCTGTTCACTATTACCTGTAAGATAGCTTCTATCATTGTTACAGTTTTTCCAGTTCCCGGTGGTCCAAAGAGAACATACGGAGTTGGACGACATTCACCACTAAGTATCCTCTTCACTGCTAGTTTCTGATGTTCATTCAGCACAGGATTGAAAAATTCACAGTCTCTCTGTTCAGGTGTCATGATTCCATTGACTATACTCAAAACAGATAAGCATTACAAATACACAAGGAGAGGTTTTTTTAAATTAGTATTTCAGTGAAACAGATTTTGATTTAATGTGATGTATACTTTATATTATAAACATCTTGAAAAGATAGTAATAGCTAAAAATTTATCTGACAACTCTTTAAATTCCCAACCCCAAGTAATAACAATTAAAATAGTAAAACAGGGCCTTCAGTTTCAAAGGTGCAAGGGGCCAGTCATAGATTTTTAAGGCCAGAAAGGACCATAATAATCTAGTCTTACCTCCTACATAACGCAGGCCAAAGAACCTCACTCCAGTGAACTCTACATCAAGCCCACACCTATGCTCTAGAGGTCAAACAGAAGTTATCTTCAAGAAGGACATCCAAGTCTTGATTTAAAGACTTCACATGATGAAGATTCTGCCACATTCCTAAGTAAGCTGTTCCAATGATCAATTATCCTCAACATTAAAATGTGCCTTACTTCTAGTGACAATTTGTCTAGCTTCAGCTTCCCACTGTTCGATCTCATTATATTTTTTTTCCCCACTAAAGAGTCATCTATAAGAAATTACTTCCTCACATAGGTACTTGTAGACTATGATCGAGTAACCTCCTAGCCGTCTCTCAGCTAAAGTAATTAATTTGAGGTTCTTAAATCTTTGCCAGCAATGCCCCTCTGCCATGTACATTGGCCAAACTGGACAGTCTCTATGCCAAAGTATTAATAGACACAAATCTGACATCAGGAATCATAACACTCAAAAACCAGTAGGAGAACACTTTAACCTGTCTGGTCATTCAATGACAGACCTGCGGGTGGCAATTTTGCAACAGAAAAGCTTCAAAAACAGACTCCAATGAGAAACTGCTGATCTGGAATTGATATGCAAACTAGATACAATCAATTTAGGCTTAAATAGGGACTGGGAATGGCTGATCCATTACAAACATTGAATCTCTCTCTCCTTGTAAGTATTCTCACACTTCTTATCAATCTTGATCATCACTTCAAAAGTTGTTTTTTTTCCTCCTCTTACTTAATTGGCCTCTCAGAGTTGGTAAGACAACTTCCACCTTTTCATACTCTCTGTATGTGTGTGATATATCCTCAATATATGTTCCATTCTATGCATCCGAAGAAGTGGGCTGTAGCCCACACAAGCTTCTGCTCAAATAAATTTGTTAGTCTCTAAGGTGCCACAAGTACTCCTGTTCTTTTTGCAGATACAGACTAACATGGCTGCTACTCTGAACTCTAAGGTATGTATTCCAGACCTCCAATCATTCTTGCAGCTCTTTTCTGAATCTTTTCCAAATTTTTCAACATCCTTTTTGAAGTGTGAGCACAAGAACTGGACACAGTATTCTGTGTAACAAGGTAGAAATGCTGTATAACAAGGTAATGTTTCTTCCCTAACTTATTTTTTCCCTACTTATGCATCAAAGGATCACGTTCACCTTTAAGCTATATCACCACATTGTGAGCTCATGTTCAGTTAACTATCGACCATGACCCTTAAGTCCTTTTCAGTGTCACTGCATTCCAGGATTCAGTCAACCACCTTGTAAGTATGACCTACAGTCTTTTCTTCTAGATAGATGTATGACTTTGCACTTGACTGTATTAAAATATATTGTTCAAATGATCCAACCTTACCAAATAAGTGGTAACATCTGGATCATTCTGGATAACTGACCTGTCCCCATCACTATTTACTCGGACTATCAATTAATCACAATTAACTCATGCAATTAACTCAAAAAATTAATTGTGATTAATTGCAGTTTTAATTGTACTGTTAAACAATAGAATACCAATTGAAATGTATTAAATATTCTAGAATTTTTTTCTACATTTTCAAATATATTGATTTAAATTACAACACAGAATACAAAGTGTACAGTGCACACTTTATTATTTAGATTACAAATATTTGCACTGTAAAATGGTAAACAAAAGAAACAGTATTTTTCAATTCACTTCATACAAGTACTGTAGTGCAATCTCTTTACCATGAAAGTGCAATTTACAAACAGATTTTTTGTTGTTGTTACATAACTGCACTCCAAAACAAAACAATGTAAAACTTTAGAGCCTACAGATCCACTCAGACGTCTACTTCTTATTTAGCCATTTGCTGAGACAAACAAGTTTGTTTACATTTACAGGATATAATGCTGCCTGGTTCTTATTTACCATGTCACCTGAAAGTGAGAACAGGAGTTCAAGTGGCAATTTTGTAGCCGGCATTGCAAGGTATTTAAGTGCCAGATATGCTAAACATTCATATTCCCCTTTATGCTTCGGCCACTATTCCAGAAGACGTGCTTCCATGCTGATGACACTTGTTAAAAAAAATATTGCATTAATTAAATTTGTGACTGAATTCCTTGGGGGAGAATTGTATTTCTTCTGCTCTGTTTTACTTGCATTCTTCATATATTTCACATTACAGCAGTCTCGGATGATGACCCAGCATATGTTTTAAGAACACCTTCGCAGATTTGACAAACGCAAAGAAGGTACTAATGTGGGATTTCTAAAGATAGCTATAGTACTCGACCCAAGGTTTAAGAATCTGAAGTGCCTTCCAAAATCTGAGAGGGACAAGGCGTGGAGCATGCTTTCAGAAGTCTTAAAGGAGCAACACGCCGATGTGAAAACTACAGAACCTGAGTCTCCAAAAAAGAAAATCAACATTCTGCTGGCATCTGATTCAGATGATGAAAATGAACATGCACGGTCCACACTGCTTTGGATTGTTCTCAAACAAAACCTGTCATCAGCATAGACACATGTCCTCTGCAATGGTGGTTTAAATATGAAGCGACATATGAATCTTTAGCACATCTGGCACGTAAATACTTTTTGATGCCTGCTACAACAGTGCCACGTGAATGTCTGTTCTCACTGTCAGGTGTCATTGTACACAAGAAGCAGGCATTATCTCCTGCAAATGTAAACAAACTTGTTTGTCTAAGCAATTGGCTGAACAAGAAGTAGGACTGAGTGGACTCATAGGCTCTAATGTTTCCATTGTTTTATTTTTGAATGCAGTTTTTTTGTACATAATTCTACATTTGTAAGTTCAACTTTCACGATAAAGAGATTGCACTACAGTACTTGTATGAGGTGAATTGAAAAATGTGTTTTTTACAGTGCAAATATTTGTAATAAAAATAAATATAAAGTGAGTACTGTGGACTTTGTATTCTGTTTAACTGAAATCAATATATTTGAAAATGCAGAAAACATCCACAAATATTTAAATAAATGGTATTCTATTATTGCTTAATAGCATGATTAATCACGCAATTAATTTTAATTGCTTTCCAGCCCTACTATTTACCACTACACCAATTGGTGTCATCTGCAAATTTTACCAGTAATGATTTTATATTTTTTTCCATCTTGATAGAGTATTGAGAAAGCTTAGCACTGGGCCAAGAACAGATCCCTGCAGGATCCCACTAGAAATACCCCCCTATTGGATAATTATTCTCATTTGCAATCTTTTGTTAACCAGTTTTTAATTCATTTAATAAGGGCTACATAGATTTTGTATAGTGCTCATTTAAAAAAAAAAATCAGAATGGCGTGAGAGACTATGTCAAAGGCCTTAGAGAAGTCCAAGTATCTCACGTGAACAGTTACCTTTATCAACCAACCTTGTAATCTCATCTAAAAATAGCGTTTGTTTGATGAGACCTATTTTCTATTAAAAAATCCCATATTGATAGGCATTAATTACATTACAATTCTTTAATTATTTACTGACTGTGTCCCATAACAGCTTTTCCATGATTTTTCCTGGGACAGATGTTAGGCTAAACAACCTACAGTTATCCCACTGACCCTTTTTAAATATTAGCTTTTCCCCAGTCCTCTGGAACTTCCTCAAAGTACCAAGATCTGTGCGGTTTTTTTTGGTTTGTTTGTTTAAAAACCACATACACACACTCCATCCTCCAAACCAGTTTACCAGTGTAACTTTCAAATCCAAAACATCAGTACAAGATGGAAAGAAAACATTAAAACATACTCAGTTTACTTGTCTGTGTAGCAACAGTCACCATTCGAGGCACAGCCACTATGTTTCTCTCCTTTGGTACCATGCATTTTGTTTGCTCATTTTGCATTTTCTTTTTCTGAAAAGAGCACTACAGAAGACACACACACACACACACACACACAAAATCAAGGGTAAGCAAGGCTGTAACCTTACAGCAACTATTCTCTCTTGGAAATGCTTTTAAGATGGTTAGAAATGTTTAGCATTTCCTCCCATTTAACTGCATATCAACTGAAAAAAAATGGGGGGGGGGGGGGAGGAGAAGGACAAAGAGGAAAGAAAAAACCCTGAAAAATACCCTCACATCCTGGCCCCTTTTACTTTAACGAAAGAAAAAGAAAAAAAGTTACTCATGACACCTTCATCTTAAAGCACTGTTGCTAACTGCACAGATATTCTGCAGATTTAGATGAGTTTTCAAAAGTTAGCATTGGTTTATTGTTTTTTTTCCTGTAAGAACTGCCAATATGTACATTTTGGGCTATTTTAAAGGAAATAGCCACCTCTTTTTATGATGCATTTAATCAGGAGTCACATCAAGAGTGGATCAATTGCATCAGGAAGCATAATTATGCTTCACAAAAGGATTCTCATTTGCTCCTATAGTCAGTATGATTTGCTGCCCAGTATCTTTAAAAAGGAGCTTACGAAAACCAGTCTAAAGCAAATCTGGCTACCTAAACTCAGAGTTTCATTAGCAGTTTCCCTTTCAGAAACCAAAATCATGGACAACAGTTAGACCCAATCAAAGCACTGAACTGTGAAACAAGATCTTCGTCACCAGAAGGAAGACATCATAAATACACCAGACATAACAAGTATCAGAGGGGTAGCCGTGTTAGTCTGGTTCTGTAGAAGCAGCAAAGAATCCTGTGGCACCTTATAGACTAACAGACGTTTTGCAGCATGAGCTTTCACCCACGAAAGCTCATGCTGCAAAACGTCTGTTAGTCTATAAGGTGCCACAGGACTCTTTGCTGCTTCTACAGACATAACAATGCATTCACTATTGTGCTGGTCCTCTCTAAAACTATATCTGCAGTCAGGGCCAGCTTTAGGCTGATTCCCCCCGAATCGGGCCCCGTGCCCTAAAGAAGAGCACCTAACTTTTTAATTTCTACTCACTCGGCGGTGGTCCAGGTCTTCGGCGGCATGTCCTTCACTCGCTCCAGGTTTCCGGCGGCGGGTCCTTCAGTGCCAAGGAAGACCCGGACCGTCACTGGGTATTCAAATCGGGCCCTGCACTTCCTAAAGCCAGCCCTGTCTGCAGTAGCTAACTGTTGCCATTTAAGTGTAAAAGATTATAAGAAATACATTTATAGTAGATTTACCATGTCTTTCTTCTTGGTATACTGTTCATGATCATCAGCAACAGTACGACATCCCATATTATTCCAAGTCTTGACAACTTGTGGGGATTGTAAAACCAGAGTATCTGGAAATAACACTTTGGGTTTAAGGAAGGGGAAAGAGAAAAAGAGCAAAAATTCTGAAAATGCATTTGACATGGCTTTATCAATATAGATACATTAAGATACTTACTGTTAATATTTAATTATAACTGAAACATCAGCTTCTTTCCTTGCACTTGAAATTAGCCGTGTCCAATTTATGAGAATCTGATGTAAAAACCTTAGGTATGGTGAGGGAGAAATTGGAAGGTAAAATTGAAGTCCATGTTTACATTTCTGTAGGCTGTAGAGCTGATCAGAAATGTGCAACTCTTTTCAATAAAAAGGCCATTATATTTAGCCAACTCTAACAGAGGAGGATTACGTAAAAAGTTTAAAGTTGAAAGCAGGAATTCTGCATCTTCCCTATATTCCTCCTGCATTTTTCCCTATTTACCCACGCTGGGAAGTCCTGCAGAACTCTTTCAAATTGTGCAAAACATAGTGGCACCAGTAGTTAGAAATTGATTAGATTTGTTAGTTCTAATTGGAGTCAAACTTCTTTCCTCATGTATAGATACCATAGAGGTGAAATCAGTTTCCATAGTGGTTGCTCTGTGACAAAGGATTGCTACTCTCTGGACAAAGATATGGGGTAATTTAGGTGAATGGATAGAAGCCCCAGTGAAACATTACATTTTTAAATCTGACCAGAAGAGTACAGTACATTAACTTCCCATCAGTGTGGGAGGAAAAATGCCCTAGGCCATTGGAAAGTTACCTTTTTCACCCAGATAGATGCCTTGTTCAACTGCAAACTGGCATCGCCTGCTGTTAGTCCTGTCAACAGAATAGCAATAGTGTGGATTAAACTAAAAACGAAAGTTTCCATAGAATACAGCAATACTCACTTCCTCTCGGAGTCAATGCTATATATCAATGACTTAAATGAAACATTACGCCTCTATAACATCATATACTTCTTCCCTCAATTCCTATTTTCATGTGGTACTTAGCTGAAGGATTACTTGGTCAAGTTTCCTTTACAGGCATATTTCACTAAACTTTAAAATAGAAAAATTGATAAAATATGAAAAAAAAGTGTCTCTCATTAAAAGGACAAAATAAGTTTCCTTGAATTTCAGAGATAAGCAGGGTAGGAAGATATTTTTCCTTAAAAAACAAACAACCCCCCCCCCCAACTTGTTTTATTAAGGAAGATGAAGTGATGAATTTTTACTGAAAATAATGCTAAGAAATTTTTGATGTTGGCAGCGTACTAAAAAAAAAAAAAATGTAGTGAAGTCAATATCAGCCATTCTTGTCCTGCTCTGATGCCACAGTTATTTCAATTACAGAGTCCGATTTTCCATTGCCTGGCACCTAGAGTAGTCATTTGCATGTAAAAGAATGGGTGTAAAATGTAAAACACTCCCTTTCTGACTTGACAGTATTTTGCACAGATGTAAATGAGTACATGAGATGCCAGTCAGTGGACTATCCGGTTCTAAGATTTTGTTTGTCCTTCACCTTCATGTGAACTTCTCAGAACTAAGCAAATGGTTGTGTAATAAGACTAACATAATAAAGGATAGTGAAATACAGCTTTTTAAAAGTCTACAAAAATACCTATTCAATGCAAATTCTACATCCATGGGTTCAAAGTTGTAAACCTGTTCAAACTCTGGGTTAAGTCTCAGAGTAGCATCTTCATCGTGAATCTGTTTGAGAAGACAGTTTATTAGTCATGTAAGATCTGAGGGCACTCAGCACTCCATAGGATCAGATCCCTTATGTTTGAAAAATCTTCTGAAACATTTGCTCATACTACATAAAAACAAAAAATGGATAACAGCTACCATATAATTTCATATTTCTACATAAGAGTTTTACAGAGTTTGCTTTTAGTGGGTGACATTTGTAGTGTTGAGAAGAAGCAAAAGCTTCTGTCTTCCAAGTACACAGTATGAAATAAAGTTAGAATCAATAATTTGGGGGAGAGTAACTGAAACGAATCCAGTTTCACAAAAGCTAAACAATTACTCCTTTAACTCTCAGTTTCCCCTTAGTTTTGTGGACTAGTGTTTCTTAGCAGAAAAGCTAACTCACTCACCTCAGTAACATAAGCAATGTACTCTATTATATGCTCAGAGTAGTCTTGACTTCTTAATATCACTTTGTCGCCTAGTTTTAAAAAAAAATAAATACGTTTAGTATAAAAATACTGTTACAAGATATTGGAAATTCTCACTGCAATACTAGCCACTGGTGGGAGGGGCAATAAAGTGAAACTTAATGAGTTTCAAGGGTCCTGTAAATTCACCAATGAAGTGACATCACTGAAGATGATGCACTTGTGCACACCTCAGCTCAGTTTAGTCTTATGTTCTTAAAACTGGTACACCTATGGAGTTTTTGTGTGTGTGTGTGTAAGTAAAACTTACAAGGCACCTATTGTGGTATGCTACTAACACAGTTTCAGCACTATTTATTGGAAATAACATCCTGCACATTGCAACGAATTTCAAAAATTCTGATCTCAAAAAGTTAACTCCTTTAACCTGGCTTTACATTTAGCCTCTCACATGTTCTCTAGTTTAGTATAACACTAGACAGTATATTTTCTATGGAAAACTCAATCATCTACTACTGTACATCAGAATCCTGAATATATCAGGACAAGCCATGAAAGCACACAAACACACATACTGCCTCTTCACAGCATAACATCTCCAGAAATCAAACATTCTGAGGCACTGTAATAAAATATAGTGGCATAATATTTCATTATCTAGGTGCCAGGGTTAATAGCTATCTCTCCAAATGTTTTTTAAGAGAAAACATGGAAAAGATAAAATGCATGAGTTTCTATTGTGTAGACTGAGAATATTGCTCATCTTGCTATTCAGCTTTTACAATTTTATTAAGCGTAAACCATCACCTGCATATAAGGAAGGTCTTCCCTCTGCCAAACCTGGCACTTCCAGCACCAAGAAGTTTCCATTCTTTTTCAAAATAACTCCACTCATGCTAAATTCTTTGATGTCCATTTCAGCATGGATCTCCTCAAGCCAGAGCAGGGTAGAAAGGTTTGCTTTATAGTTAGACAGATTCAGTCGCTGAAAATTAAAAAGAAGGTAAGTTATGTGTATTGCAATAGTGTCTAGAAGCCACAACAAAAATCTGTGTTAGGCGCCATACAAAATACATATGAAGAGACCTCCCTGCCTCAAAAGGTGTACAACCTAAGTAGAAAAATAACAGACAAAGGTAGCGGAGAACAGAGGCACAGAATGACATGACTTGCCCAAGATCACACAGAAGTTAGTGGTAGAGCTGGAAACATAACTCAAGTCTCCCATTTCAGTGCCTTATCCACTAGACCATGGTACCTCTCTAATGAAAGATTTGGGAAGAGCATCAGGCTTAATTTACCATTTTCATGTACATGAACAGGGATTTTCAGAAGAGTCTAAGCTGGTTAGGCACCCAAATCCCATTGAAGTTCAAGAATTCCCTGTGGTTCCTTTGATAAATCCAAGCCACAGTACTTCTACACTTTTTGCATTATAATCTGAGAGATGTCTCTAAAAAAAAAAAAATCAGCGTACAGGGTAAATACAGAAGTATCCTGGTTTTGGCTGTATTTTATTTAGATCATACTACTAATTTTGTAACGAAAACGAGTAGTTCCAAAAATAGCTAAGATTTAGTATTTGACCTTTAAGTAAGCATAAGGTTCTCAGAGAGCGTTTTTCTAATACCAAATACCAACAGATCCGCCCTCGCACCCTAAAATAACATGCTGAGCTTTTAGGAAAAAATAAGAGAATGAACTATTGGAAGAGTCAGAAGGTGTCTGTCTTAATTATAAAATAATTTTAATGAGACAAGCTAATAAAAAGGAAAATATTGTGGTTTTATTTGTATTTAATTCCTTACTTTCAAAAGAAGAAAGCAAGACCCAGTACTGGCACTAAAAAGTAGACAAAGGAATTGTAGTTCTTGGTATCAGGGAAGCTATTGGTTCACAGGAAATGGATTAAGTAAAAATGTTACTGATTTATGCAGTTCAAAAGGCTCTTTTAAAAACATTAGCAAAAACAAAAAGCAGTCAGGCTACCCTAGTTACTTGCAACTTCCTAGAGGAAAAGTGTGAGAGACTAATTTGAGACCACTTATTTTTCAACTGGCCAACATTACTCACATTTAAACTGCCAAGGCAGGTGTGCCATGGAGGAACACTCAAGATGGGACTGACTGAAAGAATCCCCCTGTCAAACACTACTCTAAGGCCTGGTCTACACTAAGGGGGGGGGGGGTCGAACTAAGGTATGCAAGTTCAGCTACGCGAACAGCGTAGCTGAACTCTAAGTACCCTAGTTCGAACTACTCACCCGTCCAGACGCCGCGGGATTGAAGTCCACGGCTCCAAGGTCGACTCCGCCACCGCCGTTCGCAGTGGTGGAGTTCCGGAGTCGACCGGAGCGCGGGGGGAGTTCGAACTATCGCGTCTTGATTAGACGCGATAGTTCGAACTCCGAGAAGTCGAACTCTCCGCGTTGACCCGCGCGGTAAGTATAGACCTACCCCAAGAGGGATCACTTATGAGACTTAACAACAGAGGATGTGCAGAGAGCAGTTCAAGATGGATAGAGATGGTAGAATTTTGTTTGTGCCCTAAACTATTTCTGACAGAGCAGGAAAGATTCAAATTCAGATTACACTGCGATTCTCACCTTTTTCCCAAATCACAAATAAAGAAATGAGCACTGTCTACTGAATACAGAAGTAGCGGCACTAGCGGATTTTTAACAATCCTGTCACTGCATTCTGTGCCACGTTTAGTAGCAGATTTAGCTTATCACAGGGGTTCTCAAACTGTGGGTTGGGACCCCAGAGTGGGTCGTGATTCTGTTTTAATGGAGTTGCCAGGACTGGCATTGGGCTTTTGCTTCAGCCCTGAGCCCCAGCAAGTCTAAGTCTCACCACCGGGGCCGAAACCAAAGCCTGAGAGCTTCATCCCTGGGTGGTGGGGCTCAGGTTTCAGCTTCAGCCCTGGGCGACGAAGATCAGGTTACAGGCCCCCACCCAGGGCAGCAGGGCTCAGGTGCCCACTCCTGGGGTCATGCAGTAATTTTTGTTGTCAGAAGGGGGTTGCGGTGCAATGAAGTTTGAGAACCCCTGGTTTATCACAAGGCTAACATACAGAGATCGTTCTTGGTTTGTGAAAGACTGGAATGCCTCAGAACATACAGGTCATTTGGAGTTTCTTGGAAACAGTCTCATGGCCCTGCTGTCTTATTGCAATGCCTCAGTTGTCCCTTCAGAGGCCACTTGTCAAACCAGACAACAAGTTTTTTGGTTAAGTCACAATCTGGATTTCAGAGTCCTAGGTGAGTCCCTCTCTGAGCTGAAGCAGTTACGCTTAGACCGTAAAAAGGTAGCTAGGTGATTCTGAAAGAGACACAAGGACATGCTGACCAGAAGCCAGGACTGTGAGCTCTGTAGACAAAGAGCTGCCATGTTTATGGCTGTTTGGTTTTATATTTTTTATTTAGAGTTTACAAAAATGATCAATCACGAAGGGAATATGACCAGAGAATTCACTGGTTTACGTTATGTTGTTTGAACAGCAGTCCTTTAAAATAACCCAGAAACCAGAGAGAGGATTCCCCCACCCCTCTGCAAAAAAACCACAACCGCTCACATCTTCTGTGAACTCTCTCTCCAATCATTCAGACTCAGGCCATGACACAGGGAATTTTGGGGAAGAGCTGGGACACTGAAGAGTTGTGAAACACTGCATTATCCAGAAAGCAGTATAGTAATAAACTCTCTAGAGTTGCTCCAGTCTACTTCACAAACCCTGTCCTCCTCCTCCTACCTATTCCTGTTAATCCTGTGCCTACTTCCGCTCTGTTCCTTCCCACAATCATACACTGTTAGTTCAAGAAACATTCTCTTGCAGCTCTGGCATCTGAGATGGCCTTTTCCATATGGCACTCTAATATACTGCCCATCCATTTTCAAACTCTCACTTGCCTAGGCCTTCTAATTTCTTCTCTGGTTCAGGGCCTGCAATATGCTGACTCCCACTAAAGTCAAGAGAGCATCTACCAGGATCAGACTCTTATTTTGTACTTAGATTTTGTAGACCTACATGATGTCCATTATTAAGGCTACATTTTAGTCACACGTATTTTTAGTAAAAGTCATGGACAGGTCACGGACAGTAAACAAAAATTCACAACCTGTGGCCTGTCCATGACTTTTACTATATACCCTTAACTAAAACTTGGGCAGGGGGCCATGGGTGCTCTGGGGAGGCAGTGCAGGGGCACCACAGATGGTGGAGAGGAGGGGGTTGCCAGGCAGGGGCACATGACCCAGGACCCCTGCTGGTGATAGGGAGGGTTCCAGTCAGGTGGGAGGGGGCAGTGCATGGCCCAGGACCCACGCTGGTGCTGGGGAGTGAGAAGGAGGGCGGACAGCGGCCCAGGACCCCTGCTGGTACTATAGAGGGAGGATTGGCGGGGCTGGCAGGCTCCCTACCCAGCTCTGCGTGTCCCTGCAGCTCCTAGGGGGAGGGACAATGAGGGGCTCTCCGTGTGCTGCTCCCACCACCAGTGCCAGCTCCATAGACTGAGAACTGCAACCGATGGGAGCTGTGAGGGTGGGAGCTGCGGAGCCCCCTGGCCCTTCTGGCTAGGAGCTGCAGGGACATGCCAGTGGGAGCCGGGGAGCCCCTCACCCCGAGGTAAGTGCTGCCCTGCACCCCAACCCCCTGCCCATAGCCCCGAGCCCCCTCCCACACACCCAAACTGCTGCTGCAGGCAGCTCCTGAGCCAGCACCGGCTGCTGCAGAAGTCACGGAATCCATGACAGACATTCAGCCTTAACCATTATTTTTATATATATTTTATACACACACACACACACACACACACACACACACACACACCCCACAGCAGCTACACAGGAGTATTTTTGTATGTGTTCAGGCTGGCATTCATAAAGATGCAAAGAGAGATTTTACACTTGCATATATGTGTGCACACATACCTCTGCAAGGAGAGGTTGAAAAGTCAGTATGTCCAATTTCCGCTCCACACATTTTCTTAATCTATCCGGTATGGGATAGTGTGGTAGGAAACTTGGAAGATGTCTTCTACAACTTCTAAAATAAGAATTCAAAGTTACTTCACGACAGTATTTTTAGGTTGCACAAAGTAGTTCTTACAAACTACATTTTGCTGGTTAGTGTGGATTTCTTTACTAAAGAGTAAGAACAAAACTCAAGATTCTGTAGTTACTAAAATAAGCGTAAGTTTTAAAAAAATAAAATCTTCACATGAAAGACCACAAGTTAGCAAACACCAGCCTCAAGGCTACAAAGGTTATTTTAACTATCAAACGTTCTGACCAACTTTTTCCTCCCTAATGAAGGTGTTGTGGTGAACAATTTAATGCTAGTTACAGATTTAGAGTATCTGTTTAGTATATTTTGTCTGTTTAAATTTACTTATCTAAAAACCGTTCCCTGTTTTTCATTCAAGATTTTTCTAGTTTATATTGTCAAGACCCAGTTACATCAAATGACTTGATCAATCTCTCACATATCAGTAATTCAGTCAAGGGACTTTCTGGGTTTCTGTCTTGCTGTCTAAAACACAATTAGATTGCACCACTCCTACTAGTGGGTGCGCTCTGGCAACACCTTTAATTCTAATTAGCCTCTAGCTCATTCATAAGTGTATAACATGCAGCAACAGGACAGTTTGTGAATCATAAGAAAAACCTCTATAAAGAAGTTAAAATAGTTTGCTAAACAGGGAAAAACTATTTCAGCAATAGAACTTTGAAGAAACCCTCCCGTTTTTATTTCTTTTTCCAGTTTACTGAATGAATAGTACACCTCTACCTCAATATAACACAGTCCTCAAGAGCCAAAAAAATCTTATTGCATTATAGGTGAAACCGCGTTATATTGAACTTGCTTTGATCCACCAGAGTGCGCAGCCCCCCCCCCCCCGGAGCAGTGCTTTACCATGTTATATCCAAATTCGTGTTATATCGGGTCGCATTATATCGAGGTAGAGGTGTAGTTACAACAGGAGATAAGCTAGTTCAGTACGATAAACTGCCCTGGAACTAAAGTTACAAATTTACTTCAATACGCATTATATAAAGGTATGCCTTTCCATATCCTTCATATTAGACACAGCTGAATGTGGATTATTTGATAGTACCTTTTGTGTTCTGTTACAGCCACTGTAGTCTTCATGTGCTGCAACTCCGGAATAACTTTATGCTTTCTTAGTGAAAATGGTTCAGTGGCTGCTATTAGAGATTCCTCTTCATTTATTACAGTTACTTCAATGTAACGTCCAATAATAAAATCAGAAAAACAAAGCAACAGAAGTTCTTTGCAGTGGCCAGGGTTTCTTTAAGTAAACAAGCAAAAATAAGTTAGGTTTTTCAAAACCACAGATATTACTTATCAGTTCAGCAATCACAATATTGTTGAAAGAGACTGATTAGGTTTTGAGGGACCTCCCTAAAAATCAAGTAATGGCTGATTTAGAAGAATTCTTCATATTCACAAAATTTGAAAGAGTTTTAGTTGAGTCCAGCTACCATTTCCTAAAGGAAAGTTTAAAAAAACATCCAAGCACTAAAAAAGTCCAAATATTAACAAGCCTGAACTTGAAAAAAAAGTTTAAAGGGCAACTGTACTTTAGAAGAGAAATATCAGTCTGAAAATTTTGTAGCTACTATAATCACAAGTACCACCCCTGTGGTTACTAAAACTGAATGGAGTTAGCCAAAAGAATATCCTGTGTACTGTCACTCCACTGCTGGAAGGCCTCATCCAGGATGCATCTCATTACACAGCAGCAAAAACTCTGCTCTACTGGAGGTCTGTGTTCCTCTGCATGGACCTCCAGCAGCTGACAGAGCTAGTGAGGAAGCCTGACTCCTCAAAGACATGCATTTCCTGTCAGCAGAGGAAGTGACAACAAGGGGAGTGCAAATTCCTGCAAAGGAGAGTTTGAGTTTATGCTCCAGACTACCAGAGCTCTTATCCCACACAACCCATTCATTTAATCCCTTTCCAGGTTCTGTCCCAGCATTGGGCCCAGTACCAAATTTTCTCATCTCTCCAACACATACAACTTAGTTCTGATTCTCTACCCCAACCTCCCCACCCCAGCTGTCTGACTCTTAACTAGCTCTCCCACTGAAACTTACAACAAACATTAAGTCCCAGATCAACAAAGGTGTGTAGGATCCTTACTTTCACTGAAATTAGGAGCCTAAATACCTTTGAGGATCTGGGCTTATGTGCCTATAAAGGTGCTCAGCCTTATACAAAAACAACTACCAAGTGATCTCCAAGCCCTCCACTTATCCCACACCTGTTGCCTCCCTAAAGGTTCAGCATCCTCTTACTGTTCTCTCTCAAGAAGATATGTACAGAGTTATCCAATCCACATATAGTAGGGTCCCAGGCTCTGGTCACACTTTCCATGATAGCTCAGCAATGGAAGGGGAGCACACAGAAAATCTGTATTTCTTCTCCTTCAGAGGTGGGTTTCACAAACAGATCCTACCCTAAAAGAAGGTTTTTCTTCAATTTCTATTAGGCCTACTCTAAAACAGCTCTCATAAAAACTGGAAATTAAGTTGCTGCACCATTGTTTTAGTGACAGTGCAGCAATGGAGATAGGTTAAAACTGTGCTATTTTTCCATGTTTTAAATTAGAATCACACAAGTGTGATGCACATTTATAACACGGTTTCACAAAAATAAAAAATATTTTGCATGGCATATGCCTCTGTTATTAAACGGAAGAGTTTTCTTTAATTAGCTAACGTCATTCTTCTTGTGAAGCAGAACCTGTGTGCTCTATGCTGTTAAGTTACAGAAATCCAATATGTAGGCAAACAAAAAACGGTTAAGTTTCCAGAACAGCTCAATTTTGAGTATCCCAGTACAGAGCATTTATAAAGCTCAGGACTTAAACAAGACTATCCATAAAAATATGCACTTTGGGTATTTTTTGCTCAAAATAAGCCCATGTCTTACTAGTGTTATTAAAACAAGTACTCATTCTGCTTTATTTGTCCATTTACTTCTTTACCCTCAAACAGAAACAACTGTTACTAACCTTTCTGTAACTGTTGTTCTTTGAGATGCGTTGCTCATGTCCATTCCCATGTAGGTGTGTGCGTGTCGCGTGCACAGTCACAGGAAGATTTTTCCCTCAGTAGTATCTGTCGGGTCAGTCCCAGCGCCCCCTGGAGTCTCACCCTCATGGTGCTATAGAAGGGCCTGCCACCCCTTCAGTTCTTTCTTGCCAGCAACTCTGACAGAGGGGTAAGGCGGGTGAGCTTGGGAATGACATGAGCAACACATCTCAAAGAATAACAGTTACAGAAAGATTAGTAATAGCCCACAAAGAAAAAAAAAAAACAACTCATGTCCATTCCCATGTAGGGGATTCCCAAGTAGATAGAGGAAGTGGGTTCAGAGTTCAACAACAGGCAGACTGTAGCACTGCTTTGCCAAATCCAGCACCATCTCCGGCCTAATGCGTGATGGCATAATGGGTTGCAAAGGCGTGGACTGAAGACCATGTGGCTGCTCTACAGATATCCTGGATGCGAACCTGGCCACAAATGCCAGTGAAGATGCTTGCGCCCTTGTGGAGCGTGCTGTCAGTGCCAGAGAAGGGAACTTTGCCAAGTCACAGCACATGCGAATACACAAGGTAATCCATGAAGAAATTCTTTAGACTGAGACTGGGAGGCCCTTCAGCCTATCAACCACTGCTACAAGAGCTGAGTAGTCTTCCTAAATGATCTGATTCGATCTAGGTAAAGCCAGCGCCTACCTGATGTCTAGCAAGTGGTGCCTCTGCTCCTGGCTATTTGCAGGTGGCTTCAGGAAGAACACAGGGAGGAAAACGTCCTGGTTATTGTGGAACTGCAATACCATCTTTGGGAGGAAGGCCAGGTGGGGGCGGAGTGAACCTTGTTCTTGATGAAAACTGTGTAGGGTGGTTCCGAAGTGAGGGCCCTGATTTCTGAGACTTTCCTGGCTGATACGATGGCTACGAGGAAGGCCACCTTCCATGATAAGTAGAGCAAAGATCATGTTGCCAAAGGCTCGAATGGTGCCCCTATCAATCTTGAGGAAGACCAAGTTAAGATTCCAAGGGGGGGGGATCGTCTATTTTACCTATGGGTAGAGTCTGTCCAGTACTTTAAGAAAACAGCTACAGAACATGATAGCGAAGATGGACCTGCCACTCACCCTGGGTGGAAGGCCAAGATAGCTGCCAGATGTACCCTAATCAAAGACACAGACCGTCCTTGCTGTTTTAAATGTAACGAAGAGTCCAGGATACACGGTATTGTAGTTTGAGTGGGCAAGATCCCCTTCTGTCCAGCCCAGATAGAGAACCTTTTCCATTTCACCAGATAGCCATCCATCAGGGCCACCTTTCTTCTCCCTAACAGGACCTCAGAACCTGCCCCAAGCATACTAACTCCAAAGGGTTCAGCCATGGAGCTTCCAAGCTGTCAGGTGGAGGGATCCAAGACCCAAACGAAGGAGATGTCCGTGATCCTGGGAGATCAAGTCTGGAAACAGTGGTAGGGTGATCAGTTCTTTGATCGAGAGCTGCAGGAGGGTGGTGAACTGATACTTGTGTGGCCATGCCAGCATTACCAGGGTCAGGCTCGCTTTGTCCCCTTTGACCGTCAGTAGAAACTTGTCTATGAGCGGAATAGGTGGGAATGCACAGAGAAGATGGTCCTTCCGGGGAAGAAGAAACACATCTCTGAGCGAGCCTGGACTGTGATTCTGGAAAGAGCTGCAGACACTTCCCATTGTATCTTATCGCAAACAGGTCTATACGGGGAGTTCCCCACCTGGAAAATACTCCCTACGACATCTGGGCAAATGGACCCTTCGTGATTGGAGAAGGATCTGCAGAGATGATCCGCTAACTTGTTTTGAGCTTCCAGAAGGCAAGAAGCCTTGAGGTGTATTGAGTGGGTTATGCAGAACTCCCATAAGTGGAGAGCTTCCTGGCATAGGGTGGAGCTCGCTCTTCTCACCTATCTGGTTTATATAGCATATTGCTGTCATGTTATCTGTAAGCACTGACACACATCTGCCCTCTAGACGGGGCCGGAATGTTGGACAAGCAAGACACATTGCTCGGAATTCTCTCCTGGGACCAGAGACCTTGAGTTCTGTGGTCCCCCAGGTGAGCTCCCCATTCCAACTCGGAATCATCGACGGCTGCATTCTCCTGAATGGAATGCCTGCGCAAACCACCCCTGGATCCAGCCCCCATAAGAGGGAGTCGATCACCCAAGGAAAAGTGTGAAAACTCTGTCCAGGAGGTTGCAGCCTGGCCAGTAAACTGTCGCTTGCCAGGCCTGCAGTGGTCTGAGTTGCAACCTTTTGTGCTTTACCACATATGTGCACGATGCTATGTGCCCCAGGAACTTCAGGCAGGTACTCACAGAGGTGGTAGGATGTTTTCTGAGATGGTCTATGATAGAAGTCAGTACCTGGAATCTGGCTTCTGGGAAGGAGGCCTTGACCTGGACTGAGTCGAGAACAACTCCTATAAACTCTATCCTTTGGGTGGGGTATTCAGCAACAGGCCTACCATCTGGAAGGCTGAGAGTATTAACTGGATGTGCTCTTTCACCTGAGCTCTGGACTGGTCTCTGACCAGCCAGTTGTTGAGGTAAGGATACACCTGTATTCTTTGTTTTTTCAGGAAGGCCGCAACTACTGCCATGCACTTTGTGAAGACCCAAGGGACCTCTGAAAGGTTGAATGGCAATACTGTGAACTGGTAGTGCACCTGTCCCACCATGGACAGCAGTAATCATCTGTACTCTGGGACTTTAGAGATGTGAAAATATGCCTCCTTCAAGTCGAGGGCAGCATACCAGTCTCCTGGATCCAGAAAGGGGATAATGGAGGCCAGGGAGACCATGTGGAACTTCAGCTTCTTCATGAATTTGTTGAGGTTTTCCAAGTCTAGAATAGGTCTGAGACTGTCCTTGGCCCATGGTTCTGGTCCCTGGAGAACGGCACTGAGCTTGGTGCCTTGGTCCTGTGCCTGGACTGTTAGAGGTGGTGGTGGTAGCGGGGCTCAACCCTCCAAAGCCACCGAATATGACCTCCTTGACTGAGGACCCTGAGCCTGATGAAATGTCCAAGGAGTCCAGAAGGGCCACTGAACCAGTACCGCCCATTGTACTGGCCAGCCCAGGAGTGGGAGTCCCTGGTTCATCTCGTCCATCCGGTACTGTTAGTGCAATCCGTGCCGGCTCTTTCTTGAGACATAGGACTCAGGCTCTGAGTCAGATGCTGAGGATTCACTCCTCGGACACTATGGGGGATGCGATGCCGGATGATGAGCAATACCAGGATGGGGATGCTGCATCATCATCACCGGCTTCCCTTTTGATCAGAGGTTCTCAAACTGGGGGTCGGGACCCCCCAGGAGATCACAAGATTATTACATGGGGGGTCATGAGCTGTCAGCCTCCACCACAAACCCTGCTTCACCTCCAACATTTATAATAGTGTTAAATATAAAAAAGTGTTTTTAATTTATAAGGAGGGGTCGTACTCAGAGACTTGCTGTGTGAAAGGGGTCACCAGTACAAAAGTTTGAGAACCACTGCTTTTGACGGTACTTGCCTCGGTGTCGCAACTACTCTTGTCTCTGGTGCCGGCTCACATCTAGGTGGCGCCGGTGGCACCAAGGGGGACATCAGACCCGTGCTGCCCAGATCACCTCTAGTGTGGACAGGAGTGCCATTCCTGTGTTCCTATAGCACCAGACTTGATGGTTCCCTTTCTGGAGCAGGAGTCAATGGTGCTGCAGCAATGCTTGTTGAGCCCAAGTTGCCCTGTATGGGTGTCACTCTGCTGGAGTCTTTATGGCCGGTGGGCTTCGGGGTAGGGGAGTACCCCTATCAGTTTTCTGCTGCCTCTTGCACGGCAGCAGGGAGTGGGAGCGGTGCCTGTGCACTTTCTTGTACCAACCTCCTCTATACCAGCAAACTGTGGCAATGCCTGGAGTCATGCCATGCCAACGAGGAATCTCGCCTCAGTGCCGGGGAGGCCGGGCTGCAGTGCCTGTCCCCCATGGAAGCCAGCGTGCACCTTGTGGTGGCAGAGGTGCTCGGTGCAGAGTTGAAGTGACCTGGCTCCAAGAAGGATGAAGAGCCATGTCCATTAAGAGGAATTTTAGCCTCTACTCCCTTTCCTTGAGTCCGGGGCTTAAAATCTCTACAGATCCTGCACCAATCACGCAGATGAGATTTACCCAAAAACCTGAGACAACTAGAGTTGGGGTCACTGAGAGGCTCAGGTTTATGGCAAGCTCACACGGCTTACACCCTGGAAACCAAGGCATGCCCCTGTGCTTGGGTGGGAAAGAACCCAGTTAAGTGGGGTCCTTCACTACACTAACAACTATTACTAACTGTAACACTAACTACTAAACTTTTCTATAACCATTTACAGGAAAAAGTACAAGAAGCACAAGAAAAGTCCACTGGGGAGTACCTGCAGAGCAAGAATGAGCAGTTCCAACAACCATCACAGGCAGAAAGAAGGAACCGAGGGGGCAATGGGTCAGCAGGCCCCTATATACAGCACATTGAGGATGCGACTCAAAGGGGTGCTGGAGCCGACCTGACAGATACCACTGAGGGAAAAATCTTCTGGCGACTGTGCACACGGTATGCACACACCTACATGGGAATGGATATGAGCAAGCACTCAAAGAACTAGATGTTTAAAAGGCAGACTGACCTAAAAATTAAAGTATTATGTTGCTGCCTTGTAAGTTTAAAAAGGATTGGACCAATTCTGCCTTCACATATACACACGCACTTCCCATTGCAGTCAATTGGAGCTGTGCCTGCAAATCTGAGGGTAATATCTCATCTTGAAGCTTCCTTCAGCAGAGCAGCTGAAAAAGAACAAAAACACACATACACTGCGGTGCATATGATCACAATGGAAGTCTTTCCATCAGGCGGTATGAAGATTTCCCCACTAGCTTTTGTCTCAACTGTTGGCTGTTCTTCCACATTTTGTCCATTTTCTCCACTGCACAGATTTTCATTTTCTCTGCTACCAAGATCTTCATTCTCTCTTGCTAAATCTGGATCCTTAGGATTAATTCCATCTGTAGTAAATAGACAGATCACAGTAAGCTTTAATTACTGTATGACAGAGGTTTATAAAATCATGAAGGGTGTGGGGAAAGTGAAAGTGTTATTTACCCCTTCACAAGCACAAGAACCAGGGGCCACCCAATGAAATAATAGACAGCAAGTTCAAAAACAAAAGGCAGTACTTTTTCACACAATGCACAGTTAACCCATTCAACAACTTCCCCTGGCAACAAGTTCAAGTGAAAACTACGTGGATTCAAAAGAGAATTCGATATATTTATGGAGGATAGGTCTATTAATGGCTATTAGTCAAGATGGTAAGGGATGCAACCCCTGTACTCGGTGTCCCTAAGCCTCAGCTGCCAGATGCTGGGACTGGACAACAGGGGAGGGATCCTTGATAACTGCTCTGTTCTATTTCATTCCCTCTGAAGCATCTGGCACTGGCCAGTGTTGGAAGACAGGATACCGGGCTAGATGGAACATTGGCCATACTGGGTCAAACTATTCTTATGTTATTTACTGACAAGTGGGGCATGCAAGGTTTTACTGAAGGAACATACAGGCCTTTAAAAAGAGTTAGACATTACATACATGTATGATTCTCTCACACATACCCAGTGGGGTTCCATTATTCGTAACAAATGCATTATTCAATGGCTGGCACATAGGTTCTCTACTGTCACTGAGTGAACTGATGCTCTCTTTTGACAAATTCTCTTGTTTCACAGGAACAGATGATGACAAAAATGCTGTTGGAGTCTTCTGGCATTTTTCGGGCAACTGAAAGCTGAACTGCTTCGCTTTTTCCCAGCCAGCTAGTCTGCAGCTGATTAAGGAATGTGGTACATTTCCCTTATTCCTAGAAGTAATTAAACAGTTATCTGTAAATAACATTTCTGAGAAAAAGAAGTTACTTGCAACACAGAACACACAAATCAAGACAGAATCAAATTCAGTTACACTCCAATACATCCACCCTCACCGAAGTGTGGCATGCATCTCAACTCCACTGAGAAGAATTTTCAGGATAACTAAAGAAAGATGAATATAAATAAATAAATAAAATAAAATGATAAACCAGGGAATTAAGTTATCTGTGAAGTTTTAATATAAGCTAATGTAAGTAGGACCCAAGGATTAGGTTCTAATACATCATAACAGATCGACAGAGGTTATACAATACTCCTCTGTATTTAGACTAGGAAATAACTGTGGGAACAGAGTCCATGATGTGCCAGCTATTGGTAAAAGGTTGACTGTTTAATGGTGACCATTAAGGTGAGCAACATGGACGCAACTCAACTTTGATCCTGTCTCTCCCTCTTTAAAATAGGGGATGTTAGATATGTTCAAGGTCTGAAATTTAGAGTGTCAGGAATGGTATAAGAAAAAGAAATAGCACAGTCAAAAGGGAAAGAGTTATAATAGAATAATTTAGAGAGCTTACTCTATCCAAATGACCATGTTTTTACTCTCCCCCAGCTTAAGTGTTCCAAAGTTAGTCATTCTTGACACCTCCAGTCCTCCTTTGTCTCCCATTAAATTTTCACATGACTCATCCAAGTTCATTTCACTAGTGGCAGATAGTCTGTAAAAGTCATAATGACACTGTTGAATCAAAGTTACGTGGGTAAACTCAGGAAAATATAAGTTAAATATTACATTTAAAGATCCAACAAACTTAAGTATTTTCCTCAGTGTTTGAGTACAGAAGTCCCAAAATGCTTTCTCAGCCATCTACCATGACCCTTAAGCTATCAGGTTACATTTACTAGGGAAAGCAATGATTTTAAAAAATATATATATGTATTACACCCACACAGCCTCTCTTTAGAGAGGTCAAAAATCTTGGATGTAGCCTGTAATGGCTTGGAACCAACCTACCCATCCTCAAAGGCCTGGTCCAACTCCCACTAAAGTATATGGGATGACACCTATTGACTTCACTGGGAGTTAAACCAGGCCCCAAATCAGCAAACAGGGCAGTTTTTCCATGAGCAACTTCTTATGGCCCATTGCCAGGAGCAGCTTTAGAATCGGGTACAAAGTGAAATGACTGGGTTGGGACAATTCTCATAAGTTTCCTTCTTCTGCTGCTGCAGGCTTCATGGGAGTCCCTTTATGTATGTCTACAACATTTTAAAGGTGACTGCTGAGGTCAGCCTAAACTTAAATAAACAAAAGGTAACACGCAACCCACACCAAAAATCAAAATTACCCCCACCTGCAGTTTCCCCATCAGTATCAGTGACTGCAACTCTGATCTTTCTGGCTATGTCTAAATTATCAGTAAAAGTTACAGTTTCCACCCTCAGTATTACAGAGATGTTCAACTCATATTGAGGGAAATTTCAGAGCAGTAATGAAAAATACCTGAAATTACATATTCTGATTGAAATGAATTTTCTGTAGTTATCTAAGGCAACAGAAGAAAAAAAATCAGTGCATCTTTTCTATTAAAAGTTTGTGTTTTTTAAAATTGCACTCAACCCCCACTAGATGTCTCCCACTGCTGTGATAGTGGACAGATATTCATCCCTACCCTTTATGATACTGGGGAAGATGCTAAAATTGGCAAGTAGAAGATAACCCACAAATGCTATTTTTAAAAACAGATAATTAAAGCAGTAGTTTAGTATAAGGACTTCAACCAGAAATAAAAGAAATGACAAATTTAGAAAACAAAATAAGGAAGAATATAAATGAATTGCATGGTAGTACAGAATATCAACAATATAAGCAGGAGCTTTAGGGACATCAAAACAGCTGTATAGTGTTGCTGTCACAAGTGACCGTTAGTGGGACATAGTGCTATGGGAAGCATTTCAAGGTGATGAACACAGTTCTGCAGCATGTCCTTTTAAACCAATTTAAACTGAACCATGGTCGCCAGAATGAACCTCCTACTAGGGCTCAACAGGGTTTTTAAAAACAGGTTTAAAAAGTTGTGGGAGCATAAATTATGTTATTTCCTCTCCCTTCTTAAAAAAAAGAGTGAAGTTAAACATAAAACATGAGAAGGTTCCTGTTACCCATTCTTGTCTGAGGGAGCCATGCAGAGTGCTCTCCAAACGTAACATGACTGGTTACTCTCCACAACCACCACATTGACCAGGTCATGTCTATGAGGTGAATAACCATCAGGAAGTCTCAGATAATCCAGAATGAAAAATATACTGTCATCTACTACGCCAATTCTTCCACAAACACTGGAAATACGAACCTGTAACATTTACACAATTAGTCTTATTGCATGTCACATGCTTAATTGGCTTAGGCAGTAACTTTTAAAACAGTCGTTCTCAAACTTTCGTACTGGTGATCTTTCACATAGCAAGCCTCTGAGTGCTTTAAATTTTAAATTCCCTTTTAAATTAAAAACACTTTTTAATATATTTAACACCATTATAAAGTGCTGGATGCAAAGCAGGGTTTGGGGTGGAGGCTGACAGCTCATGACCCCTCCCATGTAATAACCTCATAACCCCCGAGGGGTCCCGACCCCCAGTTTTAAAACAATCATCACAGAATAGTACATGTATCAAATATGTTTATAATTGAAGAAAAGTGAATCCCAGGTATTTCACAGAATGTCTATAGATTTCGTATGCAATATTTCTATGAAAGAGGGTGAGGTAGTAATAACTATAGCGTTTAAATTTCCTTAAATTTAAAAAGTACCCAAACCCAAGCATGGGTAAAATTATATGTGCAGGGTAAAAACATGCTTTAACCGTATGTTATAATACATTTATGGCTGGCTATTGAGCTTCAAGATACCATAGCCATCAAAGAGTTCTCTCACTCTTCCATGGAAGTAATGGAAATGAGAGAACAGTAAAACAGTAAAATCAGTTTGGTAAGCTGACAGTTTTATCTTTTAATTGGACACTCAACTGACTTAACACCTGTAAAGACTTATTTGTGGATATACTGGATATGCGGTGACTCTAGAAGGAATAGTAACATTTTCACTGACCAAAAAAGACAAGCGTCCTTTTACAAACCAGAGTGCTTGGAAGACTTTTAAAGCAAGCATAATAAGCACAGCATTTGAATAATGATATTCATTAGTTTTGGATCAAGTGTAAGTGTAAGTATAGATGTTTGAATCATGAGCAAGTCTGTGTACGACAGCATGATTTGGGTATTTGTTACCTTCTCAACAAGTGGTTGGTAGCTAAAACCACAAAAGCCAACCAATAACAAAATTTCCCACAACACATTTAAGATCCTCCCTCCCTCCCCCCAACTTTGTTTTAGAAATAATCCCATATCAACTCATGAGCATTAGAAAATTAAGTTAATTCTTTTATCGTTCAGCTGAATACTTGTCCAACACTTAAGCCTCTTTGTTTTCAGTTTAAACCAAATTTTTTTTAAATAAATAATAATAATAATAATCCTGCGTTTTACAAAAAGTATTTTTCCCCCTGATTTCCCCTACTTTTGTATCATTCAAAAATATAAAAAATAACTTGTATTTTCCTAGTAAAACACAATACATTGCATGAGATATATGTATTACGATAATACATTAGTCTATGTGTATATGCAAAGCTGCCTGTTGAAGTAAGTCTATGTATTAGTCTGGAACATACACACAATAAACAAACAGGCACCCACGCAAGCTCTGAAGTGCATGCACATTTGAACATATTGTTAAATCTCACGCTTACCATGTACACATTTCAAGCTGTTAGCAAATAATGGTTTCAACATTATTAATGTTTTATTTAGGGATTAGAGATGTATTGTTTTTTTAAACTCAAAGGTGGCATTGTGTTTTGAGTTCTGTTTTAGCTCTGCAACAAACCACACTGAATTCCGTTCATCAAAGCATTAATCTACTGAATACTTTTTTCCCCGTCCTTACGTCCACCAATATAAACCCCAATATTTACCTAGAAAAATTATTAATAGTTTTTTGCTCTGATTTTCAGTGTTTTTTGTTGTTGTAGTAATAAACACCGATAAATTCTCAGGAAAAATTAAATACAATAAAAACTGAAAACAAAGGGCACTATCAATACTATAGTAAACATACTAAAATAAGTAGCCATTTTTCCTCCCACAGTACAGCATGAATATTCCTCTGCCAAATGCCAAGAGCAATAAGCAAAATACATACTTTGTCCACTCGCTTATATCTCAGTGGCTTTACAGAAACTGCTTCACTGCTCCATGTTGTTGGGTTAATAAAATATTCAGCTTGCACCCAGTCACCTTTACAAGGTTCAAAGCCTACAAAAACAGTGACATTTTTGCAAGTTAAGTTGTCATAAAAAGACAGTTATGTAACTTTGTGGAAGCATGTAGTGTTTTTGCTATAAGAGGGCATTTTGATTTGACATAATTTAAGGAACTTTAAAAAGTTACCTGCTAAAATGTGTTAAAAGTATACTTACTACAGCACTATATATTGAGTGCTACATGTAACAGAAGACACAGAGAACTTCAGCACTTAACTTTAATTTTATTTTATTTTTTGTGCCCACCAAAAATCAGGCCCATGAGCTCCCACCCTGTTGCCTGATGGACTGTTGCAACAGGCTGAGACTTCACTGGGAATGCACCAACTTTTTGACAGGGGAGGGGGGAATTTAATTCATGAACTACACTTGCTAGGGATAAACCTTTGTCTTTAATACTTAACACAAATTAAGGAGTACCATTCTAAAGACACAAATGTTGGCCCTAAACTGGCAACAAGTTCTGCACAGGAAGCCACCTACATCTGTGAAGAACTCCACTGAAGTCAGTACAGGTACATGGAGGCGCCAAGTGTCTCCACAGGTGGCTTTGGATAGCCCACCCCACTTTGTGGAAGAACATTCACTGTTCAAGCTGTCATGTCAGCCAGCAGTATGAAGCCTATGCAGACCTAGCCTAGCCACACAGAGGATTTTAAAGCTTCTTTAAAAAAAAAAAAAAAAAAGCTACTGAATTTTATTAAGTGTCTGAAATAAGATTTTTAAAAATTCAATTGCAGTAAACAATGAAGATTAATTAAAATGTAATTTAATTTTACAATTTAAAAGCTTTCAGATGGCTAGCAACAATGAAAAGATCTGTGATCAAACTGTGCTCCAAAGAAAGTCACAACATTTGCTAATCACTGATAGAGGAGTTGTTTAGAGGCCAAAGCATCATCAAACTCAGGCTACGGCTACACTAGAGAGCTTGCAACTGTGCCACTGTAAGCTCTCTAGTGTAGCTGCTCTAAAACAACGGAGGACTGCTCCCCTGTCAGTTTAATTAATCCAGCCCCTGCACACACACACACCCACACACACCCCCGCAAGCAGCGGTACCGACGTTGGCAAGAGAAGCTATCCCACTGACATAAGCATCAGTGTGGACAACGTTAAGTCGACATAAATTATGTCGTTCAGGGAGGTGGCTATTTCACACCCCTAAGTGATATAATTTATGTTAACTTAAGCTGCCGTGTAGCCATAGCTTCACATACTTAATACTTTTACTTGTGTTACAGCTTTACTCCCACTCAACTGTAAACTTCAGGAGTCACAGTGATAAAACAAAGATGAACAGACTTTGGACTACAATTTATGTATTGTAAATTTGGCTAAATTTTAGCCATAAATTAAAAAATAAAATAAGCCTAATTTTTAGATATACATTATTTTAAAAGTTTAAGTTACAGGAGTGCAAAACAGCACCTGAAAGAGATAGATTCTACATTTAATACAATAATTATGAAATCACACAGCTGCATTCCCTCCCTTTTACAGCAAGTTTCAGCCTGTAGCAACATTTTTTTTTTGATAAGTGTAAAACCCTGCCTGAAAATAGGGTTTTAAAATGAAATGTGTGGGACACCCCGGACCAGAGTTAGGAGTCAATCCTTTTTATACACCAACACCTTTATTTTCAAAGACATATTAAATGTCACTAATTTCTCTATATTTAAAATGAGAAAGGGTGGGCTATACCTACTATGAGAAGAGATTACCTCACACAAAGAAAGCCTACTTTCAATGAAAGTGATTTAGAGTTCAGTTTACAACACTCACAAATATGAAAAAAATAGCTGTCTTCATCCCCGTTATTACTTTTACTCTAATACGGATTATCTGCTATTTGAAATATAAATTCTTGTAATGTACACTTGACACTTAACACACAAGACTTTCGAGACCATTAAAATGGTTATCAAGATTTTTTTTTTCAAGTCATACCTTCACAAACCTGGGCCATGGAGAAAGAAGTTGTCTTATTAATATAGCCACCATCTTCAGTAAGAGATGTAATATTGCCAATTAACATTTTAGTTTTTAATTCAGAAGAGTCGTAAGTAGGACTGCTATCGTTTTCCCATTTGTCTGAGACAGCTTCTACCTAAAGAGTGCAAAAATACAATATTCCCATAGCTGATATTTCTACTTCACAAATGATTAGGTTAGCAGCAAAGTTAAAAATACACTCAAGATGCCCCATGTGATGTACCAGATTTCAAGTATTTTAAACTACATTTTATGGCCAACCAAAACCACTATTTATAAGATTATATATCTGTTTTAGTTGTCAAAAAAACTCATGCCTCCCCGCACCACAAAAGATTAAAAATACTATAAAAACCAAAAGGAATCACTAGCAGTAACAATGATATAAAGGTGGTAAGGAACTTCGCTGTCACAAACTTTTGTTTCAACTAGTTGCACCAGTGCTGATATTTATTATTACTATTTATTTATCTATCAACTCTTCAATCGACCTTGCCCATCTCACTTTAAGATCAAGGCAGTATCTTACAGGGTCTCCTGGCAGGTTGGGAGAGAATTTGTTTTCAAACACTTTTACTAATTCTGTGCAAAAAATGACTGAAGCTAGAGCGTTTCCCATTCTGTGAATCAGCAAACTCAAGAATTCTTACCCTTTGTCATCAGTTTATACACTATAAAAATAAATTAAATGACTTTCAAGTGACAGTTGGTAATTTTAAATTCATGGGTTTTTTTACCCCCGTGCTTTTAAAATTTACTCTTTCATTTTATTAAGCAGGGAAAACAGCTCCAGGCTGGTGTTTGCAAAATGTCAACCTGAGAAGGGTCAAGTAAACACAACCAGTTTCCTGATGTGCTAGAAGAAAGGAGTAGATACCATAGGCTCCTTAGCTGCCTGATCCAAGTAATGATTCCTTAATTACTTGGGAAGTTTAGGGCAGAGTTAGGAATCGCTGGCCTGAGAGAAATTCTCCCTATAATGGCTAAGCAGCAGCAGCTTTAAGAACCGTGCCCTTGCTTCCAAGGAGTCACTGTTGTCACTAGACCAAAGTCTCCACCACACAAGTCACTGATATATCAGGAGAGTTCCTTCATCCCGCAAGAATTTCCTCCTCTCCTCAAGGAGGCCTCCAGCACTCATAAGCCCCCTTCTCACCTCAAGAGTAATAGTTATTGATGTCACTGTCCAAAAGCCCCTTACACCTCCAAGCAGCAGTCGGTGCTAGACTCTCACAATAAACCATGTCTGGGTATATATGAGGAAACTGCACAGTGTAGGAGAAATTGGTCAGGGCAAGCAAAAGGACTAGATAGGGGGAAAATATTCAAGCAGGTATTGTGGAAGTAAAGAGAGATAGGATTACCATAAGGAAAGCAAAATTAAATATATTTTATTATTAAACAGTGATATAATAAAAACCTCACATATGTAAGAAATATCCCATCACATAGTTTTCTTTTAAAATGAATAAAAGGGAATGCAGGTAGACTTTCATCATGTTCAGGGACTGCTGTGTTATCACCAATCTGGGGCACAGGAACTAACAGGATCTGTAAACAAACTTTATTGTTTTACTTAGAAACGAGCATGTAAAGGAGGGTTGTAACACTGGAGAAAGCGTGAAGGTTTGAAGAAAAAAATCAGTTTTCATTTTCTGAAGGGTTACAGGATCATAACCATCTAAAAAGCTATTTACATAAAAATTATTTGACTTGACAGTGTCCCTTTAAAAGGCTGATCATGGCTTAGTGGTAGCACCAAAGAGGCCTTAATTTTTCAGCAACTGTACATCCCAGGAGGTGAAGTGTGCAGAGACAACAAACTCAAAGACCCAGCAGAAGAGTTAAGTGCACCACAGAAATTATTCAAAGGACAGGCTTTGACAGGTCGTAGGAGCCTCTTGAATCATCTCACAAAAGGGAAAAAAAGAAGAGAGTGCTGCAATCCAAAGTCTGTCCAAAAGGATTTAAAAAGGAGATAAGATATTGGAGGAAATATTTAAGGTCAACCTCTTGTCAAACTACAAACAAGCAGTATAAATGAGAGGAGAATTAGACTCTTGCTACCATCGCAGTTAGTGCTGTATTTGTTCAGTGGTAAGGCAGAGGATTTCATTTTTGTTTATCCAACATCTTTCAAAAACATCACATTTACTAGAGATCATCAAAAATTTAAGCTCATAAACTCACTGTCACTTGTACAATCACTAATTTCTCTCTCCCAAATCAAAACCAAAACTGTGAGAAGTAGAAAAAGAATAATCTAGACTGTTGTGGAAACAAAACAAGCATAAAATAAAGTGTAAGACAAGAAGAAATTTGATTTTGGTAGTGTTTTCACAGTTACTTCCACATTAGGATAATAAGCGTTTTTGAAGGGAAAGAAAAGTGCATAACTTGAAGAGAAAAAAAAAGGGGGCTACTGCCATGTACAACAGCAGAACTAGTACCACATTGATATCTGTATGTATATATGGGTTTAAGCTATGTTTCCAAAGTCACATTTCTGACAAATACTAGTTTTATATAGGTTAAACTCTGATGGGGAGATTCTGTGCTGCACCTCCAAGAGACAAAGCACAGAACTTGTAGTCCTGGGGAAGAAAAGGCAAAGGTGTCTAAGTCATTTTCTTTGTTCCAGGCTGCTTCATGGCCCCAAATTAATTTAGGCAGTCCAGGGGGCTACTTTAACTATCCCTGGCAGCCTGTGGATGGTTCCATCTCCCCATCTCCTCTGGGGAGGCAGCCTGCACTGGGGCTTGTGATGCATCCAATACAGGCCTGTTTATGGTAGCCCTATGCCATGTCTGTGCCAGGGAAATTCTTTTCTGATTGGTTGCAGGGCTTTTACAGCCCCAGTATGAATTGCAGTATCCCAGCAAACATTCAGAGTTGTCAGGCTGGTGCAAAATGGAGTTAGGAGACTGGCAGACCTCAAACCCTTACATACTTCCGAAAAGTGGGATAAGTATGCCAATATGCATCTGAGAAGCCCTTAGTCAGCAGCATTATTTTATTGGATGAACATGTGCAGGACTTTCCTTTAGTTTTCACTTAGAGAAATCCATTTAGTCAAACTAATACAGTAACTTCTCACTTAAAGTCGTCCTAGTTAACATTGTTTCATTGCTGATCAATTAGGGAACATGCTTGTTTAAAGTTGTGCAATGCTCCCTTCTAATGTCATATGGCAGCTGCCTGCTTTGTCCACTGCTTGCAGGAAGAGCAGCCTGTTCAGCTAGCTGATGGGGGCTTGTAACCAGGGTGGACTGGCAGCCCCCCATCAGCACCTCCTATCAGCTCCCCGCTCCCCTAAGTTCCCAGCAGGCTATCAACTGCCAGCAGTTCAGCTGCCCTCCCTCCACTGCCATGTGCTGCTCCTGCCCTTTGCCTTGGAGCTGCTCCCAGAGACTCCTGCATGCTGTGCAGGGGGGAAGGGTGGGGCGCTGTCAGGGTGTCCCCTTCCCCCCTGCTTATCCCTTCTCCATATAGAACAGGGAGGAGACACGGACGGAGAGAGGCAGAGAGAGCTTGGGCAGCAGCTGCTGTCTCAACTTCTTGATCCACTTAAAAAGACAATGCACTTAAGAGTGGGTCAGCTTACTTAAAGGGGCAGTGTGTCTCTCTCTTTCTCTTCCACACACAAGGTGTGTGCCTGTTTATGTCTGCTATGCTGTCTCCCCTCCCTCATGTTCATGCTGCCTTGTGAGAGAGGCTACATTAACAAGAATGTATTAACCCTTGAGGGCTCAGCCGAGTGCTAGTTTATCATTTAGCAGCTAGGCATTCCCTGGGAAATATCCCTCCCTCTTCCACCCTCTAACGTCACCACCTCAACCAAGCTTCACAACTGCCATAGCTGTGAACAGTATTAAATAGTTTGTTTAAAATGTATACTGTGTGTATATCTATATAATCTGTAGCTTTTTGTCTGGTGAAAAAAATTTCCCTGGCACCTAACCCCCCCCCCCATTTACATTAATTCTTATGGGGAAATTGGATTCGCTTAACATCATTTCGCTTAAAGTCACATTTTTCAGGAACATAACATTAAGCGAGGAGTTACTGTACTAAGGCAGTAAGATAGTATTTATTACACTGAGAGCTAAAAATACAGAAAAGGAGGTATTTTCAAAAGCAATTAATGGCTATTGACTTAAATAGGAGAAGAGTTTGGCCAACGCCATGTACTTTTCAAAATATCCTAAATACATACCAAATATGACAATTTTCAGGCAAACAATGCTGTAGTTTCTATAGGGATTCTATACAATCATAAAGAGTCTCTCTCTCATGGGCCACCACCTGGTATTAAGATGGCATACCCACTATGAAAAATAATTTGGGAATTAGAAAGTGTGTCTGACCATGCAGTGAGGGTTTGTCAAGGTTCCTCCCCCACTCTGAACTTTAGGGTACAGATGTGGGGACCTGCATGGACACTTCTAAGCTTAATTACTAGCTTAGATCTGGTAACGCTGCCACCATCCAGAAATTTCAGTGTCTGGATCACTTTCTGTCCCCCAAAACCTTCCCCTCCCTGGGCAGCCTTAAGAGGCTTTTTCACCAAGTTCCTGGTGAACACTGATCCAATCCCCTTGGATCTTAACACAAGGAAAAAATCAATCAGGTTCTTAAAAAGAAAGCTTTTAATTAAAGAAAGAAAGGTAAAAATTATCTCTGTAAAATAAGGATGGAAAATACTTTACAGGGTAATCAGATTCCTATAGCCCAGAGGAACTCCCTCTAGCCTTAGGTTCAAAGTTACAGCAAACAGAGGTAAAATCCTCTCAGCAAAAAGGAACATTTACAAGTTGAGAAAACAAAAATAAGACTAACACGCCTTGCCTGGCTATTACTTACAAGTTTGAAACATGAGAGACTGATTCAGAAAGATTTGGAGAGCCTGGATTGATGTCTGGTCCCTCTTAGTTCCAAGAGCGAACAAACCCCAAAACAAAGAGCACAAACAAAAGACTTCTCTCCACCAAGATTTGAAAGTATCTTGTCCCCTTATTGGTCCTCTGGTCAGGTGTCAGCCAGGTTTACTGAGCTTCTTAGCCCTTTACAGGTAAAAGAGACATTAACTTTTAACTATCTGTTTATGACAGGGCTAAAGAATGTTAAGTGGTATGATCTCAGAACATATGCTGTAATCAAATGGTAGTTCAGAAGGTCCATAAGAGTCATAGAAAAGGCTCATCTCAAGCTTCAAAGGGGGATTCACTACCACAGTGCAATACACCCTCCACAGAACAACTCAAACTATGACTGGAAATCCATCCTAAGTTACTGCTGGCAATTGATCAAAATTTCCTGTTAGTGTTGCAAAGTAGGGTGGGTTTGTATATGAAAAAAAGGCATTTAGAGGCAGGTATCCTGTATGAATCACCTTTTCATGTTCTTTATGTGTGTGTGTGTATATATATATTAAAAGATATATATCTCCTTACTATATGTTCCATTCTATACATCTGAAGAAGTGGGCTGTAACCCACAAAAGCTTATGCTCAAATAAATTTGTTAGTCTCTAAGGTGCCACAAGTACTCTTATTCTTTTTGAGATACTATAGGTACTCAGTAACTGGTCATTGGAATGTTTACTGTGTGTACATATGCATTTAATTTAATAGCAAGGCTGTTAAGAAATTAGGAGGAAGGCAACACAATGACCCTGGATAAGTAACCTGGTGAACATTTCAAGGGGGCTAAGAAACAATGTGTGCAATATTAAGCTGAGAAAGCACTACTTATAGGTGCCAGCTGAGTTACAAGATTTTTTTTTTTTTAACCAAGCCTTGGAGCAGATCAAAAGGATACTAAACTGTAAAAAAAAAAAAAAAAGTACTTTTGGAGGGTGGGAGTGTTGTCAATGAGCTATTCACAGAAGAACAAAACAAGCTGGCAGGGAAAGACCCAGGCAGGCCCAATGAAGGAGGCCTGAAGCAGTCAGGTCTTACAAAGCTCTAGGGCAGGGTTTTTCAACCTCTCTCTCTCTCTGAATTCCCCCTTGACATGCTATAAAAACTCCAAGGCAGGAAGGGGGGCTCAGGCCTTGGACATAGACATAGTTTGACTTCTATTTGGGGGGTGCGGGGCGGGGCCAGCGGGGCTCGAGCCACCTCCACATGGCGGGGGTCCAGGAGGGAGTGCCACCTCCACCCCCTGACTCACCTCAGCAGGCCACCCAGCCTGTCTGGGTTGGGGAAGGGTGCAACCAAAAATTAAAAACTCAGAGGTGGGGGGGGGGACTTAGCTCAAAAAGTTTGAACACAGCTTAGGATGCAGGGAGGGTGTAGCTAGGGGCTGTGTGCAGACAAGAGGTAGTTCAAGGTACAGGGAGGAGATAGCTGGGGCTGTTTGCACACAGAAGGCGGCTAGGGCTGTGTGCGGGCAGGCGGGTAGCTCAGGGTGCACAGAGAGTGTAACCTCAGGGTGTAGGGAGAGAGATATTAGGGGCTGTGTGCTGGGAGGACTCCCCTGCAGTCCCTGTTCCTGGAGGGGTCTACCAGCCATGGAGCCAGGCAGCTCTTACCAGCTGCCTCTGGGGAAGCAAAGTGGGCTGGGAGCTGAGGAACAGCTTCAACCCAGACCACCAGCAGAAGACGAGGGAATGCTGCTGTTGCTTGCTCCATGGCACCAGCCAAAGTAGCAGCTGCCCCGCACTGCCTCCGACCTCGCCATGCTCTTGCAGTGCAGTTTGGGGATGAGGGGAAAAGCCCTCCATGTCCCCAGCTGTGCGCATGGGCTCAGAGCTTCTGCCCCACAGGGAGCATCAAGGCTCAGGGCTTCAGCCCCACGCCTCCCAGCTTCAGCTCTGCAGTGGGCACATAGGGTCGGGGCTTCAGCCCCACACCTCCCAGCTTCAGCCCCATGGGGGGCACTGGGGCTCGGGCTCTGGGTTTCAGCCGTGGAGCCACTCAGCCCCCTTGAAAGGGCTCCTGGGCCCTCTGTTGAGAGCCGCTGCTTTAGGGAATAGTAAGTCTTAGGGAAGATAGATATGAGTATAGACCAAGGGTTCTTGACCTTCATTGCACCGCGACCCCCTTCTGACAACAACAATTACTATACGACCCTAGGAGGGGGGACCGAAGCCTGAGCCCACCCGAACCCCATTGACCTGGGCAGGGGGAGGGCAATTCCAAAGCCTGGTGGGGCCAAAACTGAAGCCCAAAGGCTACCGCCGCAGGCTTTGACCCCGGGTGGTGGGGCATGGGCTTTGGCCTTGGCCCCGGGACCCTGCAAATCTAATGCCAGCCCTGGCAATCCGATTAAAACGGGGTCGTGGCCCACTTTGGGGTCCCGATGCACGGTTTGAGAACCACTGGTATAGATGATTTTATTGTTTTAATCTGCTCTCTCTTATGTTGTGCTGCGTGCCTACTGTTGAGATCAAACAGCGTTTTAAGAAAGCTTTCTGGTCACTGGTCATAGCTCCAGAAGGGAAGCTATGGGTGCTAAGCCCAGTCACACATGTAGAGTAATCAGGGTTGATATACAAGGGGCTGTAGACCAAGACTCAATCTAAGAATGGGGAAAATCAGGGGATTCCATCCTAGGACAGGTGAATGAAAGAAGCCTAACACCTTGGGGAGAGGCACTCTCAGAGAGGAGTCAAAGGTGCAACTAGATCCATAACCATTACAGGCACTCAGATGCTAAGGTATGGTAGGCCATAAAAGTACATGGATATCTGATAAAAATGTGTAAGAAGAAAACTTAAATATTTTGCAATAGCTACTGCACAGTGGTATCTGATATATACTTCTGATATATATTTCTTCTTACACATTTTTATATAGGAAGGTAAAGATATTCTTATGAATACATTTACAGTTATATGAATTGACAGGTACCATACACTTTTCAACCTTAAAGAAACATTAGATAATTTAAATTATTAACAATACCCAGGTCTGAATAAGGTACGAGTGCCTCAAGGTTTATTTTATATCAATTGGGATTAGTTCCTAATCCAATTTGCTTTCACCTTATTTCAGTTTGTGTCACTCATTTTTGGAGAAGGTGAAGAACAAATACAATTTGAAAAGAAATGGAATACTGATCCAACTCTCATAAGATAAAGGGAAGATACATGCTCCTATTCTGATCCATGGGGAAATTTATATTTAAATTGTTTTGTCGTCATCTATAATTTCTGCAATCTTATTTTACTTAAATTTTAGTTACTCTGATAAACAGTGTAATGGGACAAGACAATAAGATAGTTTTACTTGCTATTGGTTTTATTTGTAATGACATTTTCCTATCAGTAAGATGATTCCTATACAGTTGCTATATTTCTAAATCAGAATCCCACATCAAAGTCCATAAATCCCATGCCCATTTGCAAAATCAGGGCTGTCTATATATGTACTATCCTACCACACATGGAAAGCAAGAACCCAATCCTGCAAACACAAGAACGCTCCTTAGAACTTCTCACATAAATAATGGTTGCAGGATCAGGTCCTAATCTTCTATATCAGTAGGACCCTATCAAATTCACAGTCCCTTTTGGTCAATTTCAGTCATAGAATTTTAAAAAATCATAAGTATCATTATTTCAGCTATTTAAATCTGAAATTTTACAGTGTAATTGTAGGGGTCCTGACCCAAAAAGGAGTTGGGGGGGATCAAAGGTTATTGTAGGGGGAGTTGTGGTACTGCTACCCTTACTTCTATGCTGCTGCTGGCGGCGACGCTGCCTTCAGAGCTGGATGCCCAGCTAACAGTCACCACTCTCTAGCTGCCCAGCTCTGAAGGCAGTGAAGTAGTAAGGGTGGCAATACTGAAACTCTCCTAAAATAACCTTGTGACCCCCCCCACTCCCTTTTTTGGGTCAGGACACCCCAATCTGAGAAACACTGGTCTCTTCCATGAACTCTGTATAGCATACAATAAAAGCACACAAAAGACCAGATTTCACGGGGAGAGACCATATTTCACAGGCCACGATGAGTTTTTCATAGCTGTGAATTTGGTAAACCAGGAATTCATTTGGGGCATCCAAGGCACTGAAATTAAAAAAAAATTTATGAGGCTTAGTGTCCTACATATTGTCCAGCTATCATTTCAATGAAATGTATCCTTTTCTCTTCTCTCTGACATTTGGGCATTCCTTACCCCTCCCATACCCACAACATTCAATGGGAAAAAGGGTTAAATGAATAATTTGCATGCAAGTTTGGTAGTGTGGGATCCCAATAATTAAAGGCACTGTGACAAGTCAACCTGACCATAGTGATACAAACAACTACTTCAGAAATCATCCAGACAGAAAAATCTTTAGAGAAGTTTCCTTACAAAGGCAGTTTGTAATACAAAATGCTAGACCAATTGCACTACTCATTCATATCTTACACTAATCGCCTTCAATCCATTAGATGTTTTATCCTCTTCAACAACAGCAATGACTTTCTGTCCAACATTCAGTGGCACACCGCTCATCACAGCATCACTTGTGAAGCAAATCAAGTCATCTATCATCCCATAATCATGGCAAAATCTTGTCACTACTCCTTGTACGGTTTTTAACTCTTTATCATCTGAAAGGGGGAAAATATGTTTAGATGCTTATATGAAAACAAAACTAATTTTTCCATGAAAATGTATTACGGTGATAGTTATCATAAATGTCATGTAATGGAAACAATTCTCAACTGTGTTTGCAACCAAAATATTGCCACACTGAAAACCTGAGAAATTTATTTTCAAAGTCTAAGTTGCGAGGAATGTGAACAGTAAGCAATCAGCATAAATGATATATAAAACTGGATTCTGAAAAATAGTTCTAGTAATTTAAGACAGTAGCTCTCAATCTTTCCAGGCTACTGTACCCCATTCAGGAGTCTGATTTGTCTTGTATACCCCAAGTTTCACCTCACTTAAAAATTACTTGCTTACAAAATCAGACATGAAAATACAAAAGTGTCACGGCACACTATTATTGATAAAAAGTGCTTACTTTATGATTTTTACCATAAATTATAAAATAAATTAATTGAAATATAAATATTGTACTTAGATCTCAGTGTATAGTTTATACTGCACTATATACAAGTCACTGTCTGTATGAAATTTTATTTTGTAATGATTTTTCTAGTGCTTTTTATGTAGCCTATTGTAGAACTAGGCAAATATCTAGATGAGTTGATGTACCTCCTAGAAGACCTCTCGGTACACACGTGATCAGTACTGCTGTAGGTCAGCAAATTTGTTTAAGATAAGGGCTGAGATTTTGTGCTACACCTCTGGAAACACAAACAGTCCTAGTGCTTTTACATTTTGAAAATCAATGTTACTTATTTATGGTTTTTTGCTTGCTTTCTGCATTACACTAATTTTAGTCATTGAAAACAAATTTCTTAGTGCTGCATGTTTTAGTAAGCCACCTTCATGCCCACCCTATTTGGTACTTATCTGGAGACCCATATGGCCCAATTGCTATTTAGGAAGCCTGAAGAGCAGATCTAAGTCAATACAGGCTCCCCAGGGCTGTCTATGCTTCTGGGGCACACCAGAATTGCTACAGCCCCAAACCCCACTACCCAGGTACATTCCAGGCCAGGGCATATGGTGTTGGGATTCAGAGAAGGGATGCCTCCAGCAGCCCCATTGAAGAAATTCTCCTCCAGTACCTAGCAGGCTGTTTACGGCTCCTGTACAGCGATGGAGCAGCACAGAGGGTCTTGGAGAGATGGCTGGGAGAATGCCACCCATAATTTCTCAGACTGACTCTCTCTATAGAAACAAGTTGTCTTTTAAAATTTCTCTTTCAAAAACAAAAAAAAAAATTTAAACTATGCTGACAATGTTCCTTTAAAAAAATCATCCGTGTTGCTGTTAGGATGGGTTTGTTACAATGGTATTAAATCTAAACCCTCTCGTTTGAAGAAAGAATAATAGTCCCACACACATTTTCTGCTGCCCTTAATCTACAGGGAAGATGCCTTGTAAACTAGCATTCCTGTGGTATCTTATGCAACAATAGCCACAGAACACAGTATTTGTTAATAGACAAAAATAAAGGTCCTCTGATCGAAGTGAATTTACAGTTGGAATTGGAAACTTCAACACAATTATGCAACAGCCAGGAATTCTACCAGAACGGAGTATAAATAACCTAAACTGTGAGGAAATGTTTTCTTAGAAAGTCTCTTTAGAGCCCAATACAATGGGGTGGGCAAACTATGGCCCGCAGGACCGTCCTGCCTGGCCCTTGGTCCAGGAGGCTAGCCCCCAGCCCCTCCCCTACTGATCCCCCTCCCCTGAAGCCTCAGCTCACTCGCTCCGCCGCCGGTGCAATGCTCTGGGCGGTGGGGCTGTGAGTCCCTGGTGCTCTGTGCTGCGTGGTGACGGCGGTGGCTGTAGCGCCGCCAGCCACTGGTGGTCCAGACAGCACAGTAAGGGGGCAGGGAGCGGGGGGGGTTGGATAGAGGGCACGGGAATTCAGGGTGGTGGTCAGGAGGCAGGGGTGTGGATGGTGGTGAGGGGGGAAACAGGGGGTTGAATAGGGGCAGGGGTTCCGGGGGCAGTCAGGGGACAGGGAGAAGGGGTGGTTGGATGGGGCACGGGTCCCGGGGGGGCATCAGGAATGAAAGGAGGGGTTGGATAGGGCGGCAGGAGTCCGGGGACAGGGAGCGGGGGTGTGTGGATGGAGCAGGGGTCCCAGAGGGGCCATCAGGGAACATGGAAGGTTGGATGGAGCAGGAGTCCGGGGGGGGGAGGAGAGGAGATAGGAGGTGGGGGCCGGGCCATGACACCCCCCTCTCCTAACCGGCCCGCTATTTACAAAACCCGATGCGGCCCTCAGGCCAAAAAGTTTGCCTGTCCTTACAATACAAAGAACAAGACAAAACCCACATACATTATATTTCTTCACACGAACTTCTAATTGGAGAAATAAACTACTGGGTTATTCTGAACAGATGCAAACCAACCAAGTACATTCCAACTGCACCTTTTATCTAGTACTTTGAAAACAGAAAGGAAGCTTCATAATACTCCTGCAGCGTTGGTGCTACACATTTTTATCCCAAATTCCGGATGGGGAATCTGAGGCACCAATGATAAAAGACGTGAGAGCCCACAATCACACAAGTCAGCGGCACTCCTGGAGCTCTGGAACAAGATCCTTGTTTCTCAACTCCCTATCCTGTGCTCAGACCATTCGGTGCTGCCTCCTAACACTAGACAAGTGACACAACAAAGAAGGCGTCTCTGTGCTGCTGCCACAGCGAGCTGATTTCCAGCAGACAGGCTTGTTGACCCGTATTTTGAAATAAACCAGACAAATTAGCTGGTTAAGAACAGCTCCCCTTCTCCCTGCCTCCCAGAGCTCTCTCCAGGCCGGGGGCCTGTCCAGCTCCGAGTTAGGGGCAGGATCTCCCTGCCCGGCGCACAAGGCACAGCTGGCATCAATGGCCCAGGCTGAGCCACCCTCAGCTCTGAGCAGCCACAGGGACTCCTGCTGCCAGAGGGCGGCGAGTGACGCAGGCAGCTCAGCCTGGCGCGGGGCAGGGGCAGGGGCCGGGCTCCCAGGCCTGCCCTAGGGCCGGCCGGCCGGACTACGGGGCTGCCCGCCGGGTGCGGCGAGCCAGGGAGCGGTACCTGTGGCCGCCGGCCGCTGCTCTCCGGGTCCCGCCCCTTCTGCCCGTCTCCAGAAGTAGGCCAGGGCTCTGGACAGCAGCTGGAGCATCCCCAGCCCTGCCTGGGGCGCGAGCGCCGGGGGCCGCCCGCTCGCGCCACCTGCGGCCTCCCGAAGCCAGGCAGGAGCCTGGGAACTTCGACGGGAGCGTCACGCCCCACAGCCGCTCCGCTCCCGGCTTCAGCCGCCTCTCGCCGGAGTCACGTGACGGCGCTCCTTCCTCCCTCCTTCCCCCCCCCCCCACGTGGGCAGGGCGGTGGTGGCTCGTTGGCGGGAAAATGGTGTGGGAGGGCTGAGAACCTCACCTTGCGCAGGCGCAGTAGCGGGCTCCGCGCGCGGGGATCTAACAGCTGTTCTCTGGCCCAGCCTGAGGCCCTGGGGGAAGCGGCAGAGGTGCAGGTCCCGAGGTCACATGTAGGGCGGCCCCGCCCCCGCACGCAGAGCGCTGGGCAGGAGGGTTGTTCCCTGCTGTGTTGCCCATCCAAGCTCCGCCCCTCTGCTCTGAAGTCGGGGATGGATCCATCTCCCTGGGGCCAGAGTCCTTCACCTGCCCTGGGACGGGAGCCACCACCTCTGAACAAGCCATGGTGCCTCTTCCCCAGGGGTGCCCCACTTCCATGGGGCCTGAGCTGCCTGGGGGTGCCTACGCTCAGCAGGCGGCCAAGCCGTGGGGTGAGGCACTCGGGCAGCCTGTGGCTGTTAACAGGCCGCATCTCTAGGCTCTTGACCCATAAGGACTGTTGCTATTCACAGGCATGAGCCAGGAACTCCAGTTTCTACTGATAACAAGCCTTACTCACAGGAACCTTGGCTGGTGCTGGGCCGATGATGCACCTGGAAGGTGTTGGAAAATCATAGTGCTAATGAAGCCTTTTTGTATTAGGCCTGAGTAAACCAAAGTTATGTTATGCTTGTCCAAACTGTGTTGGAAAGCTTACAGAACTCATTAGACTGAAGGCCGTGTATCTACCTAAGTCAGCTATTTCGCTTATCAGTTTTGTTTGGCTCCCCAAGTATATGTTGGCTCCCCAAGTGTATGCAGCTGCGTTCACATGTATGCATCCAAAGTATCTAGTACAAAGGGTCAACGGATGTATCTTGTGTCCCCTTCAGAATGACAAATGTATCCTCAACAGCTGTATGTCTCTTGTAACCCCCACAAAATGATATATGTATCCTGCGTACCCAATTATCCCCTAATAGATACATGTACAGGGTCTATAGGTCAACCAAATGACGTAGACAAACGTAGGCTAAGTTGTTTGTTACCGGCTATAAAGGTAGGCCGCTTGGCCATGAAAGGTGTGTCTCTTTCTCTGGCACTAGCCGAGAGGAACACCCGCTCAGCTGACCGATCAATAAAGGGTGTGGTACTTGTCTTCCTGTCTCCGTGCCTCCTTGGTGTAATTAGGTAAGCTCTAGGGGGAAACGAGCCCTTTTGGCTAACAAAGGGGAGGCCACAGTTTACAAGGTGCTGGTCTGGCTAGCTGTCAGAGGGATTCAGAGTAGCACTAAATCCAATGCCTTGGTCATTGGAGATGGACCCAAACCGTCTCCTGCCATTGCAGACATGGATTTATTTTGGAGATACCGCAGAGCCAAAGATACCCTTGTGTCCTCTTATTGGTGTGCTCCTATAACTGTCTTTCCAAAATTTTGTACTGTCCTAGGGTTGCCAACTTTCTAATCACACAAAACCGAACACCCTTGCCCCGTCCCCTGTCCCGTCCCTTCCCTGAAGCCCTGCCCCTTCTCCGAGCCCCCACCCCTCACTCCATTCCCCCTCCCTCTGTCATTCACTCTCCCCCACTCACTCACTTTCACCGGGCTGGGGCATGGGGTTGGGGTTGGGCTGTGGGGGGGGGGGTGAGGGCTCCAGCTGACAGCGTGGGCTCTGGGGTGGGGCTAGAAATGAGGGGTTCAGGGTGCAGAAGGGGGCTCTGGGGTTGGAGTGCGGGAGGGTGTGCAGGATGTGGATTCTGGGAGGGAGTTTGGGTGCAGAAGGAGGCTCAGGTTGGGGGCAAGGGGTTGGGGTGTAAGAGGGAGTGAGGGCTCTGACTGGGATTATGGGCTCTGGGATGGAGATGAGGGGTTTGGGGTGCTGCAGAGCTGGTGCTTGGAGCAGGGGCAGGGCACGGAGCCCCCCTGGCCGCTCCTGCACCTAGGAGCCAGATGAGCTGGACATGACAGCCACTTCTACCAGCCACTTCTGGGCTCCACTGCACCAACGACTGGACTTTCAGCAGCCTGGTCAGTGGTGCTGACTGGAGCCACCAGGGTCCCTTTTCGACCAGCCATTCCAGTCGAAAACCGGATCCTTGGCAACCCTATACTGTGCCTAGGATGTTTGTACCCTTATCTGCCAGTTCATCCTTTCAAAGGTGACACACGTACCTGCCCATTTGAGCATGTCTGTCATTACATCCACTCGAAGTGGTACATAAACACCTTAAGGGAAGATTGACATACAAATGTAGCATGTTGTTATAATGATTATTTATTCTCATGTCATCTAAATTTCACAGGATTTTATCAGAATTATTGCTTTTGCTTGTTTTGAAACTTGGCATAATTAAATTTTAGACCAAATATTCTTAATCTGATTTAGGAGGAAAAATATGTATTTTTCCTTCATTATTTTTCTTTCAATCCATGTAATCTAAAATAGGAGCTGCAATGACTCCAGGGGAAATGTAATTTTAGTGAATCTGCTTACCATATTTTTATCAGTTCTTTCAGTTCAGTATCTTGAGTTTCGATTATGCATTTTTCCCAGTCTTCCTTTTTTAAGTGAGATTGAGTAGTGTTCAAATATTTCTTATACTGAGTCAGTGAATTCTATATTGTTTTAACACCATGGTGAATTGCACCATAGGAACTAAAACAAAAGACTACCCACAGTAGGTTGTACCGAGAAGTTTGGCAGAACAACTGCATATCTTCATGAAATACTGCTACAGTGACATTTATTGTTGAAAAGGATGTGTATGATCCAAAATGAATCTACAACAGCAGTTGTCTTTGAAACCTTTTAAGTGTTTCATAGCATTAGAACAGTTCCACTTTATTCGTGCAAAGAGAGAAAGAATAGACATTAGATTTAAAGCGCTTGATATACTTAAACCGTATACAATATTATCATGTATTAAGAAAGTAAACAAAATATATTTATTCTCATTATTTATGTGTAGTAAAAGAAGGCCAATATTCATATACAATAAAGAAAAATATTAGTATAAATGATCTTCTGGCAAGCATGAATACATATCAAAAGGGAAATTAATACACTTTTGCACATATAAAAAAATTAAGTAAATACAAGATCCTAGATTGCCTCCCAAAGAGAGGAACATGAGTGGCACAGTGAAGGAGAAAAACCGTATGGATGCCCTTATGGAGTTTTTTGCAGGGAAAATACTCCACTTGCAAAGAAAAAGCATGAGTTGGGAGGTTTGACTCACAGCTTCTCTGGATCGCAAGAGATTCATATATGTATTTTTAATGCATTTTGCAGTAACCTGTACATTTAGATAATCTTAAACAGCTTAAATTGATCTAAGGCTTTAAATTAGCTAAAATTGATACTGGACCTTAGATAGTTTTGAATATCAAAAAACATTCATTCAGAAAAGCTTACATTGGAGGCTCAACAAAGAGTCTGGAGATCTGAACTGCGTGTTTGGATGCAAGTTAAGAGATTGCAGTTGGGGAAAGCTTATTAGAAATAGAATTAACTCCCACTGCATTCTGTCTCAATTTCTCCAGCAGGGAGGAGGAGTGTTAAGAACCTGCACACTCAGAGATAAGAGGACTGAAGAGGCAGATTCTTCATAAGATTTCAGCTTCTTTTTTCCATGGATCCTTACTTCTTCTTCAGCCATAAGATCTTTTCTCCTGAGGTAGAGAATTTAATGGAATTTCTCAGGCCCTCTGTCCTCAGAGTTTTACTGTAAGATGTTTTGGCTATAAAAAAGGACAGAATTTCATCTAGATGCCTTTGATAATTATTAGCATTAAAAATATACTTGTTAGGGCCATAAAATAAGAAGTAATTTGTATTTTTGACAACACCAAATGTACAATACATACATTATATAGACCAAACGCTTGTATGACTTATACATACAAAAAAGAGAGACACTTATGCCTGTCCTATTTTATCCCCATCAGAGTATAAATTGTGTGGAGAATGGCAGGTGCAAAAAAGATCTAGGAATATGATTACTATTGTTATGGTAGGGGATAGGGCAAAACCTCATTTAAGCCTCCCTTCATTCAGGATAAATGTAAGAAACAATCAAGCACCTTTATGGAACCAGGCAGCTGTAACAATAGGAGCGACCACTCAAAATACCAGTAGGGCCTGAGTAGAAGCTGAATGATGTGGTCCAAAGAGCTTTCCTGGAGACTGACAGAGCAAACACAGGAGCTGGGGCATTGGTTTGGAAGAGTAGTGCATGTCCGTGTGAGAGAGAGATGAGGTAAAAACACTCAGAAGGACACAGAGATGGAGAAAAGCAGCCTCAGAGAGAACCAGAGAAGCCCTGGTAACATAACCCTTTGATAAAAGCTAAGAGAGAGAACTTTTGGGTAAAGTGCTGACTGAAAGAAGCTTAGAACTGTGAGGAATGAAACCAGTCTCCTGTTGTTTGATTTCTAATTTGTTCAGGGAAAGAGGACTTTGTACAATATTTATACATAAGCAGGATTACATCAAAGAAATACCCCATTTCATTATCAGTTTCTCTTACTAACAGAAGCAACCTGTCAGTCCCATAATATTTTATTGAGGATCACATTGTGCAATTATTATCTATTTTATCATTGGAGAAAGACACAGATGGTAGAAATATTTGCATAGTGTTCTTCCATGAACAAAAAGGAACATAGGATTAACTATTTAGGGCCAATCTGTGCTAAACTACATAGTGTATCTTAAACATAAACTACAGTCATCTATGATACATGATGAACTGCTAAGTCTTTAATCTGTTCAAAACAATTGTCAAATTTTAATTTTGATTTTTTGTAATATTGGCTGATATTCACCTTTTTTGTTGAAGAATTTAATATGTAATATTAGTACATATTGAAAAATGATGGCCTTTCTGAAGTTTTTGAAGCATGCTCTGAAAGGTGCTCTTTTTTCAATATACTGCAGTTTGAACTGTTTATTGGTTACAGTGGAGTTTTAAGTGTGTACAAAAGACCCTCTAATTGCTGTAGTTGTCATGATGCCAATCTCTTGAGGGTAGATGCATTCCTGTATTTTTTCGTTTCCTAATAAGCAGAAAGAAGGGATTCAGTTGGACCATGACTATTTCATGTTACTGTTGCCTACTAGAATTTTAATTGTATTGTTTGACCAAAACTATGTTCTGTAAGGCTCAGTGCCAATATGAGTCAAATGTGCAAAGTTTATCTGAACATTCTGAGAAAACCAGTCATCAAAACATATTCACAAAAAAATTCATTGGAAAGAGGCAAAGCATTCTTCTTGGTAGACACAGAGTTTCTGAAATAATATATATTTGTTAAACACCCTGAAGTGCATAAACTTTTTTTTTATAAACTTTTTTAAAGAAAACACTATACTTTCAAGTGTTCTCTCTCCTGTGAAATAAGAACTAAATTATTTGGAAAGAGTTCTATGTAAAACATTATTATTGGATATGGTAGCATATATAACTTTGTTAAATTCATTATATATATTTCATTTAAATGTCTGTTATAATGTAGCACACTCATTTGGAAAAACATCAAGTTTAAATGTTTGTGTACCTATGGGTTTGATTTGGAATCAGGCTTAAGAGAATATAGTACAGTCATCTTCCAGTGTATTCTCTTCATTAAAATTCAGGAGGCATTACCCTGTTCCCTGGCTTAACTGCAGTTTTTGCTGTGCTTTTGTTCCGTATGAATAGATGTTGTTGAAAGCCAAAGTGGAAGAGCAAACTTTTCAACAGCAGAATGAATCACTGAGCAGTGAGAATATCACAAAGTGTACAGACAATTCTACTCACAAAACTATTTTAAACTGACAACTAACTTTTCAATTTAAGGTAAGCATGCAGATTTTTAACTGTTGAAAACTGTACAATAAATTATAATAATCTGCCTATTATTGAAGGCATCAGAATGGGTTGGAAAAGAGAAATGAACAAAAAACTTAGCTAAATTTACAAACCCAATGATTGTTACTAGATACCATTTTAAAAATCAATAAAATATGTTATAACTGAAGTATTCTGAATAAATGAGTCCATCTGAATCATTTTAAAGTTCTTTGAGGATGATGCCTAAAGCCAAATGAAAATTAGGAAATAAACATGTTTAGAAAAACTTCACAGTCTCTTAGTAATGTTTAAAAGAAAAAAATACTTTAGTTTTAGATATATCTACAAAATTTACACTTAAATCACTAAATGCTAATTTTCTTTTGCTCTAAATCTTCTAAAGATCTTTCTTAAATCCAATTTTATGAAATTAACTACAGTGTAAACAAAAAAGTGTTTTAGACATACAGACTTTTATTTACACTACAATATAGTATTGTTGACTATGGATATAGGAAATTCTCTTCTTGTATAGAGCTTAATTAGTTAATGTTTGTACAGTACTTTGAAGATGTAACCTGCTAAGCACTAATTATTATTATTAGTTTATTATTTAATTTATTAAATTATAACTAGATGAAGAGTGGTTTTAGTGCTCATGTGCCTAAGGATGTAGAAAAACAAGACCACACTTTTTGGTATCTGCTTTTAGTTTTCATTTTCATGGTTTTTAAAAAATTTACCTCTATAAAGTGTTATGACCAGGGAAGAAGGTTACAGAGAAGAATTTAATTATGACAGGATGCCAACTTTGGAGCGTGGAAAGCAAGAGAATGGAAATTATGTACCAGATATCAAATCTAGTGACCTTCAGATATCACCGAGGTTTCATCCTTGTTTTAGTCATAGAACATGGATCTTTTCTTTGTTGATGGGGGTAAGTATTTTAAACATACTATTGCATTTCATACTGGAAGGAAAGTCTTGATAACTGTGAAGTTTTTCCTTTTGGGAAAGTTAATGAAATTAATCTCTTCACTGATGATGTTCAGGAGATGAAAATACATAAATATTAAAATTCTATGTTCAAACAGAAACATATTTAGCAACTATAAATACATTTTATAGCTAAATACATCACTTTTGTAAATCTGTTCAAGGCAGTGGTTTTATACCAAGGCTGAATTTGACCTGTAGTGTCCAAACATCACAATCTGAAAAAATAAATCTGTTAGTGGCAAATATCAGGACATAGTCACTGTAAAAGAAATTAAACATATTTTAATACTACCAAGGCAGATCAAATGTTTCACACTTTCAGTATATTTCTAAACATTATGTTAGTACTTTGCTTGCTATAACAATATTTTTTGTTTTTAAAATATGTGTGCAACATTTGATTGTCACTTTCTCTTTGTATTAGAGAATAGAAAGATCCTTTCCTAAACACTTTCAGTAATGAGAGCCATGCCCTGCCATGTGTGTGGTTTATGCAAACCTCATGTCAGCTTAAATTGAACTTTCATGGATAGAACCATGATTTTGAAGGAGTATTGTATGGGTCCTTGACATTCTGACCAGTAATGACTAAAAGAACAGACATGGTAACTATTAGAACCTATATTCCTGGTGTTTTTTCTTGGTGGTGGTCTCTGTGTTTTGTGGAATCACTTTGCAATGACTGAAAGGGTGATTATTTTCATTTTAGGACATTTATTTGCACAGTGAATAAAAACAAAGTCTCATTTTCACTCAGATCCCTGACCTTTTTTCTCTTTCTGACAAATTAATTTGCTTGAACAGCTTGAATTTACTTGAAATACCTGATTACATAACCAGAAGGGGCAAAAGAAGAGCTGGTTTTTTTAATTGGATTTTTTCAGTGTGCTTTCAAGCATTCTCAGAAAGAGAAGAACTTGCTGTCTCATTCTGGGGTGCAGTTCAGACCAGTGAGGGGTTGTGTCACTGCCTGCTCTGTAAACTTGGGTGCTTCACAATGCTTTGCTGTTGTGGCTCCCAACCTGGGCCACTCACAACCAGCCTGCCAGCATATAGGTCACACCCTGAGTTTCTGTGTGCTAGACTGTCCTGGTTCAGCAGCTCAGACCTGAGCATCCCATCTACAGCCCCACTCTGGCTTTCCCACCAATCTTAGTTACAACTTGAAAGGTGACCCCAACACACTGCCAGTCCTGGATTTTTTCCGAACTGTGCATTCTGCACTGTCAAGCCATCTCCTGGACAGTTCAGTTATTACAGTTTGTTGATCCTGCAAGGAATCAGTATTCAAGAGTTTGTTACTTTAACAGGAGTTACCAAACCATTGAGTTTAAATGCACTACTGGATTAGTTTAGATTAAAAATAAAACAAGTTTATTAATGAGAGAAGACAAGATTTTAAGTGAATCCAAGTGTAAGAGCTAAAGTTAGAAATGGTTATAAGCAAATACAAGTGAAAACACACACAAAAAAGTTTAAAACTTAATCTGACAAGTTTTGGTTCAAGTCTTTCTTTAAGATGGCCTTTCTTACCCACAGTCCCCCGGCAAGATGGTAATTGATCCTTTCCTTGGTCAGGATCTCTCCCAGGGGCCCAAAGGTGCTGGTGCCTTTGTCTTCTTAAGTGAAAGGGACAACTTGGGGTTTTCTGCCCCTTTCTTTTAGTGAACCTTTGAAGAGGATTCTTCTGAAGGTTACTTCTCACACCAAAGTTTATCCAGACAGTGAAGAAGATGACATGGAGTCTGGTGGTGAAGGAGGCTCCATTCTCTTTCTTCCCTCACTTGTGTTTGCTAAAATTGAAATTGTTCTGTTTCCTGCCATTACTTTGACTTAAAGTAATTTCAGGCCTCGTTCACCTTCAGATCCTTGAGTTCTTCAGTCCAGTCCACTTCCCTAACTAATTCCCTTATTTTTTAAAGTTTGCCCTTTTGAAATCAAGGACCAAGTTACAGATTTAGTTTTGTTTATTTTTCCATTTAGTTTAAACTGAATTAGCTCATGATCACTCAAACTAAGGTTGTCCCCTACCAGTTCTTCTATGAGGTTCTCACTAGTCATCAATACCAGATCTAAGATGGCATCCCCTCTTATTGGTTTGGTGACTATTTGGTGAAGAAATCTGTCAGCTATCACATCCAGGAAAATCTGGGCCTTACTATTATTAGTAGCACCTGTCCTCCAATCTACAGCTGAGAAGTTAAAGTTTCCCATAATCACACCATTCCCAGTAGTATTTATTTCATTAAAACATTAAAAAGATCTCTAGCCACATTGGATCCTGGGAGTCCATAGCACTCCCCAAGCACTATCCCAGGGGAGCCTCTGGCAGCTTTCTTTCTGAAAGTGATTTTGACTAAAACAGACTCTCTTTTATCCATTCCATCACTTCTAATTGCTTTAGAGTCTACCTCAATATTAATATACAATGCTACTCCAGCATCTTTCCTTTATTTCTGTCTTTCCCGAACAGCGCATACTCTTCAATACCTGTACTCCAGTCATGACTACAATTCCACCAGATTCCAGTGAGAATCTAGCAGCATCATTTGTTCCCACATGAAGGACAATCATAGATTCTTTCCTGCTCTAACTAGGATACTCTTCAGCCTCAGGTCCACATCCTGTATCTTAGCTCACAGCAAAGAGCACACCCTTCTGTTCTCTGGATCAGCTGTGGTGACAGGCCTGTTAGTTCTTCTTAGTAGAGAGTCACCAATCACATAGACCTGCCTCTTCCTGGTGTTGGAGTGATTGTCTGGCCTTCCTTCTGTTCTTTCTTGCTGCAAGTCCCCTTGTCTTTTGTTCTCCCTTGCAATCTTTTGCAAATCATCCTCTGTCCTCCGGGGCTCTGAACTCTTCCCCTCTTCTTGTAGGAGTAGCCACTCTTCTCTTCTTCCTTGCCCTCCCTCCTAGTTAGTTACTGCCTTTTATGCCCCTCCTTCATTTTACAACTCAGCATATTTGTTCTTGAGCTCTATTTCTCCTTCACTTGCCGGTCTTTTCCTCTGCTTGGTTCTCGTAGTCACATGTTTCCACTGGCCACTTTCCACAGTTCCCCAGTCCAGCTTACATCGGCAAGTCTTGACTTTTCCCTTCAGCCTCCTCTTGCCTCCCCTCCATCATCATCTTCAATCAACCATCATTTCTACCTGCATCCATTATGCCATTTCTTTTAAGAGTGTACTTCAGCAGATAATGGCTCAGACTACCATACCCATCATGAAACCCAAAATAGGACAACAAGGGAATGTGATGTGGATGCTTGTCTCTCAGTGTGGGCTCAGTCTGATGCCCTGCTTAGAACAGTTAGGCCTGGTCTACACTAGCGGAGAGGATCAATCTAAGTTACGCAACTTCAGTTACGTGAATAACGTAGCTGAAGTCAACGTACTTAGACCTACTCACCGCAGTGTCTTCACTGTGGTGAGTCAACTGCTGCTGCTCTCCCGTTGACTCTGCCTGTGCCTCTTGCAGTGGTGGAGTACAAGAGTTGACAAGAGAGTGCTCGGGGGTCAATTTATCACGTCTAGACTAGACGCGATAAATCGACCCCTGCTGGATCGATCGCTGCCCACCGATTCGGCGGGTAGTATAGACATACCCTCAGTCTCACCTGTTCTTCGTGGGATGGGCCAATTCACTTCCCAGGGCACACTGCTATCTCCCTGTCATTGGCCATCTGACAAAGCAGCTCTCTGCTCAGAGTGGGAAGATATATAGGTATCACACTAAAATGCAGCACTGAAAACACCTCCAAGATATAGTATACATAAAATATAAGAATAATTGGGTGGTATAGTGGTTTAAAACAGTAGAAGCATGATATCTGCATTATTTGCTTGGATCTTGGTGTATCTGCAGTTTTAGGGAGTGGAACCCATAGAATTTGCACTCTCCTACATGGAAATAACTCAAGAAGGCAATAATGGGACATAAATGTATTGTTGTTCCTATGTTCTGAACCTCTTAGGCCCATTAATCTTCTAAGGTCTGAATTCATTCCCACCTAAATAAAAATGATTATTTTACTGTTGACTTCAAGTGGACCTGGATTAGATCCACAATCTGTGAATTCGGTAAAACAAAGAAAGGTAATAATCAAAATAAATATCTATTTCTTAAAAACAAAACACAACCCCCCCAGATGATTTAAAAGGGTATTTAGGTGAGGGTCACTGAGATTCACAGGGCAAACTGCAAACAAGAAAAACACAGCAGTATGGTGGAGAAAGGTAAGAAACCAGTCCTTTCATCAGTGTATACAAAAACTGATTTTAATTCTGCATGTAGAGCATGGGCCAGATTGAGTATAACAATTAATACTTGCATGTGTGCATATAAATAGCATTCTGGATTCTGCCCTGTAAAATTGAGTAAATGGTGAGACTGTAATTCTCCAAAAGGGGTTATAATAATTCACACATTTCTAAATCAATTATGTATTTGTGAGGGCCTTAGTATAAATATTACAGGAAAAGTCAAAATTGAAAATCAGACTCTACATTTATGATTGGTCAGCTTTGTACAGGTAAGGTTTTTTCATAATCCAAACCTCAGCACACGGAATTCTTGAATTGCTCATACAAGGTTTGGAACAGTGTAAAAACCTGATTGTTCAAAACTGTATGCCAAAAAGCATTCATGTACAATTTTGTGAGCATAAATTTAGAGATGCAGTTGAGAGCCCTTTGATATTTTGGTCCTAAAAGATTCATTTTTATCATCAAGCTATTTCAGCCCAAAATTCAATTATGATATGACTACCTTCTAAACATTTCTTTATATATTTGCCAAGTCATTACACAATACTTAGCTCAGATGTACTTGTACAATCCAATATTGTCTTAACAGCCAGCAAAACATGTTCTTTTGACCTGTACATCTTTTGATGTTTGCTTCATTATCAATTGTACAAAGACTGTGTTATTAAAAGTTCAAAAACACTTTATTTTGAAAGGACTACTGGTTTTAATCTGTCCATTTGCTCTTTTTATACATTTTTGACATTAATTTTATACCATATTGTTGCTTTGCAGACTTGCCTTCTTGTTACTTCTGGATTTTCACTTTATCTGGGAAATGTTTTTCCATCTGAAATGGATTATTTACGTTGTGCAGCAGGTTCAGTAAGCATTCTTAATTAATTGCTGTGGCTGTCTGAGAATGCACACTATAATAAATAATTTTATGAACTTAATTGCCTTTTAATCTGTCTCTCTTCTTCATGCTCAAACTTTCTCCACCCATGTCATCATTTTATCCAACATTATACTTTCTCTCCCACCCACACAATAAATGTTCCTTATGTAGGTTTTCGCTGTACTTTAAAGCTAAAGGGTTTTCACAAAGAATTGTTAATAATATTGTGCTTGTTAAACATCTGCCTGGTTTCTCACCAAAAGTGAGATGTGGGATGGGATGCAGTGATGCCCATGTATATTTTTTATATTATAAATTGTCTCCTGCTGCAGAGAAACCTCTAGGGAGGAAATTTCAGTTAAGATTCCCTTGTGGTCCCTCACCCTATATTTGTATCTGGTGGGTAGATGCTATTATGATAGATGGGTTTCATTCTCTCTCTCTCTTTCTCTCTGTCTCTCCCCCTCTCTCTGTCTCGGATTTTATAAGGTGCATGTTACCAAGGTATCTAAATGTTAACCGAATGAAAGGTGTTCTATAAATATTATTACTTTATTAGTAAAATCTGTAATAATTTGACACTCTATCAATTGAACAACAAAGATAGGATTTTATGATATTGTTCCACTGCTGTGGTAATTTTTTTCATCTATCAGAATTTTGCAACAGACACCAGTTTGAGAGTTAAAGAATAAGGTTGGCAGAACAGATCACATTAAGCTATACACAACCATGGTCAATTTTTCCTCTGGCATTTATCATCTCCATTTTAGATCTCCGTGGGTATGATGAAGTTAGCTCAGATTCCTTTGTATACTGAAATATTCTACTGTGTCATTGTTATTTTGGTGATATATATAGCAATCTTGTTTCTAATTTAGGACAAGGGCAGTGTAGTTGTATGACCACAGAAACAGCTCAGGGAAGAGATTGAGATTCAGAGAGTGCAACAGGAGAAAAACAAAAGTATTCTAAGGTTCACTTTGCCTCTTCTCTTTTTGTCTTGCATCAAGTGGAACTTGGTCAGACTCATGGGGCAGAAAGAGAGTATAAAGTCTTTACCAACATATTACAAATTGGGAATGATCCTGCTGCCATTGAAATCAATGGCAAAACTCCCATTAAATTCAGTGGGAGCAGGATTAGGCCCTGTGTTAATGTTAACATGGGGAAGGGGAAGGGATTGTTGTTTTCACTCATTTAATCATTTTTCTTCCTTTAAAAATGTTCCCCCTTTTTTGCTAACATTAAAAATTGTAAATTAAGTGCTGGAGAGACACTATTGAGCATGTTAGTTAAATGCTAACCTGCTGTTATACTGGTTCTCATTGGCAAATTGACACTGTACAAATGTGGGACTCAAAGGGTGAACCCTGGCCCCAGTGAAGTCAATGGTAAAACTCCCATTTACTTCAATGAGGCTGGGATTTCACCCAAAATATCCCTTGGACACAGAAGATGATTAATAGAGCTGAAAAAAATAATTGTTTTTTGGTTCAGTGGCTGAGCTAAAAAATCTGGAAAAAAACATTTGTTTAGTTTCGACCCAAATTGAATTTTTTTTCTCACTGAAACAAGAAAATCAAAAAATATTATTCACATTGACCACAGCGTTTCAAATGGTGATTCAAAAGGACATTATGAAATGAAATGTTGATTTGAAATGACATTTTCTAAATTAAATGTTGATTAAAATGGATGTTTTCCAAAGATAGTGTAGAAATGCGTTGTTTTGCAAATGTTGAAATGAAACATTTTGACATATCCAAGATATTTTTTTTGCAGGGTTATTTTTGACCTGAATTCACAAATATGTCTGTGCCCTCCACAATGCATTTTTCAGCAAATTTGCTATTTACTGAAAAAAATTGCCTAGCTCTAATGATTAGTGAAGGAAGCACAGATGATGTGGAATTGATTTTTTTTGGCTGAAAACCATTTTCTATAACTTTATTTTCATAGTTTTCTGTTTCACTTATAAATATCTTCTAACACTGCAGTAACATCCTAAATGTGTGGAAGGAATGGAGCCTGCACTGAGATACAAACCTCATAAAGGTGAACACTTGGGCGATAAAAGGTCCCTTCAGGAAAGTTTTCCTTTATGGAATGTAGACTATTTTTTCCCAGTACAACTCACTATAGACCACATTCTGCCCTCACATATACACAGTGAAGTCATGGGGGTCACAAGTACAGTTCTGAAGACATAATATAACCCCACAAATTAGTTTTACAAAGATCTTCAAAACTGAACTATCGTCAAAACTGGTCAATTTTTAAGTCTAACAACTTTGGCTTCTTTAGAACTTTAGGCTTGCTGGAATTAATTTAAACCAACAAAGGCATGAAATTTTTCCAGAAAGACTGCTGTTCTTTCATTGAAAGCCTAGCTATTGCAGCACATCCTTAACAGTGAGAGAGACTGTAGTTCATTACTGCCCCGAATCCCCTGGAATATTAAAATACAACCCATACTTGTTGCGTTTGAGACAAGTGTGGCAGCCTTTGCTCTGAATCTCCAAGCTTTTGTTTGCTTGTTTGACCCTTCATATTATTTGAATATATGTTTGTTTTATTTATTTCTCCTTTTTTCCTCATATTATTCATTCACTTTCTAATGCAAATGGATAAAGGAAAATTTTACAATATGTACCAGACCCTCTAAGAAACATGTATACTATTCTTATTAACATAAATTTATGCTTTGTTTTGTAAGCAATTCTATTAATCTTTTGCTTCATTTATTTTTTCTAGTGTATTCCTTCAGCAGTTGTGAGTTTTGCTATAGCAAGAAACAAAGTTAATGTGGTAAGTGCTTGAAGGTTAATTGATTATTCATCTTTTATTCTTTGGTTAGCTGAAAAAATTTCTTTTTGCAATTGTTTTACAGATACCCAATTTCCAGATTCTATTTGTTTCTACATTTGCTGTAACAACAACATGTTTAATTTGGTTTGGATGCAAACTTGTCCTTAATCCATCGGCAATAAATGTGAGTTATGAAAAAATTATCAGCCAACTATGTATTTGTCTTTCTCATAGACTTAGAGACTTTAAAGCCAGAAGGAACCATTATGATCATCTATTCCAGGGGTTCACAAACTTTGGTTTGAGGCTTGGATGGCCACAAGATGCTTTGTTTACCTGAGTGTCCGCAGGTACGCCTGCTCTCAGTGGCCGCGGTTCGCCGTTCCCAACCAATGGGAACTGCGGGAACCGGTGCGGTCCGGGCCACCACTTCCTGCAGCTCCCATTGGCCAGGAACGGTGAACTGTGGCCACTGGGAGCTGTGAGGGGCCATATCCGTGGACGCTCAGGTAAATAAAGTGTCTTGCAGCCCACCAGGGGTTTACCCTGAACAAGCCTTGAACCAAGTTTGGGAACCCCTGATCTAGTCTGACCTCCTGCACATTGCAGGTCACAGAACCTTGCCCACCTATTCCTATAATAGATTCATAACTTCTGGCTGAGTAACTGAAGTCCTTAAATCATGATTTAAAGACTTCAAGTTACAAAGAATCCACCATTTACTCTACTTTAAACCTGCAAATGACTCATGTCCCATGCTGCAAGTGAAAAACCCCAGGGTCTCTGCCAATCTAATCTGTGGGAAAATTCCTTCCTGACCTCTCCTCTGTCTTTACATAACACATTGCTGACTAAGTTCATCAATAGTGTGATTTTATTTCAGTCAATGCAGTTATAACAGGGATTAATTTGGCCCCATAAACCTACATATTATGGAATGTATCAGAAGGAATTATACAACAGAAATTTTCTGTAATATTCTGAGTCACAGAAGGCCGAAAGAGTATATATCTTGGGCCAGATCCTCAGCTGAGATCAGTGAGTATTTGCTAGCCAGGAATGGTAGGAGAACCTACCCACACTCCCTATTCTGACAGCTGAGATAAATGGAAGGTATAGGAGTCACTGTTTCAACTTGGCACCACCCAATGATCCTTCCACATGGGAGGAGGGGAATGTCTGTCAGATGTAGGATCATGGGCAATGGGTGAAGCCTAAGGCCCCACCCCTTCCTGTTGCTCTCAGCTGCTCCGTGATGCTGGAATATAAGAAGTGAGAAGAGGTCCCAAACCTTGGTATTTTAGTGGATCGCATCTTCAGGCTAAGTCTTTTCCTTTTTCTTCTTTGACTGATAGGTGACCTCAGGAACAAACCTACAAAAAGCCTTTTATGACTAACATTTCTTTTGGAGTTCTTCACTGGTTAACTGGCATCCAGTCAATGAAGTTGACAACAGTCAACCAAAGAAGAATTCATCCGCATTAGAATTGTTCTTACATTCAGCAATCACCATGAAAAAGTCAACATACAAAACAGCTAACATATAGTGTTATTGAATTCACACAATATTCCCTATACCTAGAAAAGAAAATACATATGGTATCTCAGATACCAATATGAGGTAATGTTGCTAAATTTTATTTATTTATTTTTAATGGTGACCATTGTATCTTACCTCTGTGACCATCTGCTAGACATTTCAAAAGTATAACAGAAAGCCATAAATATTGTGATAGACCCAGGCCAGTTGGGTACAGCAGAATAGCAGAAGGCAGATATAGTGGCCACTGGATTAACAGTTTTCTGTTCCCTGACTGACCAGAGCAGGGGCTGCTCCAGGCTAATGAGAACACCTGACTCTAATTAACCTGCAAAGAGTCAGGTGAGGCCATTAAGTTAATGTGACCACCTGACTCTAATTAAGGCCCTGCTGATACTATAAAAAGGGCTCACTCCTGTCAGGCAGGGGAGAGCCAGGGAGCCAGAGGAGAGGAAGTATGGCTGAAGGGCTGGTTACTGAAGACACCCTCAAACCATCGTTAAGGGAGCCCTAAGGTAAGGGTGAAGAAGGGAGAAGCAGGAGAGCTGAGGGGAAGTGGCCCAGGGAAATGTAGCGACTCTGGCAGTGAAAGGTTGGCTCCCAACAGCTGCTACCATTAGGGTTGCTGGGCCGGAACCTGGAGTAGAGGGCAGGCCCGGGTTCCCCCCAACCCACCACTACAGGAACATCTCCTGGGAGGAGAAGTCAGGCCCCTGTCAGGACAGGAGGCTAAACTGTTCTGAAATAAGCCCCCAGGGACAACAGAGACTGTGGGAGTTCTCTCACCAACCTCCTTGCAGGCCTATGATGAAAAGGGCTCAGTAGACTGTAACCCTGGCCCTAGAGAGAGAAGGGCTACGTCGAGGGTCACCGTGAGCCACTGAGACTAGCATAAACCGCCTAGAAGTGCAGGACCCACGGGAGCAAGGTCAGAGCTCTGCCACAATATATAAATAAATAAATTGGAAATTAATGTTCTGTCCTTGCTAGCTAGCACCCAGAGAGTGTATCTCTGAATGTGTTTAACATAGTATTGTAAGTTGCTTTGAGATCTGTACACAAAGAACACTTTATAAAAGTTAGTTGTTATTAGTATTATATAAGGCTTTTTCCCAAAAACATTCCGACTGTTGCCAGCCCCAGTACAGTTACATCAGATTAGGAAGAGCAGAAACACTAGTGTAGAAAAAATATTGGCAGTTCTTTAACTATTCTGTCATCTGCACCATTAGATGGTGGCTAAAATCCATACTGAGGCACCTAAATAATTGGTCTGATTTTCAGAGGTACAGAGCTTTCAAGTTAATAGTAGCTCTGAATATTTACTTTAGAACTTTTGAAAATCAGAGCACTTTAATATATGTGCCTAAATTTAGGCACCTACATTTGAAAATTTTGACCTTTAGTCCTAGTACCCTTTGAGTGATTGTGTACCTATACATTCCACTGCAGGTGTATGTGCACCCAGAGCACTCTAGTTGGAGACTGTTGACAGCAGTACCACAGGGCGGTACACGAGCTATTGTTCACTGAGCCTAAGAGTATGTCTACACTACGGGATTATTCCGATTTTACATAAACCGGTTTAGCAAAACAGATTGTATAAAATCGAGTGCACGTGGCCACACTAAACACATTAAATCGGTGGTGTGCATCCACGGTCCGAGGCTAGTGTCGACTTCTGGAGCGTTGCACTGTGGGTAGCTATTCCGTAGCTATCCCATAGTTCCCGCAGCCTCCCCCGCCCCTTGGAATTTCCGGGTTGAGATCCCAGTGCCTGATGGGGCAAAAATCATTGTCGCGGGTGGTTCTGGGTAAATGTCGTCAGTCACTCCTTCCTCTGGGAAAGCAACGGCAGACAAGCATTTCGCGGCTTTTTTCCCTGGATTGCCCTGGCAGATGCCATAGCATGGCAATCATGGAGCCTGTTTTGCCTTTTGAGACTGTCACCGTATGTGTACTAGATGCCGCTGACAGAGGCGATTCAGCAGCGCTACACAGCAGCATGCTTTTGCTTTTGCATGACAGCAGAGATGGTTACCAGCCATACTGTACCATCTACCATACCATAAATTGGTAATAAGATGATCATGGTTACCAGTCCTTTTGCACTGCACCAATAGCTGCTGTCATAAGTGCCCCTGGCTGAGATCAGCCAGGGGTGCAAAAGCCAAAATTGGGAATGACTCCCTGAGTCAATCCCTCCTTTTTGGTATCTAAAAATAGAATCAGTCCTGCCTAGAATATGGGCAAATGTACTAGAGAACCACTGTATCATAGAACCAGAGAGCACAGCTGCTCTGTGTCAGATCCAGCAGAAATTATGAGCTGTATGCTATTCACAGGGGGTGCTCCTGCAACAATCCCACCTGTTGATTCCATTCTTCCCCCAGCCTTCCTGGGCTACCGTAGCAGTGTCCCCCCACTTGTGTGATGAAGTAATAAAGAATGCAGGAATAAGACACAGTGACTTGTTAGTGAGAAATGAGTGGAAGGCAGCCTCCAGCTGCTATGATAGTCCAGACAGGACATTAAGCAGTGTGGAGGAGAGGAGCCCAGCATCCCGCTGCTAGTCCAGGGACAATTGAATCTTTTCTTTACACATGAAGGGCGGGGGCTGATGGAGCTCAGCCCCCTGTTGCTATGATGAAGACGGTTACCAACCATACTGCACCATCTACCAGGAAAAATCAGGAGCTTTTTACACAGGCGCCCATGATAGACCTCACGGAATGCTAGTCGGCATGGTTACCAGTCCTTTTGCACTGCCCCATGTGCCAATAGGCTGATGATGACGATGGATATCAGCCATATTGCACCATCAGCCACCCATGGTGGTGGGGGGAGCAAGGATGTTGGTGTTGACTGCTGCAGCATCGCGTCTATCTGCAGCATTCAGTAAAGATAGGGTGATATGTAAAAGAGTCAAGAGAGGATTGTTTTCCCTTTCACTTCTGGGGTGGGTGGGGGGGTGCGTAAATTGCCGAGCTATGCCCTGAACCACCGCGGACACTGTGTTTGACCCTAGAAGCATTTGGAGCTCAGCCAAGAATGCAAATGCTTTTCGGAGACTGCAGGCACTGTGGGATTGCTTGAGTCCTCCAGTCCCCGCTCCAGTCCCCCCTCCAAGAGCATCCATTTGATTCTTTGGCTTTCCGTTACGCTTGTCACGCAGCAGTGCGCTGACTCCCTGCTATGGCGTCTGTGTGGAGATTTTTTAAAAATGGTTTTGAATTTCGTCTTCTGTAATGGGGCGCTGATAGAACAGATTTGCCTGCCCTTACTGCGATCACATCCGCATGGTCTATGCTGGAGCTCTTTTTTTATTTTGATTTCGGACTGCATCGCCACCCGTGCTGATCGGAGCTCCACGCTGGGCAAACAGGAAATATTCAAAAGTTCGCGGGGGCTTTTCCTGTCTACCTGGCCACTGCATCCGAGTTCAGATTCCTGTCCAGAGCGGTCAGTGGTGCACTGTGGGATGCCGCCCGGAGGCCAATACTGTCGATTTGCGGCCACACTAACCCTAATCCGATATGGTAATACTGATACTAGCGCTACTCCTCTCGTTAGGGAGGAGTACAGAAACCAGTTTAAAGAGCCCTTTATATCGATATAAAGGGCCTCTTAGTGTGGACGGGTGTGGCGTTAAATCGGTTTTACGCTCCTTAAACCGGTTTAAACGCATAGTGTAGACGTAAAAGGGGAATGTCCACAGATTGCCTCTCAGTTCCTTCTCACCCCGCATGGCAAGAGTTGCAACTCCCTGTAGCTTTTGCTTAGGTTTGTCAGCTTTTGAGAAATTACTCCTTTATAATGGCAGCAAAGAATCCTGTGGCACCTTATAGACTAACAGACGTTTTGCAGCATGAGCTTTCGTGGGTGAATACCCACTTCTTCGGATGCAAGTGCATTCCACTGTTGCAACACCCAGCACTGCCATTGGCATTGTCAGTATAATCTCTGCAGCATTGATGGCTTCGTCTCCTCACCCTTCCATGTTGGCATCGCTGGCTCCGCCAATACCATTGGCACTTCCAGCTCCGATTCCATCATCAGTGTTCCAGCCTGCTTCGTTCACTTGCTCCCTTGATGCCATAGGGTTAGCAGTAGGTGTGCCAATTACCTAGACCCCTGCATACACCAACAGGGGCTGCTCTTCCATTTACTGGGAAGAGTTACATCTCTTCCTCTGATTTGGACCATGAAAGGCTGGTATCCCTACTGAGGTTTCAGTCACCCTATATACTTTGTTTTAGAGACATTAGGACCCCATATTAGGACTGGCAAAGGATGTATTACCCTCCATGACCTTACTGGTCCTGGGATGTTCTAGAGAATCTGGACCTCCATCGGAGCTATGATCCAGGAGGAGGTCCCCCTCTCCTTTACAGGAGTCCTCCAGAGAAGACCCTTTTACAATACCACAACCTCCTCTAGAGCCTGGGGAGGAAGGAGAGATAATGGAGGAACCTCTGGATGTGTTCCCCACTCCCACATATCCTCTTCTCTGGCTGAGGTTGCCACCCCAGAATCAACATTCCCTCTTCTGGAGAATTTCAAGGTCTTCCAGGACTTTATAAGGAGGGTGGCCACATCCCTGGGGGTGTAATCAGAGGTTGTGCAAGACAATCTCTGTAAGCTCTTGGACATATTACAATCACCTGTCCTAGGAAAAATTGTCCTTCCTATTAATGAAGCCTTGCTGGAATCAGCCAAAACCCTTTGGCAGATTCCAGCTTCCATCCTCCCAACATTTAAAGTGAATGGATAGACATTACCAGGTTCCTCACGAAGATTTTGACTATTTCTTTACCCAACCTGGTGGTTATGGCCACCAGTGAATGTTCTAGGAAGTCACAACCTAAGGCTACCTCCAAGCATAAAGAATGCAAGAAACTTGATCTGTGTCACAGGAAGGTTTACTCTACTACTAGCCTTCAGATGATGGTGTCTAATTTCCAGACACTGTTATCCAATAAATGTTTGTTTATTGGTCAACAATTTCCAGATTCGCTGGCAAAATGACAGAGGAGTACAGCGAGCAGTTTTTAGCCATCATTACTGACGGTCAAGGCAGCACTGACATGGACTCACCGTCTATAGCTACTGTCATCTCCATGAGATGTTCCTCTTGGCTGCATGCCTATACATCCTGTGGGAGCTACAAAACACAATAGAGGATTTACCCTTCCAAGGGACTAAACGGTTTTCTCAGAAAACAGCTGATGCCATGCACAACTTAAAAAGACTCTTTGGCAGTACTCCATTCTCTGGGAGCATACACTTCAACAACACAGAGAAAGCAGTTTATGTTTCAACCATACTATAGAATCTCCTTTCAGCAGAGGTCACAAGGCACTGCCAAAAAGAGGACTCAGCTTCTCAAACATCGCCAGTTGGCGTTGTCTACAGGTCCTTCTCAACCAGACATCTTCAATTTCTAAACAGTTGTTTTGACTATTCTATGGAGGGCTGCGTATTGACAATATCACTCTCCCTTCCTTCGGGAAGCATCTATCTCCCTGTTACAGTGCTTGGGAGTGGATTACAATGGACAAATGGGTGCTTAGCATTGTAAAGGAGAGATATGTCATCCAATTTATTTCCCTTCCTTTCCCCAGCCTACCTTCCCCATCCCTTTTCAGGGATTCATCTCACAAGGCCATTCTATTTCAAGAGATATGCCCTCTTCTAGAACTGGGAGCTACAGAAGAAGTCCCTTACCACCACAGAGGGAAAGGTTTCTATTCCTGGTACAACCTGATCCCAGAGAAGTTTGGTGGCCTTTGTCCCATTCTAGATCTAAGAAAGCTGAATAGTTTCATCAAGAAAATCAAGTTCAGGATGTCACCCTCACCTCCATTATCTCTTTCCTGGAGATTGTCATGCTGACCTCAATTTGTAGGATGTGTACTTCCAAGTATCAATACATCCTGGTCACAGGAAGTATCTTTCATTCACAGCAGGCAACAACCATTGCCAATACATAGTGCTCCTATATGGGCTGTCATCAGGCCAACTGCATGGTGTGGTAGCGGCTCATCTGTACAGTTTAGGTGTTCAGAGTTTTCCTTACCTAGGCTATTGGCTTTTTCATGGAACACCAGGCATCCAAATCCAAAACAGAATCCTCATCATCAAACAGATATTCTCTCAACTGGATCTGAAACTAAACTTAGACAAATCAAAGTTGCAACCAATACAATACATAACCTTCATAGGAGCAGACCTTGATGCCACTACTGCAATGGCTTTCCTTCAGACAGAAAGATTTCAGTCTGTAGCATCTCCCTCCAAAAACCTCCAGTCCAACCCCATGACAAGAGTGCGTTCCTGCCTGCAGCTCGTGGTCTCTTGCACATATATAACTTTGCATGTCAGACTTCACCTTCGCTGTCTGCAGGCCTGGCTCCATTTGGTATTTTGGCCAATGGGGCATTCTCTGGACATACAGATTTGCATCCCTGCGTGAGTGCTTCAGTCTCTGGACAGATGGTTGAATATGGGGAATGTGTGCAAAGGAGTTCCCTTTCTGTCCCCAGAACTGATGCATCTATGCTAGGCTGCAGAGCCTATCTTGGTCCACTTCAGGTGCAAGCTCTTTGGTCACCTCAGGAAGTCTCTGCACATAAACCTTTAGAGCCCCAGGCTATTTGTCAGGTCTGCAAGACATTTATGTTCACTGTCAAAAGCCAAGTGGTGCAAGTCCAGAAAGACAATACCTCTGCTATGTTTCATGTCAACAGGCAGGGAGCTGCAAGGTCAATTCAGCTATGCCAAGAGGCTATCCAGCTTGGAACCTATGCAAAAGAAACAAAATTTCCCTGCAAGCTTTCCACCTTCTGGAAGTGAGGTACACTACTGCAGACTCTTTCAGTAAGGATTTCATAGACCACCATGGGTGGTCAATGAAGAAGGACATCCTTCTCCAGATCATCCATCAAAGGGGATACCCAGTACTAGATTTGTTTGTGATCACCTGAACAACAAATGCAAAGAAATTTGCTCAAGAGTGGGCCAAGAATCCCTGATGGATGCCTTTCTTATGTCATGGTCCAGTCATATACTATATACGATTTCTCCAGTTCCTGTGATTCCAAGGATATTCAGGAAACAGAAAAGAGACAAGGCAACATTAATCCTAGTGGTACCAGCTTGGCCAAGGCAGTAGTGTTTCACAGACCTACATCGACTCTCTGTCCAGTCTCTGATAACTCTATCCCTGTTCAAAGATCTCCTGTCTCAGAACCACAGCAAGTCATGGAATTCCAGCTTCCAATCTCTCCACCTCATGGCATAGCTGATCACTGGTTGCATACTCATGAGAGACTGTGCTTCTGAGATGTCCAAGCTATTTTAGTGAGCAGCAGAAAAGATTTCCAGTAGAGCTGCTACAGGAAAGTGAAAGAGATTTTCAGTCTGGGTGCATGTGATGGGGTTCCCGGGGTGCAACCTGGACTGTGGGACTCTTGAGCCCTCTGTCTCACCAACCTAGGGTATCCATCTCATGATGTGATGCTGTTGTTAATCCACAAACCTCTGGCAGGTACTGCACTTACACAGACATCCACAGGCAGGGCTACACCCAACTGAGTTACATGAATGCTTTCCCCAGCCACTCATGAACCAACAATAGAGAGGCTCCAGCCAATTCCCGCCAGCTCCCCAGCCTTGCACCCCAGAACTGTACTGTCTTGCCCTGGTCAGAAGCCCAGTCTGCCCCTCCCTCAGTGTGGAGAGGACACACACTTGCCTTTGTAAACTGAGCTGAGATTTCCCAAGCACTTCAACCAAAACACACTGTTTTAGGTAAAATATAAAACAAATTAATTAACTACAGAAAGATAGATTTTAAGTGATTATAAGTAGCAAGTGTAGAGATCAAAGTTGGTTACTTAAGAAACAAAAATAAATTTGCAATCTGAGTTCTACACACTAAACATGATTTGAATCAAGCAGTGTCTCATCTTGAAGGATGGTATGGTTCCTCAATACACAGGCTGGGATGCTTTTCTAGCTTGGGACCAGCCTCCCCAGTTCAAAGTCTTTGTTCTCCAGATGTGTTTCCAGGTGTTGAGTGTGGAAGTGAGGCCAAGTCATAATGTCACTTCCCCTCTTTTATAGTTTCTTCCAGCTTGCTGGAAAGATCTTTCGATGTGGGGATCAGGCAGTCTGCATTGGTCAAGCAGTCTCCATTGTCTATGTGTTGTCTCTGAGAAGTCTTCTGGGATGGCCGTTGGGAGTGGATTTCCTTTAATGGGCCATCAGCTCATCTGGTTACTCCATAGTTGTACCTGAAAGGCTGGTTGTGGATTTTCCCAACCTCAAAACATATTTCAGTAACACACACATAGGAAAACTTCATAACTTCTCATACAATGGTAGCACAGGATATTAATGTTCAACAGATCAAGACTTTTAAAATGATACCTCATAAGGCATACTTTATACAAAATGACAGCAGAGCCGCCCAGAGGATTCAGGGGGCCTGAGGCAGGGCCGGGTCTTTGGCGGCAATTCAGCGGTGGGTCCTTCCCTCCGAGAGGGACCAGCCGCTGAATTGCCGCCGAAGAATGAAGCAGCGGCGGTAGAGCAGCCTAAGTGCTGCCGATCGCAGCTTTTTTTTTTCTTTTTTTTTTCCGGTGCTTGTACTCACCGGGTGGCGCTCCAAGGCTTCAGCAGCACTTCAGTGGCAGGTCCTTCACTCGTTCCAAGTCTTCCGCTGCACTGAAGGACTCGCCGCCGAACACCCGGAGCAAGTGAAGGGCCCGCCACCGAAGTGCCGCCGAAAACCCGGAGCGGCTCGCGGGGCTCCTGCAGGGCCCGGGGCCTGGGGCAAATTGCTCCACTTGCCCCCCCTCTGGGCGGCCCTGAATGGCAGTAGTGAATATGGAGGTTCCAGGGAGCTGCAATGAGGTGCAGAGTGCCACAGTGTGATCTTAATGTTTATCTTCCCATCACAGAGGTTAGACTTCTACTGACTACCCATTACTCCTGAAATCATCTGCCTTTCATTTAGTTCCATGAGAGTCCACCTGGCTCCCATATCTACAGTTCACCCACCAGTTGATGGGTTTTCTATTTTCTCTCACCCTTTGGTTTCAAGATTTCTCAAGTGTCTAGTCAATGTCTACCTGCTTGTGTCTGACCCTGTACCTTCTCGGGACCGTAATCCTCTGGGACCCTCTGGTGACAACCTCACTATCTTTATTATCTATGAAGATGACATTTCTAGTGGTAACCCCGTCTTCAAGGCGAGTTTCAGAACTTCAGGCTCTTCTAGCTGACCCTCCTTTCAGTCTTTCATGAAGACAAGGTTTCCCTTAGGCCACACCCCACTCTTCATAGATGCTAACTTTTGTTTTTGCCGGTGGGTGCTTTTAAAGGGGAGCGTGTGTTTGGGGAGGGGGGCACTCTGCTAGTTTTGGGAGGAGGCTATTTTCAGTATATTTATACACTTCTTTCATATTCTAGCTAATGAATGTATCGATCATTGGTATCTTTACTATTTTAATAATGATTCAGTTGTTATGAACTACTTAATTACATTATCATGAATTACAGTATATTAAAATCATGCCAATCACCTACAAGCTGTCTTCACTAACGTCTCAGTTTAAAGACATCATGTCTCACTGTAGATTTCTGGATGAAACTGTCAACACACTTCCTTATTTACATCTAGTTTCCTGGTATTGTCTTGATGCACGGTAAGGACAGCTACATTATTCAGTTGCGTCTCTCTCATTGATGACTGGAGAAAATTTTTAAGTCTTCTGAAGCTGGAGATTGAGTTCAGGATGATACAGGCACAGTGAGAAGGATCCTTATGAATTTGCAGTACTCTGGAAACATAGTGCTTCCAGAGTACTGCAAATATCTCCAAGATCTCTTTCATGATGGGTAACCACTAATTTAGGCACCATCATTTTTTATGTACAGTTGGGATTATATTTTGCCATGTGCATTACTTTGCATTTAACATTGAATTTAATCTGCCATTTTATTGCCAAGTCACCCAGTTTTGTGAGATCCCTTTGTAACTCTTTGCAGTCTGTTCTGGACTTAACTGTCTTGAGTAATTTTGTATGATCTGCAAACTTTGCCACTTTTTTGCAGATCATTTATGAATATGTTGAACAGCACTATTTACTTCTCTCCATTCTGAAAATGGACCATATATTCCTGCCCTTTGTTTCCTATCTTTTAACTGGAGTGCCTGGGAATGCTTTCAGGATCATCTAATGATATTTAATTTAATGACAAGCCTTTTGTATCTTAATCACCCTGCCTCTGTTTATAAACAAACTCCCTGCCCCAAAGGCAGAAGTTGTTAGCAGCACAGAACTCATCACATTCCACACTCAAGCTCTGGCTCCTGGGTGTTGAACACCCACTATTTTCTTCCGTGGGTTCCTGAGCTCCAGAGCATGCATGGAGTTGGTGCCTATGCCACTCTTCCAAAGCCAAAGAAAGACTCCACACCTGAGATATTTGCATAGCTTTGGCATTCTATCTAGATCACAATCTGTCCTTTAGAGCAGCGTTTCTCAATGACCGGTCCTTGAACTTGTGCCAGTCTCTCAGATCTCCCTGACAGTTTCAGAAGGCAGCAAGGCAGCAAGCCTGTCCTTGTTATCAAAAAGCTTGAGAAACACTGCTTTAGAGAATCTCCCTGGCTCTTTGTAGTGTATGCTAAGAGAGTAAAGGCCATCTAGTGTCAATTCAGCGTATTTCTGATTGCATTAAACTCTGCTATGATCTTTCTAAAGTCTCTCCTCCACCAAGCATTATGTCTCACTCCACCAGGGCTTAGTCCACTTCATCAGCTTTCCTCAGCAACATTCTGATAACAGATATCTGCAGAGCAGCAACGTGGTCATCTGTACATACCTTTTCCAGACATTTCGTCATCACTCAAGCCTCTCATGACAATGCCAACTTTGTCAAGTTGGTGCTACAGTCTCTGTGCAGATCATCCAAAGTCCCACGACCTGGAAGGAAACTGCTGATGAGTCACCTGCAGTAGAAAATATATGTGCCCAATAATCATTCCAAAGAGGGAAAAGGTTACTTGCTTGTACAGTAACTGTTGTTCTTCAAGATGTATTGTGCACATATACATTCCGTGACCCTCCCATCTTTCCCACTACTGCAGACACTAGACACACAGCGGTGCGAAAAATGGAGAGAGGTGGTAGACAAGCCCCTTTTATGCCCTAGACTCAGTGCATGAGGAGAACAAAAGCACACGCACAATTTAGTTGTACTGCTGTCAAGCCTCTGACTTGAGTGTGTTGGGTGCACATATACCTGCAGTAGAATTTTATATGTGCACAAAACATTTAGAAGAACAAAAGTTACTGTACAGGTACGTAACCATTTTTTTCAGGTTGCATGGTAATCTGCATTACCATACTATTATGTACTGTCAACTGTAGTGAGATTAAAGTATTTTGATCATAGTAATAATACTTAGCTCTTATATAGTGCTTTTCATCAGTATATCTCAAAGCACTTTACAAAGGAGGTGTCATAATCCCCATTTTACAGAAGGGAAAACTGAGGCACAGAAAGGGAGCGTGAATTATCCATGGTCAACCAACAGGCCAGTGGTAGAGCTCAGAATTGAGCCCATATCCCTCAGGCTAGTGCTCTATCCACTCAACCATATTGCCATCTCAGAGACTTCAGTGCAGATTAAAGCACAGTATGTGTGTGTATGGTGGTGGGGAGGGGGCGCAGAATTTGGGTATAGGGTTAGAAATTTAGAAAGATATAGAAGTTAGAGAGAGGTAAATTTATAACCCAAACAAATGTAATTTCCTATTTGCCAAATTCTATAGTCTAGTACAGGTGTAGGCAACCTATGGCATGCATGCCAAACACGGCACGCGAGCTGTTTTTCAGTGGCACTCACACTGCCGGGGTCCTGGACACCGGTCCGGAGGGCTCTGCATTTTAATTTAATTTTAAATGAAGCTTCTTAAACATTTTAAAAATCTTAATTTATTTTACATACAACAATAGTTTAGTTATATATTATAGACTTATAGAACGAGACCTTCTAAAATGTTAAAATGTATTACCTGCACGTGAAACCTTAAATTAGAGTGAATAAATGAAGACTTGGCACACCACTTCTGAAAGGTTGCCGACCCCTGGTCTAGTATGACAATCATAAGACATCTTTGGCTGGTTCGTCATACTATTCCAAGACATCTGAAAGCAGATAAATTGTAAATTGATTCTGTGTCCCAGATCCTCAGCTGCAGGTGTGGATTTTTGTGCTTCTTTGATCCTGGACTGTCTGTGCACCAGGCTGATCTATGGTGCTATGATGGTTCTATACTACTGGAGGATCTCCTTACACTGGAGTGATCCTCCCAAGGCCAGCTATGCCACCTTTATGGCTGCTTTGCACTGGCTATGTAGTGCAAAGAGACTTCAGTATGTGAGACAAATAGTTTATTCTAGTCTCCCTACTTGCCCATTTCATAACCATTATAATATGTCTCTCAGGATTCATTATATGGTTCATGGAAACCGCACAGGGAAATATTAGTCATTAGGCCTGACATGGGTTTATTGCTAATAATTTGGAGAATATTGGACTCATAAAATATTTAATCTCTGTTTAATTCAAAGCACTTTATGACTTAAAGCAACACCATCTGTGGAGGGCCTTTGTTCTTCTTCAGCAATGTTGCTCATCTTCACAGATAACTTTTTAAAAAAATGTTGTAAATGTTAAAATAAATACCCTATGGGGGCCAATCCCAGGCTGTGCTGTGGCTGCTTTGTGGTGCTTCCCCAGTGCAAAATAGCCCTGGAGTCAGCGTAGCCAGCCATTTGTGGATCATCCCAGCGAAGGGGAATCTTCTGGTGACAAAGGGCATGTCCACACAGCAACTAGACAGTCATGGCTGGCCCGTGCCAGCTGACTTGGGCTCGCAGTGTTCAGGCTGCAGGACTATTTCATTGCGGTGTAGATTTCTGGGCTTGGGATGGAGCCTGGGATCTAGCACCCTGTGGGATTGGAGGATCCCAGAGCTTAGGTTCCAGCCTGAGCCTGGAAGGATTCATAGCAATGAAACAGCCCCACAGCCTGAACTCCACGAGCCTGAGTCAGCTGGCAAGGGCCAGCCATAGGTTTGTCTTTGCTGTGTAAACAGATCCAAAAAGTCTGCCTGCACCACCACATTCTTCCTCAGCTGTTAGCATAAGAAGAGTGGCCAAGGAAAAGGCTATATGACTGGGATTTCCCTGAATCCTGGCACTCTCTGGGTGCTATATCAGTCTTTTTGGACCATTGCAGCCGATACAAGTTAGACACACCTTCAGGCAGCTCTGATTTATGCTGGGACACTAGTCTTGTGGATAACTGGCCCAGGATCTGTTAAGTGCAAAGGTGGCTTTGTCACGTTTGTTACCTACTCCCTTTCTCCAAGTGGCACTGCATGCTCCTCAGCCACAGAGCAGGATCATGAGCAGTGAATTCATGTGGTTCCAAAATCCTTTCCTAAAACATTATAAGATTTGAAAACCTCCCTAGCCAGATGTAGCATTTACAGAGGCAGGTGGTAGTTTCGGTGAGGGTTTCTTCTAATGTTTAGAAATATCTCTTTAACTTCTATTTTACAGTATGTCTTTTAATGTGCATATGTAAAAAGGTGTTTGCTTCTGATTTTAAAATATGAAATTGATACTTCAGCCAAATAGTATCTTTATTATTTTGTTGTTCTTTTTGCTGCCACTTTCTCTAGAAGCTAAATATGTCAAGGATCATAATATGCCTAAACCTAAACATGACACAGTGAGGAAGATCAATTTCAGTGACCAAAAAAAGGCCTCTGAAATCTGCCTGTTCTGATTTTCTTCAAGAAGCCTGGTATGCAAGATATATGTCAGAGACAAGGTATAACTTTGATCATTTAGAAAGCAGGACTGACATGAAAAAACAATAGGAACTTATTAATCATGGATCAACAGTTTGCTAAAATTTTATAGACAGTTATGTTTTTTAATATTACTTATTTAATGCAGTTTGATATGGGATTCTGTTGGCAGATAAATTTCAACTTGATTCTGCTAATTCTGCTGGAAATCTTCATGGCAACTACTGTGATCATTTCAGCTAGGTCTAATGAAGATTGCTGTAAGAGGAAGAAAGTAGGTTTTTCCTTAAGAACTACAATTTGTTAATTTCATTTTTGTTTGTTTTCTTAAGCGTGTGTGTTTAAACAGGTCACTTCTCCCCTTCTTTCTTTATGTTGACTAAGTACTAGTGACTTCATCTTTATATAATAATTTTATATTTAATTGTGAAATTGATTCAGAACAATAAATAAGAGAAATCAAGGTACAGGAGACACTTGTTTGCAGCAACACCTTGCAAGAACAACCGCTGCTTAAAAGCAATATTTCCCCTGGGAACTCTTTCCCTACTGTGAATTGTCTACTCGGTAACAGTAACATAGCTGCCACATAAGAGCAACATTTGTGATGTCACATCCAGGGGTGGAGATGGGGGGCATATAGGGTGTTTCCCCCTCCGCCCCAAACTGCATCATTCCACTCCCCTCTTGACACTTCAGTTAGCTCCAGGGCACAGACTCTCATCCATTTGCCCTGCCTGACAGAGCCTGCATGGAGAGTAAATGTAGGGGGAGGTTGGGGAGAGGATCTGGAAGAGAAGGGATTTTTCAGGGAGGGAAGCTGGAGTCAGGGAAGCATCAGAGGCAAAGCTGAAAGGTTTCCTCCTCCTATCCTCAGCAGCTGGCTTACAGGCAGTGGCGGGGGGTTGCTGTTTTGAAGTGAGGCATATGGGGAACCGCCCGTGCACTGAGCTGTCCTCTCCATCTTGGTTGCCAGTGGCGGGGTATGTGTGTGCTGTTTTGCAGTGAGGGTTCAGGAGACCTCCCTCCCCAGGGCACTGACCTGTCCGCTTTCTCGCTCCTGTCGCTGCTATTTGTGCTAGGAGCCACCTCCACACTCCTCCCCGCCAAGCAGCCCTCGCCAGAGTGGGGCATAAAGCTGCCAGCAGAAGTATCCTCAGCCTTTCCCCGGCAGCTGGGCTCAATCAGCCATTTTGCAAACTGGGGGCTCCCATGCCAAACACACGGTGCCCCTACCCATTCCCCCAAAACTTGAGGTCTCCAATCCTGCCCCACCCCCAACACATGGCTTCCACACTCCTTTTGAAACACTCTTAACTCTTCATACACTTTTGGTCAGATGACACTCCCCCTAACAGTAACAGCTGCTTAGGAGCAACAGCAAAAGGGCACCAATATGTTGCTACTATAATATAATGATGCCTACATTTTCTCCCATCTCCAAAGGGCCCTGTGCAAAGTGTGACTACTATAACTGTATCATAGAGAATATTCACATATATCATAGAATATTAGGGTTGGAAGGGACCTCAGAGATCATCTAGTCCAACCCCCCTACTCAAAGGGGGACCAATCCCCAGACAGATTTTTGCCCCAGATGGCCCCCTCAAGGATTGAACTCTCAACCTTGGGTTTAAGAGGCTAGTGCTCAAACCACTGAGCGATCCCTCCCATGGTCAGGATACTCTGAGCTCATGCAGGACATCCCTATTCCTTGCTTTTTGTAGAGCATAACTCCATTGGGACACTTTGACAGTAGACGGGTAGTGTGGTTGAAGGACACCATAATTGTGCAGTTACTCTGAGCCATTCCCTGTCCTTCAGGCATGCATATGTGCAAACCTTCCCACATTGCCTATGCAGAGTTCCCCAGTATTAACATGGGTAGCATGGGCTGAGTGCTGGGTGCAGGATTTGTGGCTGTGATTGGGATTTTCAAAACCACCTTAAGTGACTTAGAAAGTCAATGACACTTGTACTCCTAAGTCACATAGGCGCTTTTCAAGATCCCACCTTATATGATTTCTGCAACAGCATATGCTTCTTCACAGAATGAAGCAAACACCCACAGATGTTTCCTATACCATGAACTGCGGTGGGTGAGGTGCTGGCATCAGAGATAGCTATCCCACACTGGTAGAATCCTCATCTTGGGAGATCTGACAAGTTTATGGCCCTTTTGCAACACTGTAGTAGTACAAATGGGCTGCACTGTGGGAAACTGGCCCTGTATCTATGCCATTTTGTAATCCAGTGGTAATGCTGATTGCTATGCAAAGCTATGTAGCAAACATTTATACAACATCCTGAGATGGTATAGAAGAAAATTGTGATTCAGAGAGCTATGATTCCTTCCCTGCTCCCCACTTGCTCCCAGGGGGAGGAAATTTGCTGCTGACCCTTACTTCACTTTTGATCGTCTGCTGTGGCCAGTGTGGTAGAACCAATGCTCTACTCATTCCCTGGGAACAGGGCATGCAACACCTGCTCTTCCCCACAACCTTATAGTCAAGCTGCAGGCAGACTTCACAAGTGATTGCGGGGATACGACTGACTGCCCCTTATACTGTGTAGAGTCAAGCCACAACCTGGCCCTTGCTAAACTGCATACTTCTTTCAGATCATGTTTCTTTTTTACCTTTAGAGTACCGTATATGACAGTACCAGCGTTTTGAATGATGTCAACTTTCCTACTCGAATTCTGAAATCCTATTCAGTAAGAAAAGCTTTGTTTTCTTGAGATATATGAATTTTTATTCTCTCGTCTTTTCACATACTGAACTCCTTTAAAGCCGGTGAGAGTTGTGTGTGTGTGTGTAATAGTTTCAGGAACAGGCTTGTTATAATGTGCCAACATGAACATGAGATATGCATTGATGCTGCAAGATAAATTCCAACTGTCCTAAACAGGAAGGAAAAGTCTACTTGATGATTAAATAAGAAACAATTGCAGACATGACAATTTATTTTTTTATTGGAAACACTGAATAAAATTTTAAACGTAGAATGGGGCCAGTCCTACTTCCATTTTAACTAATGGAAGCTTTGCCGTAGTCTTTCATGAGTGTAGTATTGGCCTTAAACATTTCTCATGTCATAAATGCATCCATTAATGTCTAGGAGGCATCCTACCTACACAATTGAAATGACTGTAAAAACATAGTCAAATTCATTGCTAATTATTTTGGTGCTCTAATTTTTTTCAGGTAATTGAAGTGATTATTGGAATTTCTGCAGTATTTGGTGGAATAATTGCTTTGAATATGGATGTGTTAGTCTCAGGTCCATACCTTTCAGTAACATTCTTTTGGATCTTAGTGGCTGTAAGTACTACACTATTAAATGTAGCTTTTTATACATTGTCTCTCTAAGCCTGATGTTTATTTGGCTCTCAAATTAATTTTCAATCACTGCCTTACAAAAAATTAATGCTTTTTAACGATAGTGCTAGATTATCTAGCATGCTTGCTTTTGATTTATAACACTGTATTAGAATGTAAGTGCCTTCCTTAGGTAAAATTCCCATTGAAATCAGCAATAAAATAAGGCTATTAAAGGGGCTATTCTTTACTAAACAGGTCCATGTTTTTAAAGTACCATCTTTCAGTCTGCAAAATTAAATATCTGGGTTGAATTTCACTACAGTGAAATCCTTAGGATGCCATTGTCAGCCTATCATCTTGATTAAGTGGCTGTCCCAATTAGATACTTGAACCTGCCAATAATTGGCGGTGGACATTCACCTCAGTGTAAAACCCTTCATGATGATAATAACATAATGAGAGCTGCAGATAGGAGAAGATTCATAAGGGGGTGACTGTGCATGCCTCCATACCACTGAGGGGACAGGTAGTGGAGAAGCCACTGGATCCATGCTTACATGGATCCGGTGGTTGGCAATCTCCTCAGCACAAAATGGAGAGGGACACCAGTTCCCGGGTGAATTCACCCAGAATCCTTTACCGTGCTAAATTCAAGCTCAGTAGGATGTTAGCACATGGAAGACCTACTGACTTAGGCTAGGTAATAGTCTCATCTTGATAGGTATAGATTTAGTAGTACAGAACACTCCATTAATGGCAATAAAGTTTTTGAGGTAATTTTTCTCCCCATTAAATTAGTACCATAAATATTACCTATACAGTTTTATACAAAATTTTAACTTTATAACAAAATTTCACATTATTTGGAGCAACTGAGGACCTGATTCTCAGCTAATGTAAATCAATATAGCTCCACTGCAGTCAATGAAGCTATGCCAATTTACACCAGCCGAGGAGCTAGTTCTTAATGTTTTCTAATTCTTTGTGTTCTTTTCAGTGCTTTCCAAGTGCCATTGCAAGTCATGTAGCTGCTGAATATCCAAGTAAATGTTTGGTAAGTATATGTGTAATGTTCAGATATTGTGCTATAATGGAATATTATGAATAAAGTCCTTTGGTGATAATCATACAACTAATATATGTTCACTGTAAAGTGACCATAAAAAGTTATATACTAAATATAACAAAATAGATGTCAGGGGTCCTGGGAATACTCAGTACTGTTAGAAAGGAGGCCAATGGAGTGCTTGGCCGTGTACTTATAAAGTTAATTGTACTAAAATAGAGTTCAGTTGGCTTTCCTCATGCGATATACCATTAGAGCATTAACCAAAATAGATTTTTAATTGATTAAAATGTACAAAATATTTATTTGTACTGGATATTTCCGGGGAAGTTGTGGACATTACTACAGAGATGGTAAGGAGAGTCAGCAGGGGCACAAAATGGGTCTGCCTCACCAAACAGCTAGTAGTCCAAATTCTGTTCTCAGTTAGACCCACACAGCCACACTTAAGACAGTAATGATCTATGGCAGTAATTGAAACAGAATTTGACCTTACAGAATTATCTTTGAATGAAAACCAGCCCCTTATTGTCATCAGGAAACTTACCTGAAACCACCAGAACCTGTTGGTTTAGTTATTTAGCATGTATAGATCACATAATGTTTGGCTGTAATTCTCACTGTTTCATGTAAATGAAAAAAAAATAGTGTCCCTTCCATGCTAGTGGAATAGTGTCCCTAATCCATTTTTGTTTTCTCTGCCTGTACTTGAAAGACATATTCAAAACAAAACAATACAACAACCTTCTTGAACTTTGACTGGAAATGAGTTTATATGTACTACAAAGCAATAGAGTTCTTAGCTAGTAGCCTTTAGCTTCTATAATGAATATTTATTTATTTGAATTCCTGCTTCTGTACATACTTAGAGGAGAGATCTGAGCATGGGTGGCTTGCAGATTGGGCCATTCCTATATATTTTTACCACACACTCCCATTACACTTGCTGCAGGCAGAAGTGGAATCAAGAACCAACGTTATTTGCTCTTATTTTTATTTATTTAACACAAGTTTAACATCTTAATTTAAAGTTTAATATCTTGTTTTAACTAGGTTGAGGTCCTGATTGCCATAAGCAGTGTCACTTCTCCATTGTTGTTCACTGCTTCTGGATACTTATCCTTCAGTATCATGCGAGTTATTGACATCTTTAAAAATTATCCACCAGCAGTTAAAGTACGTATTTTACTCTTTTGAAAAATTAGCATCCACCAATTAGCAATTCAGACGGAGTAAATAAAGAGTATTATGAGTTATGTATCATAAGAATATAGAGAGCTGTATTATGGAGAATGACTAAAATGTTTTGGAAATTACTCTAAAAACTTATATAACATCCTAAAACTATCCTTTCTATAGTTATTTTGAACCATCCTATAGAAGACTATAACAGGGTTATAGTTCTCCATCATATTGTATAGAATGGTTAAAAATAACCTATAAGAAGGTAATTATTTTTTATTTAAATTCCATAGAATTTTTCCATAACAGCTCAGCAAGTGTTCCTAAAATTGTGGCTAACAAACTTCAAAGTTCTAAACCTTACATGAAGAATAATTTCTTTCAACTCATTTCCTAGGATGCCTACCAGTAAGTGGCACAGTGGGATAGAGTGCTAAATGTTCACCTGTAAACACTTGGATTCATTCAAAGCTTGGTTTGGGGAAAAAATTAATAGAGTTTGTAGATCCCAGTTCCCTGTGTTGCTGAGGAAATGTACTACTACATTCTGCACCAGCTCAAGTTTCCTGAGGGCTTCATGCCCAGGTAGTCAATGATATGTGAATAGAAAGTGAATGATTTACACCAAACCAAAACTAACAAATTTCACCCAACTCTGTTCAAGACTTTTCAATGCAGTTTAGTTTTCCAAAATAACAAAGTGTTTGATCAGTTAGCTAGAAAAAAAATAAGGTGTCATACTGAGACATGTAAACTGTGGGAGAACTCCAGAAAATATGAAGTGAGAGAAGGCGAAAAGACAGGTATGATAGTTAAACACCTAACAACTTATATACATTTTTATTTTTAGCAATCTTATGATATACTTCTGTTACTTCTGATGCTGATGCTGTTAATTCAGGCAATGCTTACCATTGGCACTGTCATACAGTGTGTAAGTTACAAGACAAAAATGAAGCTGCATGATTCATCTTGGGCAATGCCACAGATTAATAAACAGGAGTACAGAACAATGGAGGTAAGCGTCTAATATCTAACTATAATTTTATAATATCTATAGTTTGTGAATGATTTTCTGTAATATTTGAGCAATTTATTCCCAATTATCACCTAAAATTGCCCTTTAAAAATGTAAGGGATGTTTTTATTCATTCTAAGGCTGAATTTCACCCTGGTTTTATTTTCCTGGTTAAATTAGGATACTCAGTACAGTAATAGTTTTCTTAGTTGACTTGAGAAATTCTGTGGTATAAGTAATGGGACATGGAACCCTTAAAGAGTGGTAACACTTATGACGAGTGACTGTAAAAATGATTTGCTGGGTTTATTGTTTCTCAGTTACTTCCAGAATGAACTGTTCAGTTTATAATTAAAATGCTTGATATTTCTGGCCACCAGCCCTGCACATTTCTTCTGTGGGTAAGGCCAGCTGTTTGCTTGAGAGGAAGAAGGGCCTTGAGATTGAAGCCTATTACTAAGATCAAGATCTGGGCTCTATTCCTGCCTAGGTCATAGATTTTCTGTGTGACCTTCATAGATTTTTAAGACCAGAAAAGACCTTTGTGATCATCTAGTCTGATCTGCATAACACAGGCCATAGGTCTTCTCAGAGTTAATTCCTGCTTCAAGTCTGATAGCTGTATTTGAATTAGAGAATATCTTTTAGAAAAACATCCAACCTTGATTTTAAAATAGCCAGTGATGGAGAATCATTGCTACCCTTGGTAGGTTCCTAGCAGACAAGCGTGCCAGCCAAAAGAACCCCAAACCAAACAAAAAAACCAAAAACCCACCTACTAGCACCCTTGTTAGAAGTATCAGCAAAGAAGCCAAGGATCAAATCAAGCTGTGACTAAATCTATGCTCTGGTCACTCAAGGTTAGGGTTGAGGATATTAAACAGTGTGAGGAATCTTGAACTGCATTTCTAGTCCTGTATCAGTTCTGGGGAAATGTACAGTAATCTTCAATTCTCTCCATTTGGCACCTTTCACAAGCAAATTCATTAAACTAATTTAACAGAAAGATAAATGTCCTCTTTTGCTGGCTGTTTCTATTCAGAAAAAAATATTATGGAAATATATCAGGACTTAGTAGAATTAAGAGAGAGCCAATATATTTATGAGAATTTGGTGCTAATACAAAATTAGTATAGAAGGACTATATACATACAAGCCTTTTTGGAGAACAATGTGATGAGTCCCATTGGAGTCTGCAAGCTCTGAAGTTTGTCCTAAGGTCTGCTGAACTCCTCATCTGATAACTTTGTTGGCTCAGTGAGGTATATTTTCCTGAATAAATGGGATCTGACCCATTATGCATAAAATAGGTAATAGCTATTTAATTAATAAAGATGTTTTATTATTAATCACATGCTGCTGGTTCCTACTGAAGCCTCTAATGTGGCATTCTCTGAAGGATAGTGTAGAAGGGGCACTGCCACCTCCCAAGCACCTCCTTGCAGCTGAGGTTGGCTGGGCATCCTACTCTCCTTAAAGGGCCATCCTTGTGACACACCTTCCCCTGCCAGAGCTGACCCTCACCCAAAGATAGGCTCGACAATAACTAACAGCTGCTCATGTCCTGAAGCCAGGGGAGCACTTCCTATTCAGCTGCAGCCAGCAAGTCTACTAAATTCTTGACAATGTTCTTGTCCTCCTCAGTATGACATGACCAGGACTTGGGCTCCATTGTGTGTGCTTTAAGTAATTAATACAGTGGATATCTTACTCCATATTTTGGAGCATGTGTTCAGCACATGCAGTACTCCCTGAATGTCTAGTTCCCAAGCAACTTCTGAGGTGGTCAACAACACAGAGGTTTCACTGTGGTTGAACTGATTTAAAGTTACTGCTGCTTGGTTTCTTGGAGAGGAGCCTCCCTGGATGCAAACACAAGCACAGCCATCAGAATTAAAAATGTCTCTATCCAAGTCCAACCTCCATTCAGGTCTTCCAAACACTAAGGACTGTGCTCTTTTTCCTATAGCTGTTAACACTTCACTCAGCAGTACCCACTTCTGCTCCAGTGGAACACTGCCACTTCCCAGTCTACCTAACTAGTACATGTGGCAGCTTTGAAGCTGTGATTTGTTCCCCATACCAGCTACAGGAGGCAGCACTGAAGTGCTTATTAATTCTTTTTTAGAAAAAAATATTTTAAAAAGAAAAATGTTAAGGACAGAAGTAAAGATGTTTAGAACTTTTCATAATACCTTTAACCTGTTTTGATTATTATTTTTTAAATATCAGATTATTCAATGACTTTATTTTGAAAATGCTCTATCTATCTATCTATTGCAAAAATAACTATATATATATATTGCAAAACTTCAAAATACAGCATATAATCATATTATATATATGAATTAATATTTTCTAAATGCCCTGGAACAATACATTTGAATCCCAGCCAGGCTGAGTAAGCTTCATCATCTTTTCAAATTTGGTAAAACTGAATTGTCTTTTATAGTTATTATTTGTATTGCAATAGCACCTAAGAGCCTCAGTTGTGGATTAGGGCCCCATTGTGCTAGGTGCTGTACAAACACAGAACAAGCCCTGCTTCAAAGTGTTTACTTCTTCATGTAGGGTTTTCAGCTGAAATCTTAAAAACCAAAGTCCTACTTCATGAATTAAAGGAGGGTAGTATAATTAAAGCCAATCAACATAGGTTTATGGCAAATAGATCCTGTCAAACTAACTTGATGCGTTTTTTTTTAGATGACAGGTTTGGTTGATAAAGGTAATAGTGCTGATGTAATATACTTAGACTTCTGTAAATTATTTGACTTGGTATCCACATAACATTTTGATTAAAAAACTAAAATAATAAAAAATTACTATGGCACATATTAAATGGATTGAAAACTGGTTAACATATATCTCAATGTAATTGTAAACAGGGAATCAACACTGAGCTGGTGTTTCTAGTGGGTTCCTGCATGGATCAACTCCTGGCCCTACTTTATTTAACATCTTTAATAATGACCTGGAAGAAAACATTGCAGATAACATAAAAATTGGGGGGAGCGGTGAATAATGAAAAGGTCAGGTCACTGATACAGAGCTATCAGGATCACTTGGTAAACTGGGCATATACAACCAATATGTATTTTAATAGGGCTAAATGTAAATGTATACATCTGGTAACAAAGAATGTAGACCATACTTACAGGATGGGGGACTCTATCCTAGGACGCAGTGACTCTGAAAAAGACTCGGGGGTCATGGTTAATAATCAGCTAAACATGAGCACCCAGTGCAATGCTGTGGCCAAAAAGGTTAATATGATCAAAAGGGCTAATATGATCATAAACAGGGAAGTCTTGAGTAAAGGTAGAGAGGTTATTGTACCTCTGTTTTTGCACTGTTGTGACCGCTGCTGGAATATTGTGTCCAGTTCTGGTGTCCAAAATTCAGGAAGGATGTTGATCAGTTGGAGAGGGTTCAAAGAAGAGCCATGACAACGATTAAAGGATTAGAAAACATGCCTTATAGTGATAGACTAAAATAGCTCAATCTATTTAGCTTAACAAAAAGGTTTTAAGTGGTGACTTGACAACAGTCCATAAGTACCTACGTGGGGATCAATATTTGATATTTGATAGGGGCTCTTCAATCTAGAAGACAAAGGTATAACAGGATCCAATGGCTGAAAGTTGAAGGTAGACAAATTCAGACTGGAAATAAGGTGTAAATGTTTAACAATGAGGGTAATTAGCTATTGGAACAATTTACCAAGGGTCATGGTGGATTTCCATCACTGGCAATTTTTAAATCAAGATTGGATTTTTAAAAAAATATATATTCAAGTTCAAAAGAAATTATTCTGGGGAAGTTCTATGGCCTATGTTATATGAGAGGTCAGATTAGATATCACAATGGATCCTTCTGGCTTTGGAATCCATGAATCTGTATTGAAGATCCTATGGCACTTCAGTAAAAATAGGGATTTGTCCCAGAGTCCTTAGCCATAATTTCCATATTGGCCATTCTTGGCAATGTGTTGTGCATCAGTGGCAGGGCCGTCTCCTGGATTTTTGCCGCCCCAAGCGGTAGGGGAAAAAAAAAAAGAAGCCGCAATCGTGATCGGCGGCAGCTCCACCGCGCCGCTTTCTTCTTCGGCGGCAATTTGGCGGCAGGTCCTTCCCTCCGAGAGGGACCAAGGGACCCGCCGCTGAAGAGCCTGACATGCCGCCCCTTCCCCTTGGCCGCCCCAAGCACCTGCTTGCTGAACTGGTGCCTGGAGCTGGCCCTGATCAGTGAGTTGATGCCCTTGACCATAGGGTGGCTTCACTTCAGTGATGCTGTAGGGTTATGATTTCTGAAGTGTTTTAGGATTCTTCAGGATGAAAGCCACTAATTAAATGCAAAATAGAAAACGTTTTTATATGTTTTAATAAATCAGCCCACATTCTTATTTCTGTGTTCTTCTGCATATTTGCTTGCTTTAATCATTAACTTAAACACTGTTTGAAACCTGTTTGCTTCTAGGTTTCCAATAATACCATAAAGGATTTTGACAAAGACAAAGCCTGGAAAGCTGTTGTGGTACAGATGGCTCAGTAAGGTGGATTCAGCAAGTAGAATATAATACAAAAAATCAACTGTTAGATTTAAAGCTTCTTAACTGTAGCAGTTTGTAGACAGTGCTATAGCTCCAGCTGTAGGGACCAAGGAATAACAGAATTTATTTTCAAGCTAAATACTGTACCTTTCTAATAAATTTGAAATATATAGGTGAAATTTCTTAATGCAACTTTATCTTTTGTGTAAGAATATTATTTGATGTTAGGTTGCTGATAGTATCTAAATGTTTAGTGTTCTGTTGCTTTAAAAGATCCCTTTGGAAACAAGGTCATAAATTACTTATGGGTTATGAAGATACGGTATTTTTAAGTAAATATGGCAATACACAGTAGGTCTCATTTGTTTGCAAGAAACTAATATAACTGCAATTATGCAGTCAATAAAACTGATAAATGCTTTTGTAAAGTTATGAGTACAGGTCATAATATTTTTGCTTCTACTTCACTTTTGTAGGAGTTGTAAAGGTGTTTTGCATCTTGTTATTTTGTATAAAGTAAAGGTCTTTATCACAAGGAGTCCAGATGTGGATTGAAGTCCAGTTTGCATAGATGAAAACATACAATTCTTTAAAATATTTTTCTGTAACAAATTTATGGACTGTGAAAAAGGAGTAACAACCCTTAGTTTAGATCATCCTTGAAAAGTCACGAAACTCTAAGTGCTTGGCACAAAATCTATAAATCTATTGACTCACCCTGTAACTTAATCAGAAAGAAAAAAACAAAACAAATATTATTTTGTGGGATGACTGCTGGGCTGAATGCCTTGATTCACTGGAATCTGTTTGCTCTTTCACATATGAAAATGTATCCTTCCTAAAAGTGATTTTTTTTCCCTTTTCATATTTTTATTTTGCTAATAACCTTTGATAATTATAAAATAAATCATGTTTAAATGAAGTGTTTATCCCTCAAAGCCCTATCTATTCCTCCTACTTTCTCATATATCTATCTCAAAGTCAGATGGATTTGTGACAGCATAAGCATTTCCATGACAACAAGAGACCCTTTGGCTTGAGAGGCATTTTCCCTGCTGACAAAACATTTTCCATGACGGGCCCTAGACTTTGGAATTCATACCCTCCTTTAGTCCGAAATAATCCAAATCAGTTGATGTTAAGGGCACACTGCAAGCCATCTCTCTTTCCCCAGACTTTTGAGGAGAAAGGAATAAGCCAAGGGTCAGGATACATATAACGAGGGTGGAGATCTGCAGCTACATTGGAACTTTTTCTTTTCTGCTTTTGGGGAGCTTCATTTAATTTTGCATTTTTAATACATGACAAAGGCTCTTACAGTTTTCAAGAACCACTTTAAAAACATTTATGCAACTGTGAAAAAAGGGAAAATACCCTCTCCATCCCCTTAAGATTTTGGATGTATTTGGTGCAGCAGCTTATGGACAGCTAATCTATCCTTCACCAGAGGTTGCCAGAGACTTCTGGACCCATATTGAAAGCTGATGCTTTCTGTCTTAGATGTTACCATTCAAAGTTTGATACACCCATCCTTCACCAAAAGCTTCCAATGTCTTGGGTGGTATTCTTGCGTGCTAACTGTTTCAAGAAAGGGGGCAGGAAACCCCGATGTCTCCTATAATGTTGTATCTTTAATATTTGGAAAAAGTTCACTCTCAACTGATGTTCAAGTAGAAACAAGAATGGTTTAGTTTGGGTTCACTGGGGTGGAAAGGAATGTTGTCTTTACAAAAATAAAGCAAAAACCACTGGAACAACTTTTAAACATCATGGATGGAATGAGAACTGAGAGGCTGAAAACATCATCCTATCAGGGTTTAGGTATTTTGTTTAACTGGTTTGCATGTATCATTCTGTGGGTAGGGTGGGGTGAAGGTTTTATGTGAAGTATTTTGAGTGTATTTTAACTGGTTGTTTTCTATTTCTTTTATATGGTAACATACTTGCCAGTTGTAAAACTAAATCCTCGTCTCCAAGAAGTTGCCTTCTCCTCAAATTTATGATCGACCAAGGCCTTTCAACATATCAGACATGAAGAAACAGACCATTATTTTATCACTGGACTTGAAGGGAAAATAAATAAAAAAGGGACCATCATGTCCTTTTGAGGGCTTAATTCTCTTATATAGCCCAAACCAATAAGATGCTGAGAGCCCTCAACTTCCATTGACATCAGCATTAATTTGAAAAATTGAGGTATTCTGCACCAAACAGTAATAGTCCTGTAGAGAATCCATTGATTTAGTCCTTTACTTTGTGACAGGCAAGTTAACTTTGGATTTTCAGGAATGGTAGGGGAGAAGCCCATGATATGACAATGGCATAATGTCATGTGTTTCGGGGACCTCAAGGACTTAAAACACTGGTCACTTCACCCATCACTGAAGTTTAACTGCCTTAGAGGTAGAATTGTCAGCTGGTTAACAGCATATTACAAACGTAAAGAAAATTTTCAACAAGAAGTGAAAAAATACTACATTCATCTGAAATGGCAGGGAGAATTTAGGTAAGACAAGTAAAATGACCTGAGTTAGAATTTGGATTAAGACACTGCGGTGACAGTGGAAGACATTTAAAAATGTCAACAAATCCAGTTTAAAATTTCTCCATCAACTTTAGATCAGTGGTTCTCAACCTAGTTACCATTGTGGGCCACATATGCAGCAGCAGCTCTCCATGTGCTATGGTGGGCTGAATCCACACTACATATACACTACCTGTATGGCCCTTGATGTCACATGGGCTGCAGCTGTGTGCTGATTAGGCCATGGGTTTGAGAACCACTGCTTTAGATTGATGATGGTGCTTTGATGGGGAGGAATAGGAGCAATTAAAAAATAAATCAGAAAGGAGCCACTAGTCTTTAGGACTCAGGGCCACTCAGCCAAGGCGTTTACCTCCTTTCCTGCCTGCCATCCTCTCATCCCCTGTGGAGTCGGAGAAGGCAGCAGTGTTCCTTTGATGTACTGATTTGCCATTCAACTTCAAAGGTGCGCCAGGGCAAGCAGTTTTTCTGCATTTATCCCATACGCCTGGTAAATTCAGCAGCATTAAGGCAATTAATGCTGCAGCTCTGGAACTTTGTTCAATTCCATCAAAGAAGTCCAGAATATCGAGCTAAGCGATCAGGCTATTTTAATACCGGAAATTATGGCCAGGCAGCTACAAACCCGGCTCTGGTGGGAATATACTCCTGTAAATCTAAATGCCTCTTCTAGCCCCAACTAGGGTGACCAGCTGTCCCGTTTTTAAAGGGACAGTCCCGTTTTGGGGGACTTTTTTTATATAGGCACCTATTACCCCCCACTCCCTGCCCCGTTTTTTCACAGTTGCTGTCTGGTCACCCTGTTCCCTCCGCGCCTCTGGTGACTGGCTCAGGGGTAGCAAAGTGTGAGGGGGGGGTGGTGGCGGGGAACTCCTGTTTTTGCTGCTCCACCTCCCTCCGTCCCCTGCCTCCACGTGTGTGGTCCTTCCGTGCAGTCAGTGTGCAACACGCGCGGCTCGGCCCAGCGCTCCCCTGCGCAGCCCGGGCCGCAGCAGGGCTCACCCTGCCCCCGCAAGTCGAGCAGCGGCCACCCGAGCGCACCAGCTTCGGCCGATGTCACTGCGGGCGAGCCCAGGGAGCTGGCGCATGCTCGGTAACCGCCAGGCCGCTGGTTGAGCCGGGGAACGACCCTTTGTGACCCTCCCCCGGGCGCCGGGGCGGCGGCGCCCCTCCGCCGCCCTTATCCCGAGTGGCTCAGCGCCCGGGCTGCCCGTGAAGGTCACAATGGCCACGCGCTGGCAGCCGGGGAGGGGAAGGGCCTGCAGCCCCGGGGAAAGCAGCTGCTCCCAGAGGGTAAGGTGGGTGCTCGCCAAGCCCCGCTCAGTAGGTTCCTAGGGGCCACGGAAGTTACTTCTGAGTTCAGGTTCCCCCTTAGAACAGCCTGAGTCGGTCCCGCGCTCTCTGCCAGGGAGGACCCCAAAGGCTGGTTACACAGGCCACCTAGTGTGCTCAGCCTGGCCTGGGAACTCCCTCTGCCCCTCTGTAAGGGTGACTTGCCCTCGCTGACACTCTACAACTCTTCACGTTTAGGATCAGCCAAAAGTCAAGTCCCTGCCCCTAGTAGCTCCTGCTCTTCACAGGCGGACAGTGCAGTTCAGACACAGGCTATATAGGTCCAATCGCTGAGGGGCACAGGTGTGTTTGGGAGACCATCGCTGAAACTGCCTGCGTTATTACAGAAACTCTGACCTTTTTATAGACCCAACCTTTCTTTATTCCATGCTAGTTAGGAGGACTGCATATCGGTTGCATACTTTTGGTTTGGCATAACTTCTATAGCCATTTCCCATCACTTACGTACAGTGAACAATACTATGGTAGGAAAAGCATCCGCAAAAAGAAGAGTGTGTGTTTTTAAGTTGGTGTTGTCCCTTTAATATTGAAAAATAATAAGAGATAGAGAAAATGTAGCATGGAAGCATATGACAACAAATTGAATGATCTTCTCTCTCTAAATTTGCAGGGCAAATACCCAAAGAGTGAAGTAACAATGACACAGCTTAATATATCATGATGAATCAGATCCATGCAGAAAGAAGACTGCTCCCACTGGGTTTAAGTGATGAAGGAAAAAAAGAAGAAGAAAACAGTTTGTATTTGCACATGAATTTTTAATCAAACTTTTGCTAAAGTCAGATGACAGCTATAAAATATCAATATATAATTAATCTTTTTCATAATCTCTTTCTAACAAAAGATCCCTTAGTCTGAGAATAGGACATATCCCTCAGCTAGCACTTGTTCAGAGATGAATTACCCCACACAGTGTCTTTTCAATGTCCATTGCCTATCTAGACTTTCTGCTTATGGGACAACTTATGTTCTTTAAAAAAGATAAGTCGAAGGTTGGGATTATGTGGTCTCTAATGATCAGGATGTAATATTTCTATAGGATACCTTTTTAGGAAATAAAATGTATAGTTGGAATTGTTAATGATTTAATTTCAATGCCTAATTAAAACTACAGATTTGTTTCACTGGATCATTGCTGTATGTTATGAAGTCTACTGAGTTTTTTAAATAAAATCTACAAAATTATATATAAGACATTATTCCTAATGCAAAGACATCTTTATATAGACATTTCAAACCAGCAGTAGCCCAGAGCAACAGACATAGAGTAAGATTCAGTCACATGATACATTTAGGGTTCCATTCTTCCCTGCTCTGGTTATTTGTGACTAGGGAGGTGGAAACTCTGAAATCTTCAACTGTTGGGTATCCATGGAATTCTTCCAGTTTGGGGTTGAGGAGGAGGATGGGGAGGTGTTAGAGCAGTGGAGCTGTGGCAGAGTTTTTCCCTTCGTGGAAGAAACTGGAGATTTTACCCTTAAACTGTTAGATCTCCCAAGACGTATGCAGAGTTTAGGGATCCATTTGGCACAAGAGCCATCCACACCTTGCACTTCTGGTTTGTTGCAGTCCCTGGAAAGCATATTTAGGTTCTTGCAGGAGCTGTGTTACAGTCTCCTCCAACTATGTCTGTCCAGAACTATATCACCAAGGTGAGGAATTCCATAGTGCAAAGGAATAATTTACTAAATCTAGCTTGTGGGATTTTTATGTGGAAAATCTGGTGGAGAGCCGCCAGTCATCCTATGTCTACTTTCAACCCCACTCTCTCTGCTAATGTGGATTCCCAAGGGAGAGATTACTGCAGGGTTAGGAGAAAAGGAAACATGCTGGTGAGCCAGTTTTCCTTCCTTCCTTAACTCACATAGTTTTTTGCTCATTTCTTGTAGAATATAAAGGATTAGCTACTCTTAATCTTGCATTAACTGCATTTGGCTCTCAGTACTTTTCAGAATCAGATCCTTGAGAACTGTCTTTAATACATTTCCTTTGAGTGATGTCTTATGGCGATAATTTATATACCTAAATTAAAAGAATTTATTAATCTATAGAGAAAATTATTTTTCCCCACCATGAAATAAACTCACATATATTAATTAACCAGTTCCTTCCATTGATGGAAATGGGTAATTGGAATCATAGAAGAAATTAATTCCACCAAGGGTTTCTAGTATCAACTTCATTTCATTTTAATTAGAAAGCTTGTATCATAACTGGAGCTTTTAACTATTTCTTCCTTGACTCTTTATGGCTATTTTTGTTATTAACTCACTTACAACATCGAGTCTTATCAATTTCAGATAACTTCTCTAGTTCTGTATTTTGGAAACTGTCTCTTCTCTTTGATAGGAATGATAAGAACCAACCTCCCTTCCCTGAAAATCCCAAAACTTGGTGTCAACAAATGTTTTCCCACAGTTTGCTGCCACCAGGGATTGCTTCCTGGTAAGTCTGTGGCTGTTCAGTACCTTAATGTTGGTATTTCCTAATTTAAACATTTTCACACACATTTGTACAGCAAGCTGATTCTCAGCTGTGACTAAATTCACACTATGCTGTGTTTTATTAATGAAAATGCTAGATTTTTTAGCAAAAATAACTACAAAACAGCATTAAAGGTTTCCAAAAGTAATATTACAACTGAATATTTGCACAAGATCATTAAAACAAATGGGTATATATAAAAGTGCAGTACTTTCTTCTCATTAAAAGCCTGATACAAAGCCCACAGAAATCATTGGATATTGGATTTGGCCATAAGGACCAGGCTTTTAAAGCTATTTAAAAAGGCCAAGGCATTTCCTAAATTCCCTATCTGCTGATAGCATGGAATCCTATCCAGTGGAAACTTGTTTAGTTAATGTAGTCTATCTTGGCAACGTTTCAACAGACGTAACTTTCCATTAGGTTTCAATCCAGTGATTGGATGTACGTGGGTGGACTATGCAGAGTCCCACTGAAGCCAAAAGGGCTCCTCATGGGGAGAATGATGCAACTGATGCAATTCTGGTTGCATGATCAGACCTTGAATAACCACACTTTCCATTATACTTGACAAGGATGGGCGGGGGTGTCTGTTTTGTCATTTCATATTACATTTACTTTCTTTCTTCGTAGACTTCATGTGAAAAAGTAGTTTTCACAGGAAGTTACTCTTCTCTGCGGGAACTGGTGGAAAAAGGAAGCTTTGCTGAGGTGTAATCATCAGACTAATCAGAAAGCTCATTAGTCTTTACTTTTTCCATAGTAATATTTTTCTGTGCAGAGGAATATCCTGTCCACAGCAGCCTCTCTTGAAGCTTCTTCCTGCAAAATATTTCTAAAACCCATCCTTTTCTTTCTGTCCAGAAAGCTAAGTCTCATTCAGGCCCTCATCATCTATTACCCTAACAATTATAACCACCTTCTCTCTGGCCTCCCTAATGCTCCCATTACCACTGCCACGCCATTCAAAATACTGCTGCTAAGGCCACCTTTCTTGCCCGTCTCTTTGACTATATCGTCCTCCTCTTTTAATAGCTTCATTGGTTTCCCCATTTCATTGTATCAAATTCAGGTTCCCTTTGCAACTTGTCTCCTCCATACTTGTCTGCTCTTTTTTGGATTGCATAACGCCCCCCACACCGCCAACAATGCCAGCTTTGTCCACCTGTCAGCTTCTTGCACAATGTCTGTGCACCTTCTTCCAAGCAGCCCTTTAGATGTGGAATTCGTTTCCTGAATTGATCCATAAGGCCACTACTCACTCCTTCCTCAGTCTCACTTCTGCCACAATAGCTGTAAAAAAAGATCAGCCAATGAATGATGGCTAGGTTGAGGGGCAAATGGAGATAGTTGGCACTTTATTTATAATAGTTAGAAAGCAAAGGTTAGCCCTGTTCCTGTGTACACTGAAGCACCTTACTGAGATGACTAAAGTTACACATGTACCTAAGTATTTGCTGGATTGGTTCTTTATTTAGGAAATAGGTAAGAATTAGTGTCTGCCTACAACCCGAAAATGTTTGATAAGTGATCAGAGCTACAAAAGTAGTTAGGTGCCTAATTCTGGGGTTTAGGTGCCCAAGTCCTATTTTTAGACTCCACTGTGATCCACAAAACCCACAGTTGGCTGGCACCTAACCCCACAGGCACCCAAACTCACGCAGTGCCTAAGCTTTCAGGGTAAAAGTTTCCTAGGTGCCTAAGTTTCTGCCTCTGGACATGCATGCTGCTGCCTCACTCTAGGCGCCCAGAAACCTGTTCTGACTAAGCCCTAGTGCGAGCCACAAACCAGGGAAAGAGCACTTATCTTGCCTAAAAGGTCTGATCTGGTAGGAGTGCTCACATGCCACTCAAAATCTGGCCTGTGGTGGAGGTGCCCCCCCCATTCCTTTATAACTTTTAGCCCAGTGGTTAGACCACCAACCTGGTGTGAGGGAGATGGGGGTTCAATTCCCCAGTCTGTCGGGGGGATTGGGGTAAAGGATTTGAAGAGGGGAGTCTCACGTCTTTTAGGACTGTGCTCTAACTACTAAGCCATAGGATATTCTGATGTGGAGCTCTCACTCTCTCCTATTGAAGCTGTTTCATTTTCGGTAAATACTTAAATAGTTATTGGAGCAGGGGGACTGGACCCTGGGTCTCCCGGATCCTGGGTCTCCCACTTCTCAGGTGGGTGCCATAAGCAGCAGCCTAGAGTCTCTCTGGTCCACTGACTCTGATCCCTACCACTGTCCATTTTGTGTGGTGTAAGGTGGGATCAGATTCATAACTCATTCTCACAATAAACAGCTTAGGCACCTAAGCCACTTGTCTCTAGCAGAGGGGTTCCCATCTGTGGATTGCTAGCAGAGATAGTCCATGATAGCTTAGCACATACCCAGGGCCGTCCCTAGCCCAATGCAGCTCCCCCACGGGAGGGCTGTGCGGGGCCCCAGGCCTCCCCATACCCAGGGTCTGGTAGGCAGGAGCTGTGGGGGGGGGGGCAAATTGGGGGCCACACAGACCCAGAGTGGCCCAGGGGATTAGTGGGGGGCTGGGAGCAGCCTAGTCTGCTTCCCTTGCCCTGGGCCCAGCTGTGTCGCTCAGGGGAAGGGGCTTGGGAGAAGGGATCCCTCCGGCCACTCACCGGCAGTGGCGGGAAGCGGAGCAGCCCGGCCCCGGCCCATTCTACTCTGCCAGCTCCCAGCCATGGCACTCTGCTTCCTGCCGCTGGTGAGAGCCAGGGATGCGCCTTTCCCCAACCTGAGTGACATGGCTGGGGCCTGGGCAAGGGAAGTGGAGCAGGCTGGGGACGGGCAGCTCTGCTTCTCGCCACTGCCGGTGAGTGCAGGGTCACTGGGGGAAGAGGTGGAATGGGGGCGGACCAGGAGCAGAGCAGGGGGGAAGGGTAAGAGGCAGGGCGGAGGGAGTTGTCCGGGGCCCCACAGAGGGGGCCGGCTGAGGGATAGGGCTGGTCGCCGGGGCTGGTGCTGCTGCATATGCAGCACGCAGCTGCCTAGGGAACCATGAAATTTGGGGCAACTTGGGGCTCCAAATTTCATGGTGCCCTGTGCTGCTGCGTATGCCTAAGGACGGCCCTGCATACACCCTCTCCTCAGCATCTCCCATTGGCTAGGTTAGGTGTTTAGCATGCTGACTTTTGCAGATCACATTCTTAGGTGCTATCTCTCCCCTGCATTGTATCGGGAGCCTAACTCAGGCTTTGTGGATCACGTTATTGTTTGAGGGATTTTATAGAAGTTAGGCATCATGGTGCTGAGTATTTCAGGGTGTAAATCTGGGACTAGAAATGAGTGAGCACTGCAAAAGATGGTCCTCTATTTCTATGTATTAATTGTTTCTTTGGTTACAGTTCCTGTTGCATGATAGCTTTTTTTAATTATCTTTTTTAGAACCAAACCAGAGAATTGTAGAAGAGGAACCTCTTTCCCCCAGACTGGACAAATATAAGCTGGCAAGATTTTTAGCTGACAAGGCAATCAGGGTATGTGTGTTGACAATAGATTTTAGTGGTTTGTTTTTCCATTTACGATACTGAGCTAATAGTTTTTTTAAGTTGTTCAACCCTGTCTGCTAAATGGTTTTTAAAACTGTGTTGGTGTTTAAAAAAAAAACCTTCTCCCTAGTTTAGACAGGGCTATAGTGCAGATAGTACTGTACAAAGACTGCCCCCCCCCGGAGTTTTGTCATAATACATCCTTTTCACATTGAACTACAATACATTTGCTCTTCTCTTACTGGAATTTGTTATTGCTGAATTCTGTGTGGGTTTACAGGCTGAGGGGAACAAACCCTGCGACAGAGAATAGATAAAAGACATAAATCCATTTGACACCTAGATAAGATGGTGATTGCATGCTATAAATACATCTATCTATCTATCTATCTATCTATCGATATAGCCAAATTTCATTTGTAACATTGCAGTTCACCTTTATTAATTTGGCTCTCCCAAAGTGGCAGGGTGATATGTGTTCCCACTTTGCTAACCAGCCACTTGTTACTGGAGGGAAATTGCTTAGCGCTATTGTGGAATGATCAGCAGGATTGCCTTCAGGACAAAGTGAGTGAGTGAGTGTGTGTGTGTGTGTGTGTGTGTCCGTCCTAAGATGATGTAGGGGCTACTGAAATCCAATGAATACATCTTCAGTGTTTCCCCTCTTGTTTTCAAAATGTAGTGCTTGTAGCTTCAAAGGTATTGCACTAGTGTTGATGTAGACCTTACTTGTAAAAGATAAACCATAATATTTTTGCAGTGTCTGTGTTTTCATTTTAAAGTATCTGCTTGCAATCTTAGGAAAAGAAAATTTTTACCATCTGTGGACCCTACCCAGTAATTCGTAGAAGTTTAAGGAAAAAAGGATGGGTGGAGAGAAAGCTTTCCATAAGAAGTGACTTACAGGACAATACAGATGACGAGTGTGATGCTGATTGTGAAGATGGTGGGAAGAATGGTAGAGTACCTAAATAGCTTTCTGTTTTCACATAGATGTGGATATAACTTTTTATGTACAATGTCCTATCATGTTTTTAATCTTTGTATTTCTCATAACAATAATCAACACTAAATTATCAGAACTGATCATGCAGATTTTCACTTTTAGTCTCTGATTTTGAGAAAAGAAGAAAAGGGGTTTACAAGGGCTGTAGTACTGAGGGCCAGATGAGCCTCTTGCTGGTAAGTAGGTTAAATTTGCAGATCTGGATGTTAGGAAATAAATCTTCTTTTTCCTGTAACCTGAACATGTTATCTAGAGTCTCTGAAGGACAATAAACATGCAAACCTACTATGCCATTTTTTGATCAGACATTAGGAAGTCCAGAGAGTAAAGCAGAAAAGCTGAGAATGGACTCTTCTATGACGTGGATCCGTGTTTGTCCTAAAGGGAAGGAAGTGCTACCTCTGTGCTAGTGATTCTAACCCCAGCACAAGAAAAATGAGGGGTCCCATTCTTTCAGCTTCAGGAACATTTGCTGTAATGTAAATGGCATCCCTTCCTGCACACTCCAATTTGTATTACCGATGAACTCCTCTCCTCATTTGTTTCAATTAAGCCATTGTATGGATAATTACAATTGTGCTTGTACTCATTCTGATTCCCAATGCCTAGTTGTTAAGAGTATTTAGTAACACCTAAAGATGCCTATGTAGTTAAATAACTGGTAAGTAGAGGATTAATTTAATACAAGAACATTATTATAAAAGCATTTATATAGTAGTAGTAGGCATCCTTCAGTCTCAAGAGACCCTGGGTATGTGCCCCTGAGAGGTAAAGAATATATCCTGTCTGCTGACAGTGGCCAATGCCAGGTGCCCCAGAGGGAGTGAACCTAACAGGTAATGATCAAGTGATCTCTCTCCTGCCATCCATCTCCACCCTCTGACAAAAGAGGCTAGGGACACCATTCCTTACCCATCCTGGCTAATAGCCATTAATGGACTTAACCTCCATGAATTTATCTAGTTCTCTTTTAAACCCTGCTATAGTCCTAGCCTTCACAACCTCCTCAGGAAGGAGTTCCACATGTTGATTGTGCACTGTGTGAAGAACTTCCTTTTATTTGTTTTAAACCTGCTGCCCATTAATTTCATTTGGTGGCCCCTAGTTCTTATATTATGGGAACAAGTAAATAACTTTTCCTTATTCACTTTCTCCATACCACTCATGATTTTATATACCTCTATCATATCCCCCCTTAGTCTCCTCTTTTCCAAGCTGAAAAGTCCTAGTCTCTTTAATCTCTCCTCATATGGGACCCATTCCAAACCCCTAATCATTTTAGTTGCCCTTCCCTGAATCTTTTCTAATGCCAGTATATCTTTTTTGAGATGAGGAGACCACATCTGTATGCAGTATTTAAGATGTGGGCATACAATGGATTTATATAAGGGCAATAAGATATGCTCCATCTTATTCTCTATCCCTTTTTAATAATTCCTAACATCCTGTTTGCTTTTTTGACTGCCGCTGCACACTGCGTGGATGTCTTCAGAGAACTATCCATGATGACTCCAAGATCTCTTTCCTGATTAGTTGTAGCTAAATTAGCCCCCATTGTATTGTATGTCTAGTTGGGGTTATTTTTTTCCGAAGTGCATTACTTTACATTTAACCATTTCATTTGCCATTTTGTTGCCCAATCGCTTAGTTTTGTGAGATCTCTTTGAAGTTCTTCCCAGTCTGCTTTGATCTTAACTATCTTGAGCAGTTTAGTATCGTCCGCAAACTTTGCCACATCGCTGTTTACCCCTTTCTCCAGATCATTTATGAATAAGTTGAATAGGTTTGGTCCTAGGACTGACCCTTGGGGAACACCACTAGTTACCCCTCTCCATTCTGAAAATTTACCATTTATTCCTACTCTTTGTTCCCTGTCTTTTAATCAGTTCTCAGTCCATGAAAGGATCTTCCCTCTTATTCCCTCTTATTCCATGACAACTTAATTTACATAAGAGCCTTTGGTGAGGGACCTTGTCAAAGACTTTCTGGAAATCTAAGTACACTATGCCCACTGGATCCCCCTTGTCCACATGTTTGTTGACCCCTTCAAAGAACTCTAATAGATTAGTAAGACATGATTTCCCTTTACAGAAACCATGTTGACTTTTGCCCAACAATTTATGTTCTTCTATGTGTCTGACAATTTTATTCTTTACTATTGTTTCAACTAATTTGCCCGGTACTGACATTAGACTTACTGGTCTGTAATTGCCGAGATCACCTCTAGAGCCCTTTTTAAATATTGGCGTTACGTTAGCTGTCTTCCAGTCATTGGGTACAGAAGCTGATTTAAAGGACAGGTTACAAACCATAGTTAATAGTTCCGCAATTTCACATTTGAGTTCTTTCAGAACTCTTGGGTGAATGCCATCTCGGTCCCAGTGACTTGTTAATGTTAAGTTTATCAATTAATTCCAAAACCTCCTCTTATGACACTTCAATCTGTGACAATTCCTCAGATTTGTCACCTACAAAAGACCGCTCAGGTTTGGGAATCTCCCTAACATCCTCAGCCGTGAAGACTGAAGCAAAGAATCCATTTAGTTTCTCCGCAATGACTTTATAATCTTTTAGCTCTTCTTTTGTATCTCGATCATCCAGGGGCCCCACTGATTGTTTAGCAGGCTTCCTGCTTCTGATGTACTTAAAAAACATTTTATTACCTTCTGAGTTTTTGGCTAGCCTTTCTTCAAACTCCTTTTTGGCTTTTCTTATTACATTTTTACACTTAATTTGGCAATGTTTATGCTCCTTTCTATTTACCTCACTGGGAATTGACTTCGACTTTTTAAAAGATGCCTTTTTATCTCTCAGTGCTTCTTTTACATGGTTGTTAAGCCACAGTGACTCTTTTTTAGGTCTTTTACTGTGTTTTTTAATTTGGGGTATAAATTTAAGTTGGGTCACTATTATGGAGTCTTTGGAAAGTGTCCATGCAGCTTGCAGGGATTTCACTCTAGTCACTGTACCTTTTAATTTCTGATTAACTAACCCCCTCATTTTTGCATAGTTCCCCTTTCTGAAATTAAATGCCACAGTGTTGGGCTGCTGAGGTGTTCTTCCCACCACAGGGATGTTAAATGTTGTACATTATGGTCACTATTTCCAAGCGATTCTGTTATAGTTACCTCTTGAACCGATCCTGCGCTCCACTCAGGACTAAATCGAGAGTTGCCTCTCCCCTTGTGGGTTCCTGTACCAGCTGCTCCAAGAAGCAGTCATTTAAAGTATTAAGAAATTTTGTCTCTGCATTTTGTCCTGAGGTGACATGTACACAGTCAATATGGAGATAATTGAAACGCCCCACTATTATTGAATTCTTTATTTTGATAGCCTCTCTAATCTCCCTTAGAATTTTATCGTCACTATCACTGTCCTGGTCAGGTGGTCTATAATAGATCCCTTGATGAAGGGTGCTTCTTCAACTCCTTGGAACATTATGTTAATCATTTTTAGGCTTCTGGTAAGCCTGAAGTCTTGGCAGGCTTTTGGAAAAATTGTCTGTGAGATTCTGGAGATGGACTTCTGTGTGGGTTGTCACTGCTGTGTCATCAGCAAAGAGGAGGTGTTGGATGAGGGCCTCCTGAGTCTTGGTTTTAGATTTAAGTCTTGCAAGATAGAACGGCTTTCCATCAGATCTTGTCTGCAAGTAGATTCCCTCAGTTGAGGAACCAAAAGCTTGTTTTAGTAGCAAGGAGAAGAAGATCCCAAACAGAGTTGGGGCAAGTACATAGCCTTGCTTGACCCGGCTATGAATCTGGAAAGCCTCGGAGACTGAGCTGTCATATTGGACTGTCCCATAAATGTTTTCATGGAAGAACTGAATCATGCTTAAGAGCTTGGGGAGAAGGGGGGACATCCAGTCTTTTCTAGAAGCGCAAATAATCCACTTCTACTGACAAGGTCAAAAGCCTTGTAAGCTCGATGAAGGCTGTGTAAAGGGGCTTTTTTTGTTCTCTGCATTTCTCTTGTAGGTTTCTCAGCAAAAGGTTATGTTGATAGTAGACCTTTCAGTTCTGTTCTGAAGCCGCTTCAGGATAGATTATGTTTGCAAGGGTCTGAAGTCTGTTCAGAATGACTCAGGCTGTCTTCCTTGAAATTGGACCCAAAGCTTTTTTGAGCCCATCATACATGTTTCTGATGTTGCCAGCGGAGAGGAATGGTGGCTGGTGAGGCAGCCAGCCAGAGCAAGTTCTCACATGGTTGAGCAAGCAAGGTACCTTCTTCCCCGGATGGGAGGTGATCTCACACAGATGCACCTCTGAACCCTGGGTCCTCACTGACCAAAGACAACCACTGTGAGTGGGGTATGGTGAGGGAGCAGAGAAGGTCACAGGTAAAGGAACTTTTGGTTGTAGAACTCAAGAGCATGAGGTAGAAGGCACTGCCCCAGGCACTCTGGGGTGGGTGTCCTGCTCACAGTTTTATGATTGTGAATCCTGCTTGTGGCATTTTCCCTAATTAATGTCAGGTGACTTCCCTCCTTTCATTAAAAGTTTCTTTTCTACACTCAGACTCTGTGCTTGTGAGTGGGGAAGTATTGCCTATCAGGTGCCCAGGGATGGTGTGTAATTTTCCCAGGTTACTGAGTGGGGGCTCGAGCCGGTTCTGTGTTGTATTGTTGAAAAGGTATTGAACCCAGCCCTGGTTGCTGTTGGCTCCACCTGGCAGAAAGATTACATAAGGTTGTGAGGATAAGATCCAGTTGGTGCCAGTGGCAAGATCAGGGATGTTTCCAAGATACTTTGTGTTGTGGCTTTGTCTGGAAGAATGAGTATGGTACACAAAGGTCGTAGTAGGAACAAAATTCTAGCAGTCTCTGACCATTTCCATTTATCTTACCAGTTATGTGTTGACCAAGACAGTTGGTCCATTTTCATGATCAGCTCCTCACTTTGTGCTGAAGTCCCCTAGCAGGAAAACATATTCATGTTTTGGAATCCTGCCGATGGTGCTGTTTAGCTGGTCAGAAGACGAGGAGAATGTTGGGGCATACACACTCGCAGGGTTGACTGGGTCCTCAGATGTGAACAAGCATGGTGCCAAAATTCTTTCTGATCCATTTGTAGGTGGCTCAATCATCCATAGAAGTGAGTTCTTGTTGGCAAATCCCACCCCATGCCCTTGCATTTCTTCAGCGTTTTTCCTGTGCCAGAAAAATGCGTAGTCTTTTTCCCTGAGAGATCCGCTTGATGGTAGCCATGTTTCTTGGAGGGATGTGATATCCACATTAAGTTGTTTCAGCTCGTCATTGATCACAGAACTTTTACACATCCATCGTTGATTTGCTGAAGGTCCTCAGATAATCCAGTTGTTATGGTGCAAATGTTCTAGCACCTATCTTTAATGATGTTTTCTTTCTTTTACTTGATTTGCCTGGTGTGTTGGTTACAGTCCACTTGTCAAGTTATAAAATTCTAAGCTCTAAGCACCCATTGAAGCAGGCAGCCAGTAGCAGGACAACACCCTATTGTCTGGGGGCTGCCCAGTTTTATGGCGGGTGGTTGTTATCCAGTGAGATACGATGATCTCTTCCATCATCGGGGACACCCCTGGCACTCAACTCTACGCCAGTCAAGTAAGAACCGGTGACTACTGTCTCCCACGTTGTGTTGATGCTCGAGGTGAAGCTGAAGTACTTCTCCAAGGTGCAAGCCTGGGCAGATGATATGGAGGCCCTGAGTTGCCTATGCATCAGGACCCCACTCTCGGCATCACTGGTAATATCCAGAGGAGCAGAAGAACCAATACATCTGGTACCCGATCAGCTGCAGGAGTTGTCGGAAAGATACTAAAATATTATTACCTGACACCTTAGGGGCTCCATTCCTGATTTTCTGTCTGAGTTTGCTCTCATAGCCTTACATTCTCCCGAATTCACCCACAAGGCAGTGGGGCTTTTCTGTCAGGGGTGTTTCTTAGCTTTATGCCCTCCCGGGCTACCTACAAGGCAGTGGGTTTGATGAGCTGCAGGTAGTACCATCTACGCTCATTACAATACCAGGCTTAGCCTGACCTGACATCCCATTAATCATATTGTATGACTCATCCCTTTTTCTGGTGCAAGTAGTTTATACATCTGTAGCACCTTTCATCCAACAAACGTAAAGCTATTTACAAATAATAATGTACTAAGCCTCAACACTGCTGGAGGCAGGTCAGCATAATTATTTCCATTATACAGTTGGGGAAACTGAGTCACATAGCAGTTAAGTGACTTCACAAGGTGATAGGAACATAGAAATGATCAGACTAGATCAGGCCAGTGGTCCATTTAGCAAGGTAAGCTGTCTGTAACAGTTTTCATATCAGCTGCTTCAGAGGTAGGAGTAAAATACTTTATAATGGACAATTAGGCTATAATATGTCTGTGAGGGGAAGTTCATATATAAACCCAAGCAGTTAGTAATGGTAAATAGTAACATTGCAAGTCAGTGATAGAGCCAGGAATAGAACCCAGGAATCTGTCTTTTGCTCTGGCCAACAGACAGTGCTTTCTCTACATTAATATCTCTAGTCTAATCTCAAACAACCAATGAAAAGGCATGATTCCTGGCACAGAATATTATAGGTAGTACCAGTAACAGCAGCAATAATTAAGACTGCCCTTCACTTCCTATTTTAAGGCCCTATTTTCAGTTTGTAACTTTTCAAAACTTTAATTGTTTGGGCTGAAATTTTCCATGCCAGATGTTCAAGCTTCTTTGCCTCAGGCTGCATTTTTGGGGGAGAGTTTCAGCTAAAATGATTCGGCCATTTCTGAGAACAAGGTTAGGAAAAAAATAGTTTTGCCCATCTTAAAAACACTCTGGTGACTTCTTCTTTGAGAAGGTCTAGCATCCCTGTGGTTTGGAATAGAGACTTGAATTTTGGCAAGGTGGTGGGCTTTGTATCAGGATTGTGCCTTGTGCTGTCCCTATGAAAATCTGCCCATATATGGCCAAGTTCTAACCCTTTGAAAAATTGAAGTTTGGACATGCTCAGGAGAGACTTCTTAGAGATGATGGGGAGACTGGGAGTAGCTGGTCAAGGAGACAGGGACCTGGGGGGAACAGTGGTGGGAGTAGGGTAGACAAATCCGATAGGGAGCTGACGTGCAGGGGGAGAATTGGAACTGGCTGGGCAAAGAAGGAGCCCCAGGGAGCAGGAGACTGAGATTGGATGAAGAGCCCAGGGAGGGAGATTGGCACTGGGAGCCAGTGGGTTCTGTAGTGAATGAGACTGTTGTCTGTAGGCAGGGGCGGCTCTAGGTATTTTGCTTCCCCAAGCACGGCAGGCAGGCTGCCTTTGACGGATTGCCGCGGGACCAGCGGACACTCCGCAGGCATGCCGCCGAAGGCAGCCTGCCTGCCGCCCTTGCGGCGACTGGCAGAGCACCCCCAGTGGCTTGCCACCCCAAGCACGCGCTTGGTGTGCTGGTGCCTGGAGCCGCCCCTGTCTGTAGGGCCCCTGCCTCATTTTTTTGCAGAAATTGGAAGCTGTCTAATGAATGAGGCAGGAAACTGCAGGAAGAAATAGGATGGTCTCATGATAAAGGCCATTTGAGGTTGAACTGGAGAACTGGATTCTATTCTTGCCTCAACCACAGAGTTCCCCTGTGATGCTGAGCAAGTCACCTACACCCAACTTTTCACAGATGGTCACTGATACACTGTTCCTCATTTCTGAGTGTCCAACTTGATACACTGGTGTCTAACTTGCAGAAGTGCTGAGCACTTGGCTGTAGCTGAAGTCAGTGGGAGCGGTGCTATATAATGCTAAATACTCTGAAAAATCAGATCTTAGGGTCTGAAATTGGGCATCCAAAGTTAGTGGATACTTGTGACTTTAATTTCTCTGTGCCTCAGTTCCCTATTGATAAATTGGAATAAATGGCCAAGCTTGTGAAGGCCTTACACTCAACTTTATGGCATTTTTGTGTTTGTCTGAAATGTGATAATTTGTGAATGCCACTTCCAATCCCAAAGTTGCAGGGAGTGTTCCAGGTATCAGTGGATAGAAACCTATTGATTTTGAGGGAAGTTAGAAAATGAAAAGAGGGAAAATGGGGGATACCTGGAGACCCTGCTATCTGGTTAGCACAACCACAGCGTCAAGCAGCTCTGCAGTTGTCTGGAGATCAAACAACTGGTTGATGTCTCCTATTAAAGCCTTCCAGTGTATCTGGGGCAGGATTGGGGTGGGGGGACGACCCTGGTATGGGTGGAGGGGACAATGGGGAGCACTCAGAACCCATGTTAGGGAAGAGATTGCAGGGACAGGCAGGGAGTCCCTGACATAGAGGGAGATAGAAGGGTGGCACACAGGGAGCTTGTGGAGTGGAATAGAGGAATGCAAGAGCCCCAGCATGTGTAATAAATTCCACCCACAAAAGCTACAAAGTGTGCAAGTGCAATCCTCTAGTAATACCTCCTCATCTCACAGGAGTGTTGTGAAAATAGTCATGTTTCTGAAGCAGTCAGATGCTATAGCGATGAGCACTGTAGAAAAGCCCACGAGAAAACTGATAATTCTGTCTTCAGAGCAGGATTTGAGTAACATGCAGTACAAAAAGGATGGAGTCACTTAACAATGAGGATAAAACAAAATATTGAATAGCTGCTCAGTTGGTGAGTGCAATCTATCCTGGTCCTCTGGAAAAAATAGTATGTTACCATGTAATTACAGACTGCATCATAATGCATATGCACAAGGGGCAGAATTAGGGTTGCACAAGCAGCCTTAATGCTGGCATTTCCTAAATATTAGTGTTTGATTTTGTAACCTTAATGTTCTTTTTACATGATTTTGTGTGTGTAATATTCATATTAAAAAAAATAATAATTTATGGGTGCTAATGTTCTCAGCCTACAGATCATGGGAAATAAAATAAACGTAGAGCATCTTTTATCGGACACATAGCTCCATTACGGTGTTACGGTGGACAAAAAGCTGAATATGAGTCAACAGTGTGCCCTTGTTGCCAAGAAGGCTAATGGCATTTTGGGTTGTATAAGTAGGGGCATTTCCAGCAGATCGAGGGATGTGATCATTCCCCTCTATTCAGCACTGGTGAGGCCTCATTTGGAGTACTGTGTCCAGTTTTGGGCCCCACACTACAAGAAGGATGTGGATAAATTGGAGAGAGTCCAGCGGAGGGCAACAAAAATGATTAGGGGGCTGGAGCACATGACTTATGAGGAGAGGCTGAGGGAACTGGGATTGTTTAGTCTGCAGAAGAGAAGAATGAGGGGGGATTTGATAGCTGCTTTCAACTACCTGAAAGGGGGTTCCAAAGAGGATGGATCTAGACTGTTCTCAGTGGTAGAAGATGACAGAACAAGGAGTAATGGTCTCAAGTTGCAGTGGGGGAGGTTTAGGTTGGACATTAGGAAAAACTTTTTCACTAGTAGGGTGGTGAAGAACTGGAATGGGTTACCTAGGGAGGTGGTGGAATCTCCTTCCTTAGAGGTTTTTAAGGTCAGGCTTGACAAAGCCCTGGCTGGGATGATTTAGTTGGGTTTGGTCCTGCTTTGAGCAGGGGGTTGGACTCCTGAGGTCCCTTCCAACCCTGAGATTCTATGATTCCTCTCCCAAAATCTGTCTGGGACTGGGGGCTCTCTTGCCTACGTCTAGCCCTCTGTAGATGTGACTCCCTAGTGCTCAAAACTTCTGTGGGCCTTAAAACGATTTATTTATCTATGTTGTATTACTGTTGCATGATTTTTTTAAAGGCAAAAGAAATGTCTTGTGTGAAGAAGTTTCTGGCCTTGACTGTTCAGATGACATTCATGATGTAATGGTAGGATTACATATGAACTTATTGTTTTTCTTTAAATATATTTTTAAAAATATGTGTAGGATAAGTTTTGATTTTTTTGTCTCATTTAATTCACTTCCTTTTACTGTCCAGTCACAGTGGGCCAAATTCTGCCTGGATTCAGTGGAGTTACACAAGGCAAAAATTTGCCTGCTGGATTGCGGAAGGAAATGCCAGCTAAAGTGCATTTACAGTAGGAAGAATTTGGCCCAGTATCAGCATGGGATGTATTTTGTGGTCCAGCAGATTGGTATGCAGTGCCCATCAAATGTATATGCAGCCCCTACTGAAGTAATTTATACTGTATTGTTCTGTACATCAAATTAACTATGCACTGGCCAGTCTATTACAGATGCTCCCTGACTTAGGCAAGAGTTCCGTTCTGGAATGCCTTGCGTAACTCGAATTTTGCATAAGTTGGAAACGTATACCCGACAATTACACAACCAACCCCCCCCCCCACATTTCTAGCTTATGGAACTTTTTCCGTAAGTACAGATTTGTGTAAGTCGGGTTTGTGTAACCTGGGGGGCATCTGTAATTGATAACAAAATCTGTGGTCTTGCCATTCAGGGAAGTTGCTTGACTGATTTATTAGTTAATCATTTAACTTGTATTTACACACCACGCACACCAACAACTTATTGCATGTACTTAATCCTATAGCATACCAAGTGAAGCCACTGGCAGTCGTTCCTTTGACTGAAGTTGGAGATGGCCCCATGGGGCTTACAAAAGAATCTTATACTTGTCAGGGTATTATTTGCCATCTAGCTTAGTCACTTGTCACTCATTGAAACTATACAACCAACATTTCATTAAGTTTATCCTAGTCCAGAAGAGAGCACATATATGTTGGGTTACGTGGCCATTACTACCTACTCATACCAAAGCTTTACCAAGTTATTTTGGCCATCTATTATGTTGCACTTTCACTAATCACATAGTTCTGGAAGACAAGGATGACTGTCTCTACAGCAGCTCACACATGTCTCTGTGTGAATGGATGCCCAAGATATTAGTGACTCGACCCTGTGAACAAATGAGCAGACTAGAAAATCACCCCATGAGCCAGTCAGTCACCCAATTAAAAAAATGGGGCTTGAGCAGATGACACGAGGGCCTCCAAAGCAACTGTAATTTTTACTATTTTCTTTGGGACTGGGAGTTTCTCAAAAATATATACATATGTCCTGGAGCCTTACAATTCCATTTGTCCTGCAGGCAGAAGAGCGTACGTGCATATGCACATCAACAAGCCCTCATTTGTTATTCGGAGGAATTCACTTTGGAAATGCTTTAAGGAGCAGATAGAATTAAAAGGCTCTGTGACTATACATGTTCTCCCAACTAAGTTATCACAGCTATGCCAATGCATAGCTTCCTTGGCCCACAAAATGAAATCATGGGTATAACTTTGATATACTACAGAAAATGAGCAGTTGATATTGGATATATTAATAAAAGTTTCCTGGGTCTTACATCTGTAGAATCATAATACAGGTTCTTTTTTGTGCCAGTCTAGGTTGGTAAGAAATGAAGAGACATCCTTTTTTTGGACTATAAAAAAGGATGCAATTAATTACCATAACCTACATTGTGATCAGATGCTGAATCATTATGCAAAAACTGGCTCCTTTACAACTAAAGTAAGTAGATAGTTACAATTACTTGGCCTTTGGTGTTATTCCCACAGTGCACAAGGGGAACTTTATTGGTATTAGGTTTCATGAACAGATTATACAAGGTAAAGGGTTAGAGAGTGTTAGTGGTTTTTTAAATTTATTTTTATATAAATGTGACCAACAGTAACTGATTATAAGAAGTCAAAGCTAAAGGCTTTACATATATGGGACCAAATTCATCCCAGGTTATTCAGCAGGATGAATTTGGTTTTCTATTAATATGTAACCACAGGGACATGGTGGATTTTTGGAAATTCTAAAGGAACAGTATCCACGTTCTCAGCTCTAAATGTGTGTGGTCCCAACCCTGCAATCAGATCCACATGTGCAGACCCTTGCACCCATGTGAAGCTCTGTTCATTGGTGTTCTATGTGGCATACAAGACTCTGTCTTTGTGGATCCTATTGCAGAGCCCGAGTGACTTGTATGGTTTGTGTGTTTGCTAAGTACATTGTATGATAGTGGGTGTTTCAATTGCAGATTGATTTCTGCAGGTGGTGGTGGTGGGGAAGGGTTGAGGGAAAGCTAGTTATTAGCTACTATTTATTATTTGTTTTTGTGATCTTATGTCAAAGGCACCTAGGGCTTTTAAGATAGGCATGGTACCGTTTTGTTATATTAATATTTTTAGCATCTAAATAGACTGTTGTGCTATAATTAATGTAATTCTCAAATCTGAATGAAACCCCAATGAAAGGCTTTACTGTTCTTTTTTGAGTTCTTCCTCATGGTCATTCCATGCTAGGTGTGTGCACGCCACATGCACAGTTGCTGAAGATTTTTCCCTTGGTGGTATCCATTGGGCCGGCTCCAGTGCCCTCTGGTGTTACACACATACGCACTGGTCTAAGGGGTGCCGCTGGCCCTGTGCCCTCTCAGTTCCTTCTGTGACAGTTGCTGGAATGACCCTTCTTGCTATAGCAAGGCTTCTTTCCCTGTGGTTTGGACTTTCTCTCTTCATATTTTGTATAGTTATTGTAGTTAGTATATATAGTTCTTAGTTAGAGTCAGTGTGGTGTTAGTAGTTGTCTCTGTTGTTGAGGGACTTTTTGTCCCCGGGCTTCAAGCTGTGTGCCCCGTGAGGCAAGCCGATGCCAGTGAGAGACCTGCACTCTAGCTATCTAATGTGTCTGGGCATGTCTGACATTAAAGAGAAGTGCCAGATCTGCAGGGACTTCAGACCTTGCACGAGAAAGGATAGGGACATTCAGCTGAAGGCCATTCTTATGGAGGAGGCCTTGAGACCAGCCTCAGAGTTCAGCCACTCTAAATCCATCCGTGCGGAGTGCTTCCCTGGCACCGTGTTCTTCCCAGCACCACTCTCCGTTCTCGGTGCCGATGAAGAGGCATAAAAAGCAATGCACCGAGGGGGCATTCTCCGATACAGAAGAGGGACCAGAAGGGAGTGCCTAGCGTAATGAGACCCATATTGGGCCACTCATCCTCCCCATAGCCTCTGATTGCACCCCTGACTCTGCCTAGAGAGCTGGGTCTGATACAGGAACCACCACTGACTCCCCAGAACAGCCATGGGGTCAGGTGTCTGCTGGCCCCTTTGAACCCCGGAGGCTTTCCAGGTGGCAAAAGACCTGCTGTCCCTCCTGATCCCACTGATCCCTCAAGTCCCCTCGTCAGCCAATGCGACTGGAAACAAGGTGCGCTGAGCTCCTCCATGGCACCAACCACTGCAGCGCCGTCCAGGGGCAAGCCCTCCATGGTCCCGATGCAGCGGTCCCCAGCCCATCACTGGTCCCCAGTTCCCCGGTATCGCAGAAGCAGATACTGCACCGCCATGGTCTTCAAAGGAAGAATCTTCTTCGGAGTCAGAAGGGGAATCCTTTGCTCCACCCAAAACCTAATGGTACCCAGACTACACACCAGACTACAATACTGGCCCTTCTGCCAGTGCCTGGCCACCAGGCCACTGGCCGATGTGTGGCAGTACTGGTGTCCTTGGGGGTTTCCCCCATCACCTGCTCTCCCCGCCCCCCTTACCATTGCTCATACTCAGTAGTGTCAGAAAGGCGAGCTACTGTCTCTTCCCATCCAGCACTGGACCCTTACTCTGTATGGACCCCAGTGCCAATGTCCAGGAATTGGCCCCAAAGGACATGGTGGAAGTAGAGGAGGAGGAGGGAGCCCCACCTCTGTCTCAGGCCTTCCTCAGGCCTTCTCCTCGTCATCCCTGGACAAGGCGGTTGTAGGCCCTAGTAACCTGCTCCCTCAGGATGACTTCAGGGCTCACCAAGAGCTTCTGAAAAGGGTAGCTGTGAATTTGGGCTTGGAAGTTGAGGAGATTAAGGAGTCAGCACACAGCCTAATCAACATCCTGGCTGCAGCTCTTCCTTTCAGAGTGGCCTTGCCTGTTAACAAATGGTGATGGGGCTTGTCAGGACACTGTAGCAGACTCCTTCTTCTCTCCCCCCGCACATCGAAAAGGGCAGAGAAGAAATACTATGTCCCAGCCAGTGGGCTTGAGTACTTTTATTCGCACCCCTATTGTGGGGTCTCTGGTAGTGTTGGTGACGAATGAGCGGGACAGAGATGGACAGTTGAGTGCTTCCCCCAAAAATAAAGAGGCCAAGAGACAGGACTTGTTTGGACGTAAGGTTTATTCGGTGGGCAGTCTCCAGTTACGTATCTCCAACTAGCAGGTCCTGCTGGGGAGGCATGATTTTAATCTGTGGGACTCATTGTCCAAATTTAAGAATTCCCTACTGCAATAGTCAAGGCAGAAGTTCATGGCCATCTTAGAGGAGGGTAATACTATGGCCAGGACCTCCCTCCAGGCAGCTCTGGATGCAGCCGACTCAGCAGCCAGGACTATAGCATCAGCAGTCACCATGAGGTGCTATTCATGGCTCCATTCCTCTGGCTTCCATCATGAAATTCAGCAGTCCATCCAGGACACCCTGCCTTTGTGGGCACTTCCCTGTGCTCGGAACAGACGGACTCGAAGCTTCAAGAACTCAAGGGCCACTCTTTGCTCCTTGGGCCTTTACATGGTTCCAGCTTCCAGGAAGCACTTTAGGCCTCAGCACCCCCCCAGGTTCGTGGAACCGTCCATTCAGGAGCCCTACAAAAGAAAAGAGAAGGGTTTTAAGCAATGCCAACCCTTCCCTCCTACCTCAGCCTCCCAGTTGGGCTCTCATAGATATCCTGGAACGGCCAGGTAGGATTTTGAAGGTATGTCTAAGGGTGATATACCAGTTTCAATACCAGATCCATCCCCCCCTTTGTTTTTGGACCACCTGTTGCCCTTCAGCCCAGGATGGTTATATATAACATCAGACCAACTGAGTACAGTAACAATTGCTTACACCCTCCAATTTTCATCCACTCCTCCCTCCAACCCTCCACCCTCGTCTCTCTTCAGGGACCCTTCTCACAAGCAGCTTCTTTTCCAGGAGGTGCAAGCCCTCCTACATGTGGGGCCATAGAGGAAGTTCCTCGAGACGTGAGAGGGAAGGGGTTTTACTCACAATATTTCTTAATCCTGAAGGCCAAGAGCAGTCGCCCATGCGTCATCTCAACAAATATCTCAAGAAACTGAGGTTCCACCTGCCCTCCCTGGCCTCCATCATTCCCTCCCGGGATCCAGGAGACTGGTATGCTGCCCTTGACGTAAAGAATGCTTATTTCCACATCTCCGACTTCCATGGGAACAAAAGATTTCTCAGGTTTATAGTGGGTCTACTACCAATTCACCGCTCTTCCCTGCACCCTGTTGGCAGCCTCACAGGTCTTCACGAAGTGCATGGTGGTGGTAGCAGCCTTCCTCAGGCATCAAAGCATACAAGTCTACCCCTACCTCGACGATTGGCTGATCAAAGGTCAGTTGCAGGCTTAGGTGCAGCATAGCATCAGTACAGTCTGGGCCACCTTCTGGGTGCTGGGTCTGTTGATAAACAAGCAGACGTCAACCCTTGTCCTGGTTCAGAGAATAGAATTTATCGGGGCAGTGCTTGACTTGACCCTGGCCAAAGCCTCCCTACCAGAAGCCCGATTCCAAGCTATGTCGGACCTGATTTTGAAGATCACGATCCACCCAATAATGACTGTTTGGATCTGCCTCAAACTATTGTGACACATGGCGGCATGTACCTAGGTGGTGCAGTACATAAGGCTATGCCTCAAACCCCTCCAGATGTGGCTGCCGTCAGTCTACTCCCCGAGCAGACGCCACCTGGACTCAATACTCACCATTCTGCCTCTGGTCCTCACTTTGCTGACCTGGTGGAGAGACCCAGGACCCATCATTGAAGGAATACCCTTTGCTGACCCTCAACAATTGATAACCCTAGTCTCAGAACTGGGGTGGGGAGCCCACCACAGCAATCACAGGACCCAGGACCTCTGGTCCCAGGAAGAACTCTCCCTGCATATAAATGTCAGGGAACTCAGGGCAGTAAGCTTGGTTTGCCAGGTGTTCCTTCCCCAGAACTTAAGCAAAGTGGTGCAGGTCCTGATGGACAACACTGCATCAATGGTTTATATCAGAGGTGGGCAAACTATGGCCTGCGGGACAATTCTCCCCAGCCCCTGAGCTCCTGGCCCGGGAGGCTAGCTGCCAGCCCCTCCCCTGCTGTTCCCCCTCCTCTGCAGCTTCAGCTTACTGCACCATCGGCGCAATGCTCTGGGCAGCAGGGCGGCAAGCTCCTGGGGCAGCACAGCTGCAGAGCCCGGCCTGACCTGGTGTGCGGTGCGTGGCTGGCTCCAGCCGGGCAGCGTGGCTGCTTGTCATGGTGCAGCTGTGCCGCCAGCCACTGGTGCTCCAGGCACTATGGTAAGGGGGCAGGGAAGGGGGGTTGATAGAGGGCAGGGGAGTTTGGGGTGTGGTCAGGGACTGGGGGTGTGGATAGGGGTCAGGGAACAGGGAGGTTGAATGGGGGCAGGGGTTACAGGGGCAGTCAGGGAGAAGGGGTGGTTGGATGGGGCAGAGATCCCGGGGAGGATACAGTCAGGAAGGAGAAGAGGGGTTGGATGGGGCAATGGGAGGCAGTCAGGGGTGGGGGTTCCGGGGGCAGTTAGGGAGCAGGAGGGGTGGATGGGGCAGGGATCCAGGGGGCAGTCAGGAATGAGAGGAGGGGTTGGATGGGGCAGCTGGGGGCTGTCAGGGGTGGGGGTTCCGGGAGCGGTCAGGGGACAGGGAGAAGGGGTGGTTGGATAGGGCAGGGGTCCTGGGGTGGCAGTCAGGAAGGAGAGGGGGTGTTGGATGGGGCAGTGGAGGGCAGTTAGGGGTGGGGGAAAGTTAGGGGCGGAGGGTCAGGGCAGTCAGGGAGAAGGGGTGGTTGAATGGGGCAGGAGTCCTGGGGAGGCAGTCAGGAAGGAGGGGGGGGGTTGGAGGGGCGGCAGGGGGCAGTTACAGGCAGAGGGTCCGGGGGTGGTCAGGGGACAGGGAGCAGGGGGTGTGGATGGGGCAGGGGTCCGGGGTGGGGCTGTCAGGGAACAGGAGGGGTTGGATGGGGCAGGAGTCCCAGGGGGCCGTCAGGGGCGAGAAGTAGGTGGGGTCGGATAGGGGGCAGGGGCCGGGCCACGCCTGCCTGTTTGGGGAGTCACAGCCTCCCCTAACCGGCCCTCCATACAATTTCTGAAACCCGATGCGGCCCTCAGGCCAAAAAGTTTGCCCGCCCCTGTTTTACATCAGCAAGCAGGGAGGGGCTCAGTCTTCAGCCCTGTGCCAGGAGACCCTCCAGCTGTGGAACTTCTACATGAAACACACCATTCACCTCGAGGCGTCATCTTCTGGGAGCCTGAAATGCGCTGGCAGATTGCCTCAGCAGCAGATGCTTTTCCTCTCGCCACAAGTGGTCTCTTTACTCAGTTGTCAGTGTCATCTCCCCAGGGGGACTTGTTCACCGCCAGACAGAACAGGATATACCATCAATTCTGTTCGCTGCGCAGGCACAGCATGGGCTCCCTCTCCATTGCCTTCCTGCTCTTGTGAGCAGACCACCTACTGTACGTCTTCCCACTAATTCTCTTGGTTCCTAAAAATCAAACAGGACAAGGTGAGGATTTTCCTGATAGTACCAGCATGGCCACGCCAGCATTGGTTTGGCATATTTCTGGACCTCTCAGTGGCTGCTCCGCTCGTGCTCCCACTCCACCCAGACTTGATTTCACAAGACCACGGCCAGTTGTTTCACCTGAGCCTCACCTCCCTGCACCTAACTGCATGGTTGCTGTACAGCTGAATCCTGAAGAGCAAGCCTGCTTGGTCAGGTTCAACAGGTCTTGCTAGGTAGTAGAAAGCTTCCCATCAGGGCAACCTATCTGGCCAAGTGGAAACATTTCACATGTTGGGCCTCTGAACAGAATCTGTCTCCATTCGAATCTTCTCTGCAGTCTGTCTTGAACTATCTGCTCCACCTAAATCATCAGGCTCTGGCTTTCTCATCTATTAAGGTTCATCTTAGTCTTATACCCTCCAGTACAGGGCAGATCAATGTTTTCCCATTAGATGACAGGTTTCTCAAGGGTCTCAAGGATTGGGATTCATCAAGAAAGGGATAGATAATAAGACAGAAAATATCATATTGCCTCTATATAAATCCATGGTACGCCCACACCTTGAATACTGCGTGCAGATATGGTCGCCCCATCTCAAAAAAGACATATTGGAATTGGAAAAGGTTCAGAAAAGGGCAACAAAAATGATTAGGGGTATAGAATGGCTTCCGTATGAGGAGAGATGAATAAGACTGGGACTTTTCAGCTTGGAAAAGAGGCGACTAAGGGGGGATATGATAGAGGTCTATAAAATCATGACTGGTATAGAGAAAGTAAATAAGGAAGTGTTATTTACTCCTTCTCATAATACGAGAACAAGGGCCACCATATGAAATTAATAGGTAGCAGGTTTAAAACAAACACAAGAAAGTATTTTTTCATGCAACGCACGGTCAACCTCTGGAACTCCTTGCCAGAGGGTGTTGTGAAGGCCAATACTATAATGGGGTTCAAAAGGGAGCTAGATAGATTCATGGAAGATAGGTCCATCAATGGCTATTCCAAGATGGGCAGCAATGAATGTCCCTAGCCTCTGTCTTGATGATAACCTGTCTGTTCATTCCCTTTGGGGCACCTACCATTGGCCACTGCTAGAGGACAAGATACTGGGCTTGATGGACCTTTGGTCTGACCCAAACGGTCTGATGGCCGTTCTTATGTTCTCAAAAGACTCTACCCTTAGGTTGGTGAACTAGTCCCCCGACGGGACTTAAACTTGGTCCTGTCAAAGCTCGCTGGGCTGCCCTTTGAGCAGTTAGCATCTTGTTCTTTACTGCTTCTCTTTTGGAAGGTCACCTTCCTTGTGGTGATCACCTTGGCCAGAAGGGTCTCTCAGATCAAAGCCCTTACGTCAGAACCCTTTATACGATGTTCTTCATGGATGAGGTCCAGCTGTGTCCCCATCTGGCCTTCCTATCAAAGGTAGTTCGCAATTCCACAGCAATCAGGATATTTTTCTATCTGTCTTCTTCTGAAAACCTCACAAGACTGCTGAGGAATGTTGGCTTCATATGTTGGATGTTAGGCGGGCCCTCGCCTTTTATATTGAGAGAACTAAGCCCTTCTGCAAGTCCATGCAACTCTTTGTATCAGTAGCAGAAAGGATGAAAGTGTTACCGATATCATCCCAAAGAATCTTATCCTGGATAACCGCCTGTATCTCAGCTTGCTACGAGCAGCGAAGGCTCTGCTTCTGGCCATTGTGACCACTCATCCCACAAGAGCTCAGACTTCTCAGCAGTATTCCTTGCAGAGTTACCGATACAGGACATCCGCAGGGCTGCAACCTGGTCGTCGGTGCATACCTTTGCATCCCACTACACCATCATCCAACAGGCTTGAGACAATGCCGGTTTCAGAAGAGCAGTGTTACAGTCAGCACGGCCATGAACTCCGAGCCCACCTCTGAAGGTACTGCTTGTGAGTCACCTAGCATGGAATGGAGATGAGCAAGCACTCGAAGAAGAAAAAATAGTTATTAACCTTTTGTAACTGTTGTTCTTTGAGATGTGTTGTTCATGTCCATTCCATGACCCACCCTCCTACCCCTCTGTTGGAGTTACCAGCGAGAAGGAACTCAGAGGGTGCGGGGCTGGCAGCACCCCGTATACTAGCGCATATATGCACAATTCCAAAAATCACTAAAGCAGGCCCAGCGGATTTCACTGAGGGAAAAATCTCCATCAACTGTGCATGCGTCACACACACACCCAGGGCCGGCTCCAGACCCCAGCGCGCCAAGCGCGCGCTTGGGGTGGCATTGTCTTGGCAGGGCGGCATTTGGCTCCGGCGGACCTTCCGCAGTCATGCCTGCGGGAGGTCCACCGGAGCCCCGGGACGAGCGGACCTGCCGCAGGCATGACTGCGGAGGGTCCCCTCTTTCTGTGGCTCCGCTTGAGCTCCTGCAGGCATGACTGCGGCGGGTGCGATGGTCCTGCGGCTCGGACAAAGCTCCCGCAGGCATGCCTGCGGATGCTCCACCGGAGCCGCGGGACCACGAGACCATCCGCAGGCACTTCTGCCCCGGCCGCGGGACTGGGGAAGGGTGGCGCGAGCGGCGCGGCGCGCCGCCCTGCTTGGGGTAGCGGAATTTCTAGAGCCGCCCCTGCACACACCTAACATGGAATGGACATGAGCAACACATCTATCTCAAAGAACAACAGTTATGTTAGTAACCATTTTTTCCCTCACCAATTTTGGTGTGTCTTACAAAAACAAAAGAACTGAATATATGCAACAAGGTCTAAGGTCTTTATTTAGAATTGGTTTCAGAATTCAAGGTCAAATTTACCATTGCCTGTGTCGCACCCTGACAAAGGGTGATCTCCTAAGTATTGCAGGTGAATGGGTGACAATTGCACTACCCAGCAAAGAGCTGTTCATTTGGCAATAGCAGGGGAAGAAAGAGGAGGATAGATGGGGGGGTGGGCAGATGTCCTCCATAAAGGTCCTCAGCTCTGGAACTTGCCTCCTTAGTCTATCAGAGCTCAGATCTGTTGACCTTCCTGTCAGACAGGAAAGTTTGCTTTTCCTTCTAGGCATTTAGGCTCCAGTTCACCAAGATACTTAAACATGCTTAAGTCCACCTCCATTAAGGAAAGCACTTAAGTATGTGCTTAAATTTTAAGCAGATGCTTAAATACCATTAAAGTCAATGGGACATAAGTGCTTGCTTAACATTAAACAAGCACTTAAGTGCTTTCCTGATTAGGAATGGTTTGCTGGGCCTCAGGGAGGGGCTCATTTGAGGGAGAAGAGTATTTATTGTTAGGATCAGGAGGGCATGGTGGGGATAGCTATGTATCTGTAATGGAGTGAGCAACCTATTATTTGTTATGTTGAAGAATGATGTGTGGTTGCAAATGTTAATTGCAGTGCAGGATGGACACCTGTTAAGGAATTACATCCCTTTATAAACAGAAGGAATAAATACACAATTTTCCATAGAGGTCAAGACAGTGCTATCTGTCCTCTTTATCAGTGTACCAGGGAAAATGCCAAACCATCATCTGATTTCTTCCTTATTCTCTTTAAGATTGGACTTTGTTTGAATCTGAGAAATTTGCCATGGTATGTTCCAGCAAATCCAAATACCTTTTTCCCCCGCTGCTATGGTATTTACATGGATGATGAGAAACATGATTTTATAGGTAAGTCATTTGAGTAGCTTCCATGTTCGATCTCAGGCATTTCTCTATACTGATAACTTAATCTTGATAGCAAAGGTCTAAGCAGTGTGGCCTGGATCCAGCAAAGCACTTAAGCACACTTTGCTTTAAACATGTCAGGAGTCCAACTGAAGTCAATAGGACAACTCACATGTTTCAGGTTCAAACTTGTGCTTGTGTTTTGAGGGATCAGAGCTAGAATACTCAGTACCTGGCAGTACTGTATCCATACAGAGCCAAATTCTGCCCTAAGATTACTCCCACTCAGGTCCCAAAGAGCCTCTCAGCTTGTCTGAGCGAAACATCTTTGCAGAGTAGTTTTAGTTCATACATATTTTCAAATTAAGGGCTAATGTCATGCACTAACTTGCCGATGTGGACCCTGCCTTAGTGTATATTAATGGTGGTACAGTTTGGGAAAGAACTACACTAAATGCACACTAGGGAGCTTTTAGTGCACTTCAGCAGTGTCCACACAGGTGAGTTAGTGTATGGCACCCTAGTGTGGACTAGAACTTACACCCTGGGAGTACAGACTAAAGCCCAGTGTAGACAAGCCTTTAGTTTGAAAATATGCATGAACTAAAACTACTCTGCTCCCAGTTACATTGGTGTAAATGCAGTATAGCCGCATTATTCAATAATAGGAGGAACGCAATGATGTTTACCCTAAGGTAGATAATTTATTTCCTGAATCTTTCAGAAGCCTAAAGTAGATCAATTAATCATTCTTCTGTCAGATTCTAGCAGTTAAGGCATAATTTTCATAGCTGAGGAGTTCTGCCTGAAAGCAATTTTTAAACCTTCCTGCTGCATAAAAGAAGAGGATTAATGAAATAATTTCTTTGTTGCTTTTTAAATTGAGCTTCTGTTAATGAAGTTCAAACTAATTTATTGCCTAAATCTAATACTGCTAGAATTTTTTTAAAGTCTTTTAGAGATGTGTGACTTAGTGACAGGTCAAGTTTATGAGCTGTTTGTTTGAAAACAGGAAAATATCTACTGTTTTGTGAAGGTTCATCATTCTTACTTCACTCCACTGAAAATTTTATGTTGCATGACTGCAATACAAATTGAAAACAAAGTGTCTACAAATTTTAAAGGCATCAGAAACACCCTGCAGGCATTATAAACTGCTCTTGAGAGCCAAATATTTCAAGCGTCATAAATAAGTGATGTAACAAAAATTGTATTTTCGTTTAATGCTACAAAGTAAATTTAAAGTAGTATTATATTACAGAGTGATCTAAAAGGGATCTCAATACTTGACTATGACTGTGGAATGTACAGTGCAGCTAGGAGGAGGTGGAAGGGTTTAAAGATGGTTCTTGTGCTCCCCACTTTGTGATGCCAGTCAAGTGCCTGGCCTGAGGGCTGCTTTATTATATTTGCTACCAATTGCCCAAAGTGACTGGTAAAACAGTTGGTGTTCACGAAATCCTTGGCCATACCCAACCACAGCTGTGTACCACCAGAGGATTCCTGTGTAGTGAGGTGATCTAAGGGCAAACATTTTGAATTGAAATCAGCCCTGCATTGGTGGTGCAGTATAAAGTGGTCACAGTGCATGGAAGAATCTGAGTTAGGATGTGCATATGATCTGTTCTTTTTACAGAAAATAATTTCGGTCTGGAGTAATGAATCATTTCATTGAATTTATTACTTCAAAGGCAAATTTCCTGCTCTGTTAATTTTTAATGCCAAGCCTCTTAAAATAGATGACATTATACAATACACCATATAAAGAACAGTAAATGTATGTATTTGTGCATGTATTTTGCATATAGAAATGTGTAAAACCAGAAATTATCAAGAACGCTTTTTAGTGAGTTTTCAGACTTTCAAGATGCATTTTAAAATAACAGTCTACCATCTTTTAATGAGCTATTTCAGATGACGAATGGTGGTTGATACTGTGATGGACAAACTTCGTAAGATTTTGATGTGTGGTTTGGTTCAGTTCAGATAAAATCCACAAAATCTAGGTGTTAGTGAAAGTTTACCTGAACTTTCCAAGCCCTGCCCACACAAACCACATTCTTCAGTACACACACAGCCCCCTGCCCACCACTGCTCCTGGCTTTCCTTTGCCTCATTATAGATTGTCTTTATTGAAGAGGTCTGACAATCTTCTACTCTGTCTTCTCTTTACATGGCAAACAGGCAGTAGACTACTTTCAGGTTTATTAAGGGGAATAGCCAGTCTTATTATTTCTCTTTGAAGGGACCGCAACTTGGTTCTTTCACCGCCGTGGGGTATTCTGGGACAATGCAGCTATTTTGTTCTTCCCTGGGATTTCATCAGGGTCGGTCAGATGTCCTGCTGGATCCTCTGTTTGAAGGCTGACCAAGTGGCCTGCTACCCCCTCAGATTCTTGGTGTTCACAATCTTCTGTAGGCTGGCAGCTTGACAAAACCCATCCTATTTTTCGTAAGAAGGACCCAGAAATGTTTTGCTGGTCACATGTTGCTGTCTTTTTCAACTCTATAGTGCTGTGTGATGGGGACACTTTATAGTCCAGTAAATGACAGAATGAGGATTTCTAAATAGCACATTGCACACTGTGGATCCAGCTGTGATGGGTTCCTCCCAGGGTGCCACCTGGAACAGGGGTACCACTGAGCCTTCTGACCCACCAGCCTGGGCTTCCTCTCACACTGTACTGTTGTGACAAACTGCAAAGCCCTCCAGCCTGCATTTTCATCAGCATTCACACGGATAGGGACACATCCAGCTGCAGTTACACAGAGGCTCTCAAACTACCAGCTTCCCAGCCTAGGACCCCAGAGCAGTACTGTTCTGCCCTGGTCAAATCTGGCCAGTATGGGTTTAAATCCCAGTCAGCCCCTTCCTCAATATGAAGAGAACAATGCACACTTATGGTAACCAAGCAGAGATTTTCTCCAACCACTCCAGTCAAAGCTCACTGGTTTAGATGAAAACATAAAATAAATTTATTAACAACAAAAGATAGATTTTAAGTGATTGTAAGTGATAGTAAACAGATCAAAGCAGATTATCTAGCAAATAAAAAAGGCAACCTAAGCTTGATATACTAGACAGATTGAATAGCAGATTTTCACCCAAACTGATGCTACAGGCAGACTTGTAGATTCTTCAGGCACAAGCTGCATTAGCTTTACAGCTTGGGTTTCTCAGGTCTTCATACACAGGCTAGAAATCCCTTTAGTCTGGGTCCAGCACTTCCCTCAGTTCAGTCTTTGTTCCTCAGGTGTTTCCAGGAGTCTTCTTGTGCTGGGAGTGAAGCAACACAGATGATGTCACTCCCTGCCTTATATAGCTTTAGCGTATGGCGAGAATCCTTTATTTCAAAACTCGGTTCCCAAACCTGTTTGTGGAAAAATGCTGACATCCCAAGATGGAGTCCAGAATCATGTGGCCTGGTCATATGTCCTTGTAGAGTCATAGCAGCTATTACTTACAGGCTGTCTGTAGCGTTCTCAGGAAGGCTCACCAGGTGGGGTTAAGCTTCTCCTAAGGCCTATTGTTTTTCCTAATGGTTCATTGTCCTGAATAGGCCCTTCCCAACCAGCTATCTAGACTGAAAGCATCTTGTCTAGTGGGCATCATCCAGGTGTAACTACATTTGAAGTACAGATACATAGTTAGTATTTATAACTTCAGATACAAAAAAATGATACATGTGATAATCATATTAAGCAAATCATAACTTTTCCAATTGCACCTCACATGACTTATCTTGCATAAAATACATCATACTTATGCTATAATAATATCATAATAGTATCACTATGAAGAATATGGGGTGAAGTGTTGCACCAGCATCAATATTCTTTCACAACATCCACATCTCAGAAAGCCACAGATAAATGTGCTGGAATCATAGAATCATAGGACTGGAAGGGACCTCAAGAGGTCATCTAGCCCAGTACCCTGCACTCATGGCAGGACTAAGTCTTATCTAGACCATCCCTGACAGGTGTTTGTCTAACCTGCTCTTAAAGATCTCCAGTGATGGAGATTCCACATCCTCCCTGGGCAATTTATTCCAGTGCTTAATCACCCTGACAGGAAGTTTTGCCTAATGTCCAACCTAAACTGTCCTTGTTGCAATTTAAATCCATTGCATTTTCTCCTATCCTCAGAGGTAAACGAGAACAATCTTTTATGTACTTGAAAACTCTTATCATGTCTCCTCTCAGTCTTCTCTTCTCCAGATTAAACAAACCTAATTTTTTTCAATCTTCCCGCCTAGTTCATGTTTTCTAAACCTTTAATCATTTTTGTAGCTCTTCTCTGGACTTTCTCCAACGTGTCCACTTCTTTTCTGAAATGTGGCACACAGAACTGGACACAGTACTCCAGTTGAGGCTTAATCAGCGTGGAGTAGAACAGAAGAATTACTTCTCGTGTTTTGCTTACAACACTCCTGCTAATACATCCCAGAATGATCTTTGCGTTTTTTTGCAACACTGTTACACTGTTGACTCATATTTAGCTTGTGATCCACTATGACCACCAGATCCTTTTCCGCAGTACTCTTTCCTAGGCAGTCATTTCTCATTTTGTATGTGTGCAACTGATTGTTCCTTCCTAAGTGGAGTACTTCACATTTGTCCTTATTGAATTTCATCCTGTTTACTTCAGACCATTTCTCCAGTTTGTCCCCATCATTTTGAATTTTAATCCTATCCTCCAAAGCACTCGCAACTCCTCCCAGCTTGGTATCGTCTACAAACTTTATAAGTGAACTCTCTATGCCATTATCTAAATCATTGATGAAGATATTGAACAGAATTGGATCCAGAATTGATCCTTGCAGGACCTCACTAGTTATGCCCTTTCAGCTTGACTGTGAACCACTGATAACTACTCTCTGGGAATGGTTTTCCAACCAGTTATGCATCCACCTTATAGTAGCTCCATCTAGGTTGTGTTTTCCTAATTTGTTTATGAGAAGGTCATGCGAGACAATATAAAAAACTTTACTTAAGTCCAGATATACCACATCTACCACTTCCCCTTATCCACAAGGCTTGTTGCCCTGTCAAAGAAAGTTGTTATGTTGGTTTGACATGATTTGTTCTTGACAAATCCTTGCTGACTGTTACTTATCACCTTATTATAGTAAAAGCTGTGTTATCCGGCACTTTACCAACTGGAAAGCCCTAGAAACTTGCATTTCTGATATCCATTAAAAGTCTAGTTGGTGCGGGGCCGGCAGGCTCCCTACCTGGCTCTGCGTGGCTCCCCGGAAGCAGCGACATGTCCCTGCTGCTCCTAGGTGGAGGAACGGCCATGGGGGCTCCATGTACTGCCCCCGCCCTGAGCGCTGGCTCCGCAGCTCCCATTAGCCAGGAACTGCAGCCAATGGGAGCTGCAGGGGCAGAACCTGCGGGCAGAGGCAGCACATAGAACTGTCTGGTGCTGCGCCTCCGCCCAGGAGCAGCAAGGACACGTTGCCACTTGTGGGGAGCCGTCCAAGCTGCCCGGATCCAGCACTCCAAAACCCCTCCTGCGCCCCCACCCCGAGCCCCCTCCTGCACCAAAACTCCCTCCCAGAGCCTGTGCTCTAACCCCCCAGCCCTGAGCCCCCTCCTACACCCAAACTCGCTCCCTCCTTCCCTCCAATATAAGTCTTAGTTAACTGGAATTTTTGACTTACCAGCACTCCTCATTTCTCCAACATGCCAGATAACGTTTTTACGGTATCTTCTAGTTGTTTGCAAATAGATTGCTTAATTATTTGCTCCATTATCTTTCCAGGTATTGAAGTTCAATCGACTGGTCTGTAATTCCTCAGGTTGTCCTTCTTTCACTTTTTATAGATTGGCATTCTGTAGTGGACCTAACACTGGATTACCACTTTGTAACTGGTAAAAATTGATTTTCTGAAGTGATTACAGTAACTCCTCACTTAACGTCATCCCGGTTAACGTTGTTTAGTTGTTACATTGCTGATCAATTAGAGAACATGCTTGTTTAAAGTTGTGCAATGCTCCCTTATAACATTGTTTGGCAGCCGCCTGCTTTGTCCACTGCTTGCAGAAAGAGCAGCCCATTGGAGCTAGCTGGTGGGGGCTTGGAACCAGGGTGGGCCGGCAGCCCCCCCATCAGCTCCCCGCTCCCCTAAGTTTCTTGTGCGGCAGCCACCCAGCAGACTATCAATTGCCGGGTAGTTCAGCTGTCCTTCCCCGCACTGTTGTGTGCTGCTCCTACCCTCTGCCTTGGAGCTGCTCCCGGGAGCCTCCTGCTTGCTGTGTGGGGAGGAAAGAAGGGTGCTAATGTCAGGGTTTCCCCCTATGCCCCAGCTCCTGTCCCCCTGGGGGGGTACACACAACAGGGCTCAGGATGGAGGGAGCTTGCTGGCAGCAGCTGCTGTCTCAACTTGCTGATCTATTTAAAAAGGCAGAGTACTTAGAGTGGGGTCAGCATACTTATGGGGCAATGCACATCTCTCTCTCTCTTACACACAAGATGTGTGTCTCTGTCTCTCTCTCATGCTGTCTCCCCTCCCTCCATTCTTGCTGCCTTGTAGAGTGTGAGGCTACATTAACAACGTGTTAACCATTGACGGCTCAGCCGAGTGCTAGTTCATCATTTAGCAGTAAGGCATTCCCTAGGAAATATCCCACCCTCTTCCACCCTCTAATTTCCCTGGAACCTAACCCCCCCATTTACATTAATTCTTATGGGGAAATTGGATTCGCTTAATATCGTTTCACTTAAAGTAGCATTTTTCAGGAACATAACTACAATGTTAAGCAAGGAGTTACTGTACTAGGTTTTCCACTTTTTATAAAAGACTGATGTGTGGAGTAGAAAATAGTATTTATGCTTAGTAATGTTTTTTATAGAGTTCTTATGAAAACCACATTCCTTTAACAGGATTATCCCTTTGTGGGCATTCTGTTTAGTGGATCAGAATCTAAAATAATATGTTATGTGTTTCAGAGGACTTCAGGAATACAGCAGCGTGTAGCATACTCAAATGGGTCATCAGTCTTAACGCCTGTGATAAAAAAACACAGAAGTCTAAAGGAAAAATTAGTAAAGAAGATGTACGCCAGAAGAAAGGTATTTCTTAAATATCAGTGTTAACATTACAATTATTGGTGTAGAAAAAGGGCCGAGGAATATCTTGTTCATCTGTAATTAATCTGCATATTTTTAGAGGACAAATATTGGCTTCTTACTGTAATAACTACAGTGGCCGCCATCTAAAAAGTCGGTTTTTATCAACAGTTATTCCAATGGTATTTGACAGACCATATTAATTTCTGACACCTGTAGATCTGTGATGGATAGGATCTGTTAAAAGACAGTTTTAAAAGGACTTGTTCTCTACTGGAATCAAGCCATATATTAAAACTTTATGCATCTGAGAGTGCAGGGACATTTTATTTTTGCCTAATGCTTCTTTGTGTCCCTCAAAAGTAGCTTGTGAATTCCCCTTCAAGTTTTATATATAGCTAAATCTCCTCCAAAGCCTATGCACTGAAAATAGGTTGTAATTAAGCAAAGTTATTAAGGTTTTGTGCGGATAGTCTGAGGCTCGATCCTGGTCCAGCTGATATCAGTGGGAGGTTTTTGCCATTGACTTCAGTGAGTTAGATCAGGTGTGATGGCTGGGCTTTCAGGGTTGAATAGACATGTAACTATGGAGTTGTGCATCTAACCAGATGTGCATGGTTACTAGGTGTGCCCATGGAACTTTCATAAAGGTAGCTGAGCCTGCTGCAAGGTGGCTGTGCACTTTGGGGGAAGTTAAACATTTGGGAGCATTTTGGAATAGGCCAGGAATTAAATGCCATACAAAGATTTCCACAATGGTGGGGCTGGAGCTGAAAAGTCAGTCCATCTCAGCTATGGCTGGGTAGACACTGGCCTGGGTTGCTCCTTAGTGCCGGTCAGTGCTGCAGAGGCTAAGTGTGGGAAACTGCAAAAAATACATACATAGCATTGGCCTGCTAAACTCAGGGTTGTGAGCTCAGTCCTTGAGGGGGCCATTTAGGGATCTGGGACAAAAATCTGTCAGTGACGGTACTTGGTCCTGCTGTGAAGGCAGGGGACTGGACTCGATGACCTTTCAAGGTCCCTTCCAGTTCTATGAGATAGGTATATCTCCATATTAAAAAAAAATCTATGGGAAATCAGATAAAGGTGTGGAAAGCTAAAGTGCTGTTTATCTAATAAAAGTGTAAGGAGGAAGTACAGACAGAAGAAAAATATGAGAAAACTAGACACAGTCCCAGCCCTGTTACACATTAAGTACACACAAACAGACTGCTTGGGACCTAGTCATGTGGCTAAACATCCATGTCATCCTGTTCATATTGCAAGGCTTCTGCCTTACACTGGAAATGGAAAAGAGGATTGACAGCTGTAAATGCTGTGTCTTTCACCTGTGGAGTTGAAAATATGAATACACAGTAAGTTGCACATCTGATAAACTCCACTAATAGTCATTGAGCCAGTGTGGGGGCATCAGGAGTAGCAGGTGGGAGAGAGACATTTGGAAGTTGCTAGCAATAAAACAGTGCAATAAGATACAGCCCTTGCACATGTAGCTTAGAAGAGTGATATCAGGTTGCGCTATCTCATGGCTAACCTTCTTGAATGATTACTCCTGGGGGAATTGTGCTCCACTGTGTGTGCACAGAATTCATGTCCCCACAGATTTCTTTGCTTCCCCACAGAAAAATGACTTTCTGATAGGGAAGTAAAGGGAAGCTGCAAGAGAAGTCATGCACCATTCCTTAACTTTGCTGGTACATCCTTTCAGGCACTTGGAGCAATCGGCCGAGAAGTAAATCACCTCAGGGCTGGGGACATCTCAGCCAGTGGCTCCTACCCTGAGCCAGGATCAGCTGCCAGTCCCAGCTGGGCTGGAGGCAGGCGAGGACAGGACTTCCTCTTCCCCTGCAAGGAGTGGCTGAGGCTGTGTCAGACCCACCCCCAGAAACCTCCCCCAGCTGCAGGAAGCTCAGCATTCTCCCCTGCTTCCTGCTCCCATTGCTCCTCAGCTGTGGGGATAGGGGTCACTGTGTGGGGATCTGCTTCCCCATTCAACCAGCCCCTTGCATCCGGACCTCCCATACCTAGACACCCCCGCCAAGCCTGACCCCATACACCCAGAACCCCCTAGCCCTCCATACCAACCCCACCCCATTGAACCTCAACCCCTACATCTGGAGCCACCTGCCTGCAGACCCCCAACCCTGCACCGAGACCACCCCCCCACTGAGCTCCCTGCACTCAAACCCCCACCCTGATGAGCCCCACCCCATTCTCCCCCTGAGCCCCCACATCCAGACCCCCACACCACTGACCCCCAATTAGCTGACCCCTGACTCCCACCCCAGCAAGCCCCACTCCCCCAGCACCCAGACCCCCTCCACTGAGCCCCAACCATTTTCACCTAGCAGCCCCTGCAGAGTCCCATTGCCTCTGCACCTGGAACACCCCCAAGGAGCCTCTGTGCATCCATATCCTCCCACATGTAGACCTTCCACTGAGCTGCCCGCACCCAGATTGTCCCACACAATGTCCTCTCGTCCCACACCTGAATCCCCCCATACTAAGCCCCTCCACACCTCAATCCTGCCTGGTTGAGTCTGCCTCCCCCACACCTGGTGTGCCTCGCACAGAGGGGCAGGGCCCTGGGTGTTTCTGGGGCAGGCTCAGGCCTTGTGATGTGTCAGGGTCGGCTGCAACCTGACCACTGAGTCCGTGTCCCCTGGGTGGGGGATGGGGAGTCTGCAAGGTGATCTCCTACATTAATGCAGCCAGTGGCCTGTGCTCCCCACTGCGATGCTAGAGCCTCTGCATTTATTTATTGACAAATAAAACTTGAAAAATTTTGCAGAATTTTAAAATATTGTCCACAGAATTTTTTATTTTTTGGTGCAGAATGCCCTCAGGAGTAATCATGATGGACTAGACTAGAGCACCACTGTCTCTTCTTGGCAGGGGTCCTGTCACCCTCACACTCGGCTTTTAGTCCTGCTTTAAGTGGCAGTCTCAATGTAACTTCAGCTAGGGAGTCATTGCAAACACCTTCGTAATGTATTCATTTTTCCTTCCTCATTTTGTTTCTGTTGAACAAAACAATAAAAATTCTCAAACTGAAAAAAGAAATCTATTGCAACCAGAAGAAAGCCATCAAATGTGAGAGATTCCCCATATGTTGGGGAAGACTTGCTTCTCTAATTGTACGTACGTTCCAGAAATGTACTTACCTCACTGACATGTCCTAAATCATCTGCTTTTTTTAGATCCTGTAGATTCTGATGAAAAGGAAATCAAGCAACTTCCTGGAAAACTAATAGACATGGCTTGCCAGGTTTGTGAAACCTACCTTGGGCAGATGGAACACGAGGACATTGACACAGCAGTGGATGCTTCTGCAGTTCTTAGTGAGGAGGAATGGAAAGACTTAATTGAACAGTACTACTGTCTCATTCAGTAAGATTTCACAACTCCAATTAACTGTTTTGAATTAAAGTCCTGATTAAGGGTTAGGTTATAATTCCCTTACTCATAATGAGTAGTACTTTACCCCACAAATAGCCCCATTGTAAGGAGTATAAGATATTCTTCATTGTAAGTAAATATGTCACATTTTGGCCCTAAATGTAAATTCAGATTAGAAATAGATCCTTAATTCCAATAAAAAATACTATAATCATAGAAGATTAGGGTTGGAAGAGACCTCAGGAGGTCATCCAGTCCAACCCCCAACATGTTGTCAAGTATCAGAGGGGTAGCCGTGTTAGTTTGTACCCACAAAAACAATGAGGAGTCTGGTGGGACTTTAAAGACTAACAGATTTATTTGGGCATAAGCTTTCATGGGTAAAAACCCACTTCTTCAGATACATGGAGTGAAAATTACAGATACAGGCATAGATCTACTGGCACATGAAGAGGAGGGAGTTACCTTAGAAGTGGAGAACCAGTGATAACAAGGCCAGTTCAGTGAGGGTGGATGTGGTCCACTCCCAATAACTGATGAGGAGGTGTCAATATCAAGAGAAGGAAAATTGCTTTTGTAGTGACCCAGCCACTCCCAATCCCCATTCAAGACCAAATTAATGATATTAAGTTTGCAAATGAATTGTAGCTCTGCAGTTTCTCTTTGAAGTCTGGTTTTGAAGTTTTTTTGTTGAAGGATGACTACTTTTAAATCTGTTATTGAATGTCCAGGGAGATTGAAGTGTTCTCCTACTGGCTTTTGTATGTTACCATTCCTGATGTCTGATTTGTGTCCATTTATTCTTTTACGTAGAGACTGTCCAGTTTGGCCAATGTACATGGCAGAGGGGCATTGCTGGCCCATGATGGCATATATCACATTAGTAGATGTGCAGGTGAACGAGCCCTTTATGGTGTGGCTGATGTGGTTGGGTCCTATGATGGTGTCGCTAGAGTAGATACAGGGACAGAGTAGGCAACGGGGTTTGTTACAGGGATTGGTTCCTGGGTTAGTGTTTCTGTGGTGTGGTGTGTAGTTGCTGGGAGTATTTGCTTCAGGTTGGGAGGCTGGCCTGCCTCCCAAGGCCTGTGAGAGTGAGGGATTGTTTTCCAGGATAGGTTGTAGATTGTTGATGATGTGCTGGAGAGGTTTTAGCTGGGGGCTGTATGTGATGGCCCATGATGTTCTGTTATTTTCCTTGTTGGGCCTGTCCTGTAGTAGGTGACTTCTGGGTACCTGTCTCGCTTTGTCAATCTGTTTCCTTACTTCGCCAGGTGGGTATTATAGTTTTAAGAATGCATAATAAAGATCTTGTAGGTGTTTGTCTCTGTCTGGGGGATTGGAGCAAATGCGGTTGTACCTTAGGGCTTGTCTGTAAAATCCTCCTTCACATGGGTCCATATGATGAAGATGTCATCAGTGTAGAGTAAGTAGAGGAGGAGTGGTAGGGGACGAGAGCTGAGGAAGCGTTGTTCTAAGTCAGCCATGGAAATGTTGGCATACTGGGGGGTCATGCGCGTACACATAGCGGTGCTGCTGACTTGAAGGTATAAGTTGTCCCCAAATCTGAAATGGTTGTGGGTGAGGACAAAGTCACAAAGCTCAGCCACCGGGTGTGCCATGGCCTCATCAGGGATACTGTTCCTGACAGCTTGTAGTCCATCCTTGTGTGGAATATTGGTGTAAAGAGCTTCTACATCCATGGTGGCCAGGATTGTGTTTTCAGGAAGATCACGAATGCATTGTAGTTTCCTCAGGAAGTCAGTGGTGTCTCAAAGATAGCTAGCAGTGCTGGTAGCGTAGGTTCTGAGGAGAGGGTCCAAATAGCCAGATAATCCTGCTGTAAGAGTGCCAATGCCTGAGATGAGTGGCTGGCTCATACAAAAGCAGTTTCCCCGCTCTTGGTATTGACACCTGCTCATCAATTATTGGGAGTGGACCACATCCACCTTCATTGAATTGGCCTTGTCAACACTGGTTCTCCACTTGTAAGGTAACTCCCTCCTCTTCATGTGCCAGTATATATATGCCAGGATTTAAGGTGCCACCAGACTCCTCGTTGTTTTTGTGGGTACAGACTAACATGACTACCCCTCTGATCTTTAGCTCTATTCATCAAAGGAACTCAAAGCATTATACATATATATATAGAGTCAGATCATCAGCTGGTGTAAATCAGTGTGTACTGTTTTTAACGGAGTTACTAAATTTAGCACACGGAAGGCCTACCATAGTGCATGGCTTAGCAGTGCACAGCCGTACTACACAACAGTTCAGGATGGAAGGACAGGACACTGTTTACATTTGAAACTACGGAGAGAACTATGTAGGCAACATGGAATTATCTGAGGTGCACTCTGGCCAGGACAGTAGGGTTTGAACATGCCTATTTTTACTAAAAGTGCAATGGGATTATTCTGTTCAGGTTTTTATGCGTCGTATCTGAGTGCCTTCCAGTAAACTATATGATTATACATCTGTCATGTGATATTTGTTCTCTCATCCACTCCCAGAGGGAGAAGTGTGCACAACAAAGTGCCTTGTTTTGATAGTGTGTGTCCTTTTAAAAAAAATGCCTGTTATGTGTTCATATTAGAGAAGGCAAGGTCAATGAACTGTGCCTTTGATTTAGAGCAGAAAGTGGAAAAGTTTATGATAGATCTTAGTGCCTGGGGGAATTCATACCACATTCTTGGACAGTCCCCAGGGAAAGTTCTGTCTCCCACACAGACAAGTTTTACGGTTGAGAATTCCATTGTTCCAGAGGAGTGTAGTTTTGGACCGCAGTCTTCATCCTGAAGTTTTAAATGGTCTTTTAGATATCCTGGGCATGGAATAAGGTCCAGGACCTTGAACCTGATTCATTATTCTATGGGAAGCCAGTATAGAGAGTGGAGGACAGGTTTGATATGTTCCCAGTAGCCTATGTTGCTGAGGAGAAATGCTGTGGCATTCTGAACTAGTTGAAGTTTCCTAAATACTGATGGCTTTGTGCCCAGATATATTGCATTACTGTAATCCAGCCAAGAGATGATGAAGGCTGAATAACTGAGGCAGGTCTTTGTCCTCCAGGATGGGACAGTGTTTCTTAGCCAAGCAAAAAATGGTAGAAAGTGTTACTAGTGGATACTGCTACTTGAGAGCTCTAGGTCAGCAAGGAATCCAAGACTACAGGCTGAATTGACCAATTGTGGGAGTGTATCTTCAACCAATGCGGACTGCACTGTGGCTGTAAGATCTTAAAAGCTAACAGACTGTTGGGAATCATTAAGAAAGGGATAGATAATAAGACAGAAAATATCATCTTGCCGCTATATAAATCCATGGTATGCCCACATCTTGAATACTGCATGCAGATGTGGTCACCCCATTCAAAACAGATACATTGGAATTGGAAAAGGTTCAGAAAAGGTCAACAAAATGATTAGGGGCATGGAACAGCTTCCATATGAGGAGAGGTTAATAAGACTGGACTTTTCATCTTGGAAAAGAGACAACTAAGGGGGGATATGATAGAGGTGTATAAAATCATGACTGTTATGGAGAAAGTAAATAAGGCAGTGTTATTTACTCCTTCTCATAACACACGAACTAGGGGTCACCAAATGAAATTAATAGGCAGTAGGTTTAAAACAAATAAAAGGAAGTATTTCTTCACACAACGCACAGTCAACCTATGGAACTCTTTGCCAGAGGATGTTGTGGAGGCCAAGACTATAATAGGGTTAAGAAAAACTAGATAAATTCATGGAGGATAGGTCCATCAATGGCTATTAGCCAGGATGGGCAGGGATGAAGTCCCTAGCCTCTGTTTGCCAGAAGATGGGAATGGGTGACAGGGGATGGATCACTTGATGATTACCTGTTCTGTTCATTCCCTCTGGGGCACCTAGCATTGGCCGCTGTTGGAAGACAGGATACTGGGCTAGATGGAACTTTGCTCTGGCTCAGTATGGCGGTTATTATGTTCACCTGAGCTGAACTCAACCACACTCTGGTGGTAGCGATGTGGTGAATGATTAGAAGAGCTGTGATTCATCTACATAATGCCGGCACATGAGTCCATGTCGTCTGACCAGTTTACCTAGTGGTTGCATATAGGTTTTGAAAAAGATCAGAGAGAGAATTGATCCTTGTGGAACCCCACAAGTCAGGGATCTAGTTGTGGAAGTGCTGTTTCCCATCACTACTTGTTGAAATCATCCTTTCAGGAAGGACTCAAACCATTTTAGGATATTACCCTGGATCCCTGCCACCTGTCTCAGGCAAGATAGTGGAATCTCATGGTCAGCAGTGTTGAATGCTGCACAGAGGCCCAGGAGAATGAGAATAGATGTCTGTCCTCTATCCATTGACAGATCATCCATGAGTGCCATGAAAGTGGATTCAGTTCTGTGTCCTGGCCTGAATCCAGATTGATCCAGGTCTAGAATGTTACCTTCAATTAGATGAGTTCATTTTTGGCCTTTTCATAGCTTCTCTATGAACTGCTCAGGAATGGGAGGATTGATGATGGCTAGGACTAAACTATGCGAGGTGGGTTTCTTCAGTGTAGGTTGGACTATTCCATGTTTGAAGGAAGAAGGAAAGATTCCTTCTCTGAATGAGGCATTGGTTCATTCAGTTGGAGTGACACCACTTGTTCATGACTCTCTTTTACAAGTCGTGAAGAGCATGGGTCAGATTCACAAGTCTTGGGTCAAGACTCCTTTAGGGTGTCCAGAACTTCCTGCTGAGTGAATGTCCTGGACGCCGGGAATGCAAGTGAGCTCTTGCTTGGTGGAAGTAGAGCAGATCCATCCTGTTTGAGAAGACTTCTCGAATGGGTGATATTTTCAGTGAAGTAGGATGATAGTTCTTAGAGTGCTTGGTGCTTGGCGCTGATAAAGGTTGCAGGCATTCAGGATTGATGTGGCAGTTTATCACTCTGGATAGCTCCTTGGGGTGGGATTTGGTAGCCTCAGTGGAGGCTGATAGGAAGGTTCTCTGGGTCTGTAATACAGCTCAGCATAGGCTTTGAGGAATTAATTATGTGTCGCCCTGTCTGAATCAGCCTTTGTTTTCTTCCACTGGAACTCAGATTTCCACTCTTGTCTTCATCCAGCACAGGGTGTCAGAAAACCAAGGAGAACTGTGTGTTGATGGGGACTGTTTGGGGACTGAAAGGGACTGTTTGGGGGGTAGCGTATTAATGGCTGCAGCCAATATAGAATGGTAATGATTCACTAGGTCCTTGACTCCTCATTCTGTGGGTTGGGTCTTTTAGCAGACTTTGAAATTCATTGGAGTCTATAAGTCATCGTGGTCGGATCAGGATAATTGGTCTTTCTTGTTGCCTGAACAATGGAAGGTCTCTGACCACTGCCTTAATGATGTGATCATTAGTGTCCAGGAGACTGACATCTTGGTTTTAAATCTCAGCTATTAGATGATACTTCCAGCAACACAGGGTTTCCTAAACCATATTGGGTGCATTGTTTTAGTACTGGTTTGGAGGGGTATCCATACAATCTCTTCTTCCAACAGTATTGAGCAGGGCCGCTCGGCGGGGGGGAACAAGTGGAGCAATTTGCCCCAGGCCCCACAGGGGCCCCCACGAGGGTTTTTCGGGGGCCCTGGAGTGGGGTCCTTCACTCGCTCTGGGGGCCCCAGAAAACTCGCACGGGGCCTGGGCCCCCGGAGCTTCTTCTGCTCCGGGTCTTCGGTGGCAATTCGGCAGTGGGTCCCGGAGCAGAAGGACCCCCCGCCGCTGAAGACCCCAGACCCCCTGAATCCTCGGGGCAGCCCTGGTATCGAGGGGTCTGAAGGCCTACCATCTAAGTACTGATTGAGCCTGACCCTGCTGAGGTAGATGAGGTATGACAGGTTCACAGCACAGAGCGGCACAAAATTGGTTGCCAGACATAAAGATTATTTACCTTCTTTTCCTCCTCTCCCCCAGAATGTGAAGGCTAATATTCTCAAGAGGCTGAAACCATAACTTACTTGTATTTGTAAGATTTGATGTTTTTAAATGTTTGTATACAGCAGCTATGATCTTACCCTAGCCATCATCTTGATAACTAAGCAATTAATAAATGTAGATTCTAATCCTGCAAGATGCTGAGACCTCTTGAGAAGCATCCACCCTCCCTCAACTCACATTTGATTTTAAGCACGAGTTGAGTGGAGTGAGCACCATTCAGAAGGCACTCAGCACCTGGCAGGATCAGGAGAGCATACAAGACCAGAAGTGTTTACAGGGAGAAAGAGCTCAGATAACTCAATGCACATGCACATGGGCCAAGGATTACATAGATTACATTCTCAGGGACTCTTTTTGTTCTGTCTTTGTACCTAGCATGGAGGGTTCTTAGTTTATGATTGGGGTCCCAAAGCACTACCACAATATAGATAATAAATAACAGTATTACTGTTTATTCATTGGCCATCCAAAAGTGTGCTGGGTACCATACACACGCACAACAAAGACACAATCCCTGCCTCGAAGAGTTCATATTCTATTATTTTGACGATACACAGTTTGTGAAGACATATTTTCCTTTATGTTTTATGCTGTCTATGCAATTAAAAGGTCTAAAAAAGAAAGGTGAGATTAGCCTTGAGTTTCCTAGTGTTCAGATACTGGGTGCCAACTCTTCTCATGCTGCCCTGCCTGCCCAGGGCTGTCTACATGTTGGATCTAACCCCTCTATATGTTATTTAAAGAAATAAATCCCCCTTCTTTCAGCCTGCAATTAACCTCACACCTGTGCTTTTCATAGTTCACATTACCCCATTATTGCAAGTTTTTATAAGAAGATTATTTTCTTAATAACAGAACTTTCCTGACACTAAGGTTCTAATTGACTTTGAAAGTAATCTTAGGCTGATATTCAGAACATAATAGCAATAGAAATAGCATAATAGCAACATAATAGCACAATATAAATAAAGGAAATGTATGACGTAGTCATATTGCTATTTGACCGTACAATAAATCTGTATCTTGTTATACTGACTTCCACACAATTGCTCTCATAGCCTGGGAGTGGGAGGAGGAGAGGAGACAATACCCAAAATAAATGAGCTCAGTAACCTGTGAGACTTATTTCTGTTAATCCATAATCTAATAATTTCTATCACTGTAGCAAGAAACACTTCATACTGTACTTTAGAAAAACAAAACAATATTAACAACCGTATAAGCTAAGTTCATAAAATGCTTCTAAAATAGTTATGCATAAAGTATTACCTTTTAAAATTTTGTTTGTAGTGAAGGTGCTGTCATTTGTAGTGCACATAATTACATTACACAGTGTCAAAAGATTCTGAGCAAAATCATGTCTACAAACCCACAGCAAGACATAGACGGTAACCACAATATCTGGATTATTAAACCAGGAGCAAAATCTCGTGGCAGAGGTAAGAGCTTCTTTGTTTTTTTAATTTAAAGTGTTTATTATTACCCAAAGTTGTAGGGTATCATCTGGAGAGGCAATTTGTAAATGTACTGTGTACATCTGCAGTTCGTCCCACCAGGCCATTCATAACTGCATAAACATTTCCAATCAGAACCTTTCCCATTTTCTATGCACGAGTCATTTTTACACAGTTTTCAACATCTTACCTCTATTACTTTGTGTATCTTGGGGAAAGAATAGCAGAAGGGAAACTTGTCAAATCCCACAAAGAATTTTAAGTATGTGCTGAAGTGCAAGCATGTGAGTAGTCTTATTGTCTTCAATGAAAGTCCTTTCAGTTAAGGTCAGTGGAAATACTCACATGCTTAAAGTTGAAAACATGCTTAAATGCTTTGCTGGATTGGGCCCATAATCGCTAGGTTACAGGTAAATATTTCAGGGGTCAGGTAAAATATATGTCTTTGTTTGTCTGAACGATGAAGGTTTAAAAAACATAATTAATGCAGGCAAACTGTGGGGGGGCGGTGTTTGTTTGTTTTTGTTTAATTCTACCATAACAGGTCTCTTCCTGATGATCTATCAATATTCCACTATTGTTCCTGCATGCATAAGTGGGATAAATGGAAATTCTCTTTCATGTATAATCTCTCATTTTCGTACACTGTCAGCTACATACATTATTATTAGACACTAACATGCATATTATTTTTATTTTTTTCTCTTCCAGAAATAGTGTGCAAAAATAGAATGGATGATATTCTGAAGTTAGTAGAAGCAACAGATCAATTTCCAGTAAAGGACCACAAGTGGGTGGTACAGAAGTACATTGAGACACCATTGCTAATTTATGATACTAAATTTGATATTAGACAGTGGTTTCTTGTCACTGACTGGAACCCTCTGACTATATGGTTCTATAAAGAAAGCTATCTGAGATTTTCTACACAACGTTTCTCCTTAGATAATCTAGACAGGTAACTAAGGAAGTATAAACAAAAATTTTGCTATACAGAATAGTGAATGAACAGGCTGAAAAATTCTGTAGTATGTCAGGTCCCTGAATTTTGACCATGGAATTATAGTAGTGTTAAAATTTCGTAAAACCAGTCTATGCTAATGCCTTTAGTTACAGTGTGTAAAAAGGGGTCATGATGGTATGCTTTAAATAGCCTCTTAGCGTCAGTCAGCAGTTGTCATAACTTAAAATAGTGATTCTTACTGTGCCCTCATCCATATGAATATTATAGACAAAACGTAATTTTAGAGCATTTTAGAACATTAGGGGATGTTTGTTCTTTTATGTATGCTGTAGTCTATTTATCAAATATTCAAGAAAAGCGATAGGTGAACTGTGAGAGTTTTTTGGGGAAATTCTATACAACTTATTAAAATTGAACAAGTGTTAAATATCTCCATGGGGACATATTTTTAGCAAGGGCCATACCAGAGATTGGGAGTGGCAGAATATCTGGTAAATTAACCCATTGTAGATGCTCGATCAGAGTACTTACATGGCACCTATCACAATGCCTAATGACCATTTACAAATGTATCTTCACAACACTCCTTTGAGATAGGGTAGCATTATTATCTCCATTTTATAGACAGGGAACTGGGGCATGGAGAACTTAAGTGAGTTGCCCCAAGAAACAAAAAGAGAGCGTGACAGAGCTGAGACCGGAACCCAGTTTTCTTGAGGCCCAGGCCAGTGTTTTAATCACAAGACCATCCTTTGTCTTACATTAAAGGGAATTAATGAAGGAAACTGAAAATAGGTTTAATAATCAAAGCCCTGAGATTTTAATATGAAGATAATTTGTTCTAATGTAATATGTTTCTTGCATTTTTTCAGCTGCCTGCTATAATTGTGGTGTCCTCTCTTCACAGCTCCATTCATCTTTGCAATAATTCTATCCAGAAACATTACAAAAATGCTGCAGACCGGAATCCTCTATTGCCATGGCACAATATGTGGACAAGCACCAAATTTCAGGAGTACTTACAAAAGAGAGGTCGAGGCAATATGTGGCGAAATGTTATCTATCCGTCCATGAAAAAAGCCATTACCTACACCATGAGGATGGCTCAAGAGAGCGTTGAAGCCCGGAAGAGCAGTTTTGAGCTGTATGGGGCAGACTTTATTCTTGGAGAAGACTTTAAACCATGGTTGATTGAAATCAATACTAGCCCAACAATGTTCCCTTCTACACCTGTCACAGCAGAGCTATGTGCGCAGGTGCAAGAAGACACAATTAAGGTAGTTATTGAGAAGAAACGTGACAAAAACTGGGACACTGGAAAATTCGAACTTCTCTGGAGGCAGGTATGAATAATTCTACATCATTCACTAATCAGATGGAATTTAGTTCAGTGATTGTTTTAAAATCTAATTAACATTCTTTGGTTGAATGCAGCTGTGTATTCCCCTTGGGTGTGTGGAGAATTAGCTGGAGAATTCTGCCTAGCAGTACCTGTAGAGGAGTGGCACTTGCACTTCGTGGCCATAGCCCCTCCCCTGGCTATATGAGGCAGCACTGCCCCGAACCCCCTCAGTTCCTTCTTACCACCCGTGTCGGGAGTCAGAGCTCTGTGTGGTCTTAAATTCACAGTCTGTCACTAGTTTAGTGTTTTTTCTAGCTGTGTATACTTTGTAATACCCTTAGTGCTACTTATGTTTAGTGAAGTATTCCCCTTTGATGCCCTCACCATTGTTTAAACATTGTCTGTCATGTGGGGGAACAATCCTAAGAGCGATTCCCACACATGGTGCTACTTGTGCTTGGGTGAGGCCCATGTCAAGGAATGGTATTCAGTCAGTAGATCATTTATTAAATTGACTCAAGTTGCAAGCAACCGTTGCCTAAAACAGCACCTGCTTGAACAGGCCATGTGGCCTGTTTCAGCACCGAGGCCCTCATTGGATCAGGGGTCGCCCTCAGGTTCCAAGAGTCTTTCTGCCTTGCACTCTGGAGCAGACACCTCTCCAAAGAGACTGAGGAGCTGTTCCCCATTTATCGTGCTGAGGAAAAGGTCTCATGAGACCAATCAAGACTGCTCCTGGTCTCATGGGGACTCTCCTGTCTCTCTCAAGAAGAGCGTGGACTGGAATGGGGTTAGTGCCAGTGCGCAGGATGACGCGGATGGGTCTAACCACTCCCCAGTATCGAGTACGGGGCCTATAGACCCTGTACCATCGATTCCATTTCTGGCCCCACGGTGTTCGTTGAGTCTGGTACCGATGAGGGTGACACCAGCACCAACTGTTCTGACATCGGCAGCATACCATGTGGATACAGATCTCCTCCAACTTTCCATCATGACCTCTCCTTTGGCCCAGGACTTGGTCAGTGCTGCATCATTTATAGCCCCATTGGCTGGAGGGACTGCTGAACCCTTGGGTCTGTTGGCACTGCATCCCTTCCTCACTCTGTGGAAGCAGAGCCAATACTGGGCTTGGTACCTGGGACCTCAGCACCAGGAAACTCCATTGCAGTTGGCACCGTGGATGTTACCGTGGCAGCTTTCACTGCCCTTCACTTTGGCACTGTCAGCTGTTTTGTACTGCTGCTGACTTCAAGGTCAACACCATTTCTGGCACCAGCATACTCGCTGCTGCTGGTACCTCTTCCATCATTCACACTGGTCCCTGCCTTATTTTGGGCAACGGAGGAGTCAGACCAGTTACTTCCTCCCTCAGCACTGTCTCCACCTTTATCCCTGGAAACCCAAGGTTCCTTTTCATCGAGGTCGGGATCTTCCTCCTCCCGCTTTCCATCACCCAACCTACATTGGGGACCATTCATGGAGCGGTTGGTATGGGGCGCCTACTGGCCACTAATGCCTTACCCTTATCAGTAGCTTCCATGTAATCCATGGCATGCTCCTCAGTTGCAGAGGTTGCACTCCTGAGCTTGCTCTAAGGCAAGGTTACCAGGCAAATCATTGGCAGGATCTGTGGATCCACAGAAGGTTCAGGCACCAGTGAGTCTTCCCTGTGCAGAGCCCATGGAGCTGTCCTTTCCAGCTCTGCCAGTCCAGGAATGGGAGCCAGCCTTGATGCAGTTAACCACCTCTTCTTCGTCCCCAGATGATTCATCAGTGCCTGGTTCTTCCTCTCCTCCAATACTGGAGGATTTCAAGGCCTGTCAGGACCTTCTGCAGTGCGTGGCCACTTCCCTGGGCATTCAAGCAGGGTTTCTGCAGAGAACTCCCATAAGTTAGTGGATATCCTGCAGCCATCTGCTCCTGGGAGAGTAGCCCACCCTACTAATGATGGATACCTAGAGTCTACAAAAGTCCTCTGAAGCACACTGGCTTCAGTACTGCCTACTGCAAAGTGCACTGTGAAATGCTGTTTCATCCCGGTGCAGGGATTTTATGGTTTGTATTCCCATGTGGCCTCAAACTCCCTAGTCGTAGCTGGAGTGAATGACAGAGCCTGGCAGGCTTAAGTCCACTCTGAAGGACAAGGACTCCAAAGGGATGGATTTAAGGCTCAGGAAGATCTCCACCCTGCAAATGCAGATCACGAACCAGCAGACATTGTGCAAGTATGACTTTGTAAATTGGACAGATATGTCTAAGTTAGTGGGCCAGCTGCCTGAAACCTCCAGAGAGCAATTTTGGGAGTTTATCAGCGAAGGCTGTTTAGTGGCCAAGATGTCATTTGCAGTCTGTATTGAACATTGTGGATACTTTGGCTAGAGTTTTGTCCTCACCGGTGACATGAGAAGGGCGTCATGGCTGCAGAATTTGGGCATTGCTTCTGATGTGCAGCAAACTATAGAGGATTTGCCCTTCAGTGCTGGGTATTGTTTTCAGACAAGATGGACAAGACCCTGACCTCCTTCAAGGATTATAGGGCCACCCTATGTTCCTTGGGTGTGTATACACCATCAGTGCAGACAGCAGCAGTACTGTCCACAATGCACCTTTTGGCAGCCTTTTTTCTCTCAAGACAGTTGGATTACCCCAGAAAGGGGCATAGATCCCAGAGGAGGAGGCATTTGAGTCTGGGTTTCGGCCACTCAACACACCCTTGCCGGCACTCCACAAGCGCCCATTTTGACTCCTTGGAGCAGAGCAGAAGTCCATTCATTACTCCCTTTACTCTGCCTCTGTTTGGGGACAGGCTAGCTCGCTTTCACAATGTTTGGGGCTAGATTACAAGCTGGGTCCTAGCATCATCAAATTGAGCTAAGCTATCCAGTTCCTCTCCCCCGCCCCCATCTGCCCTTCCTGTCCCTCTTCAGGGCCCCCTCTTATGAGATTCTGCTCCTCGAGCAGTCTTCTCTTTACTGGCCATGGGAGTGGTGCTGGAAGTTCCTCCTGAACACCAGGGTCAGAGCTTCTATTCCTGGTACCTCCTGGTTCCCAAATCCAAGGGAGGAGTAAAACCTATTCTCGACCTCTGCAACCTCAACAAATTTATCAGATACTTGAGGTTCCATATGGTTTCCCTATCAACTATCCTCCCAACATTGACTCAGAACAACTGGCTTGCTGCTTTGGACCTCCAGGATGCTTACATCCATGTGGCAATTCTCCCGAGCCACAGATTTCTCTGCTTTGTTGTGGTGAACCACCATTTTCAGTACACAGTCCTTCCCGGGGCATCACACTGCACTCACTCGACTGCTTGGGTCTCATCCTAAACACAGGGAAGTCAACAATGGTCCCCACTCAGAAAATCAATTTCATTGGGGCCCTAATAGACTACAAGTTCAAGAGTATTCCTGTCCATCAACCATTTCTAGACAATTTGTAGCCTTTCTCTCAGTGTGCAGTCCCATGACTGTTCACATGTGCCTGAGGCTCTTAGCCCACATGTCCGCATGCATACAGGTGGTTCAATTCACAAGGTTGTGCCAATACAGGCTCAGGACTGTTTTCCGTCCATCCCTTCACCCCTGGACAGGTTAGTCCTCCTCCCTCAGTCAATCTTGGACTCCTTGCAGTGGCGGACGGTTCAGGGGAATGATGTCAAGACATTCCCTTGATCTGGCCCTTACCAACCAGGACTATTGTCATGGACACCTCTTTGATAGGTTGGGGAGCCCATCTGGGGTCGCTGAAGGTTCAGGGCCTGGGGTCAGAGCAAGAAGTTCCACTGCATATCAATGTCTTGGAGCTTTGGGCCATCTACAGTGTCTGTCTCTGTTTCCTAGACAGCATCAAGGGTTCAGTAGTTCCCATACTTGCCAACATGATGTATTATGGGAACAGCACACTCCCAAAAGGCAATCAAGTTGTGGCTGTTGTGGTTCTACAAGAGTATCACTCCGATAGCCGTTTGCTTGCCTGGGGTCCAGAATCATCTTGCAGACCATCTCAGCAGGATTTTTTCCCTGAACCATGAGTGGTCGCCCAGTGTTCTGCAAGTCATCTTTGGAGTTCAGCGAATGCTGGCTAGTATCCCAGATATCTTGGAGTATTTGCTGCATCTTCAATCATCGTACCTTAATGCTTAGCTCGTTAAGGGTGCGTCTGGTGGCAATCTTAGCTTTTCATGCTCCCATTCTTGGAAGATCGATATTTTCCAGTGTCATGGTGGTGAGATTCTTGAAAGAAATCCTTTGTCTCCATCTGCCCATGATGAACTGGCTTCTTTGTGACACCTTAACACAGTCCGAGTGGCTCCCATTGAACCTTTGTTCGAGCCTCTGGCATCCTGCTCCTTTTCTCTCATGTCAAAAAACTACATTCCTCATGGCGATAACATCAGCGAGGAGAGTGTTTGAGTTGCAGGGTTTGATGGCAGAGCCTTCTTACACAAAATTCTCCAAAAACAAAGTGACATTGCAGCTGCACCCGAAATTTTTGTCGAAAGTGGTCTTTCAGTTTCATTTAAACCAAACGGCATATTTGCCTGTGTTTCTTCCTAAGCTGCATTCATTGCCAGAGGAGCATCATCTTCACACACTGGATGTCAGACAATGGCTGGACAGGACTAAACCCTTTCAGGCTTCCTCTTGTTTGTGTCATATGCAGACCATATGAAGGGACAGGCAGTCTCTTCACAGACGATCTATAAGTGGATAACTTCCTGCATCAAGACTGCATATGAAGTGGCTTCAGCTATGCCCCCTTTATGTGCAATAGCATTCTTAAGTTATGTCTCAATGTTGGATATTTGCAGGGCTCATTTATTTCACCACTGAATTTTGGTCTTTGTGTGTTTGAGGTCATTTAAACTAAACATTTCCTTTCCCAATGTTAGCCACCTTTAATGAGTAATTGCTATAACTTTATTGCTTCATACTGATGGGTCAGTTAGTAATTATATAGTGTGCTAATCTGGCTCAGAGTTCTTACAGTGGAAGGAACAGGATGTCATATTCTAGAGTCATTGCAACTGACGGAGGCCAATGTTAATCTTTGTATTAATTAGTAAACTATTTTAATGTTCTTTTTTTATACTGATTGATATATCTAAAGTGAAGAAAAACAGAGCACAATAAATTAGTTATTCAGTTAAAACAAATTAAATAAGATGCTTGCAGCCCCAAGAGTGATTAGGATGCAAGTTCTGGCCTGCTGTGCCCCAGAGGGGAACATACTTGAGGGAGAACAGATGGCAGTTTTACTGCATGCTGTGTCTGGGACTTGAACCAGTCAGGTATGACTTCAGGCTCTGATCCTGCAAACACTTATGCATATGAGCAATCCCAGGTGTATAAAGTTAATCATGTGCATAAGTGTTTACAGGATCGTGGCTTTGATCTATGCTGGTTGCAGTGGAGGCTGCAGCAGACATGCAAAATCTGTTAATCCACTGGTTTCTTAGGCCAACCCTCTGTTCATCTCACATAAATCCAGTTTTTGGTATTGCCAGTTTTTATTGGTCAGTTTAGTCACAGGGTAACGTTTCATGAAATAGAAAAAAACTAAATTTAGAAAATTTCTGATTTCATCAAAAATTGAATTTAAAAGAAACATTCTGGGAGAATTCAGAAAACAAAAAAAGGACTGTTACAAAAGCAGTGCAATTAAAACTCTTTTGAATATGCTGACTTTCCCCTCATATTTTTATTTTTAAATTTTTGGCTAGCTCTAATAAATACCTGCTTTCTTAGCATTATTTTCCAGGAAGTATATTACACCTGTGCTGGCTTTGTTTCTGGGTACAGTTCAAGATGTTGATTTTGAGCTGTTAAGCTCCCTTTTTAGCTTTTGTAAGTTTTGTGTCCCTTAGAGGGATAGCTCAGTGGTTTGAGCATTGGCCTGCTAAACCCAGGGTTGGGTATTCAATTCTTGAGGGGGCCATTTAGGGATCGGGGGGGGGGCAAAACAAAAAAACTGTCAGGGATAGTACTTGGTCCTGCTAGTGAAGGCAGGGGACTGGACTCAATGACCTTCAAGTTCCCTTCCTGTTCAATGAGAGAGAGATATATCTCCATATATTTTATTTATTGAGAGACTGTGTTTTACCCAGAAAGTAGAGATCAGCTGGGATGTTCAAGCTAACAATCCCTAGAGTCAGTTACTGTGTTTGGAGCAGGCATTCTCAGGGGCCAGTCCTGGAGATGGTCTGTCATTCTTAATTTCAACCTACAAGGCATGCTGTAAGGCTTATGTTTTTACCCCAGTTTTCCCTGAACAGTGGGTTGAATGGGGAGGATTTTAATTATGTTGAAAAGTTTCTTTCGCCTTATTGATCATGATTGTTGTGGTAATTTATTAGTTCCAATACTGTAGCACCAAGGAGCTCCAATCAAGGGTCAGGGCCCTGTTGTGCTAGGCACTGCAGAATCAAGTATCAAAGAAGAGGGACTCTCTCACCCAGCACGTTTACAATTTAGGTGTCAGACAGGGTGCAACAGTTGGGTGATACTGACAAACAGGAGTGACAGGTTTTATAGACTGAAGTAACCATAAAACAGAGTTTAGTATAAAAGCAGAAGTCTCAGTAATTTTCCATTATTATGTTGTTCATTTTCCTTGGCCAGTGTGTTAGGCCCATTGTATAAAGTGGAAAAATAGACAGCATATAGAAACTAGTAGCTTTAGTAAGTTCTAAATTATGCAGTTTTTGTCACAGTGGTGTGGAATCCTTTGTCACCCAAAGTGCTGTATGACCCCATTTTATAAATAGATGTAACGCATGAAACACTAGTGTCTTCATTTATAATTTAGTAGTGCATGAATCTGTTGAGAAATTTAATTTCTTTTTTGTGTCTCTCAAGCCTCTTTTGGATCTGCCACCGTTCAATGTTACAGACCTTTTTGTGGAAGGAGTTGGTATTAAGAGATCAAGGCAGAAAGCTGCTCCCATCACTAATTTTAATTTTCTTGATACATTAGCAAGAATACCACAGACAACTGAGTGTGCCTCACCCAATCATGAAAAACAAGGAGAATCAATAAGAACTGTAAATAACAAGCAAAACATCAAAATGAAAATTGAAAAAGCTATTTTTTGCACTTTACCTAAGCCTCTCAAGAGGCCACCAGGGAAAAGTTGTAAAGTAAGGGATGCACACGTGAAACCCACTGGGCACATAGCTCTTCCCAACTTAGTTTTACAACCTACACAAAGCATCACAGAGACGAAACATGTGCAGTATATGAACAAGGCAAAAGGAATAACAGATTCAAGCTTTCACAGAGTAAATCAGACAGCCTCTACCTTTCAAAATATGAATCCCTTGGACTGGCCTTTACTTCAGCCTTCCAAAATATCAGGTAATATCTGTTGTTTAGCATTATTTCACTATAAATTACATAAAAATACATTTTACGGGGAAAGTAGAAATTAGGTATACTGCATAAGTTTTTGGATTGCTTAGCTAGTTATTTGTATACTAGTATCATATTCTCTGTTATTTGTCTCTCTAATATAAATAGCCCCAAACTTTTCAGCCTCTCCTTTGGAAGTCTCTCCATGCCTTGAATAAGTTTTGCTGCTTGCCTCTGAATCCCCTGTATTTCTGCTGTATTGTTTTTGAGACAGAGTGATCAGAATCGGACACGGTATCCTGGGTGAGGGCATACCATTTGTATATATAATATAATGGCATACTATATTTTGAAGATTATTTTCAATTGCATTTTTTATACAGCATACATCTTGTTTGTTTTTTGGACTGCCGCTACCTATTGAGCACAAGTTTTTATTGAGCTATCCACAATAATGCCCAACTCATTTTTCTTCTGTGCAGAGGTCACAAGTCCTTATTATTTCGGCTAGTGATAGCTGGCTAGTCTCTTTCAACCTCCTATTGTCTCTGGATGGCTCAAGGGATTGGTATTGGAGTACAGAGACTTTCACCTCTGTTTCACTAGTTCACATGTAATCCAGGTCAGTAGTGACCATAATATGTGGGTGCTGCTCGTGGCTGCTGGATATGTGGGGACTACGGACCAGTTCCAATGGACAGATATATTCACATTACAAAATCACCATCTTTTAGCACAAACTGGAACCTAATTGGCAGAGAGGTCAAAGATTAAGCAAACATGGATACTGAACTTCAATAGTTCTCCAGGTCAGTTTTGAAACATCATCAGGGCAACAGGTGCTGCAGCTGCTGTCATCTGTACCTGTTCTCTGGATAAGAAGAGGATGTAAGTTTAAAGGCCTATAAGCCCTAACATTTCATAAGTTCTAAATTCATTAAAAAGTTAAAGAAAAATGCCCATTGTTTGTAGAGTATGCTGCAGATGTTATGTGTACATATGTGCTAAGTATCATCATCACCATCGTTTTTGGGGGGATTTCCCACAAGGGATCCTCTTCCTACTGATACTGCCAAGTGTGTTTTAAAAACATAGCTTAAGGATGTGGTATATGGTGTTCAGTTTGCCAAGAGTTGAATGAATAGGCATATTTCACTGTCATTTGAAACCTCTTGCCTACAGGCTTACACACACATCCAACACTTACAGAATGGTCTGCTTGTGGTATATACACAGTCCTTTTCATGTATTAACAGATTTTTCATTAATATCTAAGGCTCACAGTTTCCATGTAGCTCTGTTTTACTATTGAAAAAGTGCTATATAGTATAACTGAATGCAGTTTTTGAAGAGTTTATTATGATTTTGCATAATAAGGACTTTTAAAATATGGACATCAGTTGAAAGGTGGGTTAATTAATTACTGCTTTATTTTTTTTGAAGGTTTGCAGAACAGCAACAAGAAAATTCCATGCTTAGTTTGTGGAGACACTTTCCAGTTGGAGAAAACATGTAAACGCTGCAGCTCCTTTTGTGCAACAGTACTGCAAGGAAGTTCATATTTACCTATGAATGATTGTTCTACCCCTGAAAAGAAGGTGACCAGCAACAAGATAATTGTTCATAGCAGTGTCTTCCCTGAAAACATATGAGTCCATTCTGAGTACTCCAGTCTTTTAAAAGCGTTTTTTGAAACAAAAATAGAACTGTGCAAGCCTTGCATAAGCAGATGTTGAAGAAAAATTATTTGCCATGAGCAACTCAAAGATATTATTTAAAGGCCCTGGGCTACAAGAGTTGGAGATTTTTGTAAGCCATGGCTGTGTCGGAGACTATCTGATTATACTGAAGCCAATTAACAAAGTTTACTATTACAGCAGCTCTGTGGCCAATATGCTGGACCCAACTGTGTGGAAAGTTCAAAGAAATACAGTGAGCTCTCTTTTTATGTCATGCAATACTCCCTCCATTTTTGCATCTGCAATCCCCTGTATGATGGCCATCTTGTAAACAAGAGTTTGATCAACTGTAAAAACTCTTGTGTGTCAGTGAATGGGAGTGGAAGGGCTTGCCAACCTGTCCACTGGCACATAGTGTAATGTAAAAAAAAAACACATTGTGAGATCATTTTCTTGGAGACACACCTGGGGAAGAAAGGAAGATTGCTTATGATTAGTACCTTTTTACAAATTATCTTTTGAGGATATCCCCCTGTACTTTGGGCTATGGTCCTTTACTGCTCTTCCATGGTCCACATGTCAGTTAAGTCAGACAAAGTGAACCAGTTAAACCAGCCATTTACCTCCCCACCGTTAATATGAGGACAGTAATGGCGAAATGATTCTATATTCTTAGCTTTTCTTCCTGAATTGACCAAGGAATGGACCTCATCTGTGATCCATGGAATAGCCTATCTTCCAGCGGTGGGCTGTGGACCCTTTAAAGATGTCTAGCTGACAGGCGCCTGTTCTATTTGTCTGTCAGGAAAGAACCCACCCTAATTTAGAGCGTCTTGGGGATTCCTCAGGGTGCTTATTGGAGTTTCTGTATGATATCTGTCAGAATCCAGTTCCCATTTTGTCAGGAATAGCCAGTGCAGAATTCCTAAGAAGGTATTCCACAACCCGGGGCTTAAAATCAGAATTAGCCTCTACATCTCCAAAGCTCAGGAAGAACAGAGTTTTGTAGAATCAAAATGTAAAACATACTAGTGATAGAAACTGCCTGTTATACCAATCAATTAATCTTGCTGCTACTGCAGGGTTTTTTATTCCAGTACATTTTCTTTTTGTTCAATCTATTTCAAAAGTCAGGAGGGGTTGGTTTCACCACTACTCCCAAGAATAGACGCAGTGGTTTTTGTGATAGTTCTACCTTGTTTGAGTGACAAGGGTACATCACACTTGAGTGTGACTGATCTTTATTAACTGGCTTCAGTTGTGATATAGCTCAGCATTACAGAAAGTCAGCACGTTCTGACTCTAGTGACCACTCATACAATTAGGATCAAGTTGCAAGTTGCTGAATAAATCTATTTCAGTTAACTGTCTGAGACAGAGAATGTGGGGGTAGGCTCACAAGGCCCTGGAAAAATGCTGGCAATCTGATTGTGGTTACACATTCCAGGTTGTGAAATACTGACCTCCTCTAGAAATATATTTTTCCTACCCAAACTATTGAAGGTGCCAGATGCACCCTTTTCATGCAAAAAAGCAAGCCAGGGCTGCATAGGAGATGATAAATTAAATCCTATTCTTTCATTAAACCAACTTGTATTGGCAATAAAAGCAGCAGACAGTGAGTGGGACTGCAGGGAAGAGAGAGCCTATGCATAAGATATGCTATAAAAATGTCCAAGACCAAGCAAATCATCTGGGAACCATAATTTGAGCCTATGTGAATGATCCTTATTATACCAAGTACAGACATCTTTTAAGGTCACCTGATATCAGAAGAGACATACAAACAGACTGCATTAATAAATATGAGAATGGTAATCTTGAATCCCAGTAAATAGAGTATCCTGTATGTCAGTGGTTCTCAAAGCCGGTCCGCTGCTTGTTCAGGGAAAGCCCCTGACGGGCAGGGCCAGTTTGTTACCTGCCACGTCTGCAGGTTTGGCTGATCGTGGCTCCCACTGGCCATGGTTCGCCGCTCCAGGCCAATGGGGGCTGCAGAAAGGGTGGCCAGCACATCCCTCGGCCTGTGCCGCTTCCCTCAGCCCCCATTGGCCTGGAGTGGCAAACCGTGGCCAGTGGGAGCTGTGATCAGCTGAACCTGCAGACGTGGCAGGTAAACAAACCAGCCCGGCCCGCCAGGGGCTTTCCCTGAACAAGCCGGTAAAGCGGCTTTGAGAACCACTGCTGTATGTGACAAGGTGCTGAGTGAGAAGCACTTAATCAGCGCCTGCCACTCCAGCCCCAATCCAGGGGGATGGATTGGGGCTGGTTGGATAGTCCTGTGTCTGTCTGGTAATGGGCAGCACCTGCCAGCCTCATTAGCCAGAGCTATAAAGGCTGGGAGGAAGCCGGGCGGGAGGGGAGAGACAGAGAGAGGCTGGCCAGGCAGGCAGGCACAGAGGGAGGTGAGAGCCGTCTGGTCTGTTGCTGGTCAGGCCTGCACTTGGCAAAGTTGCACCTGCACGTGTTCATAGGTGGAAAGTGGTGGTGGGAAAAGAACTGTAAATAAAGAACACTGGTGTTGCATCAAGTTGAGGCGTTCCTGACTGGTTGGAGAGGGCAACAGGGGCTGAAACCAAAGGTTCCCAGCGTGCGCCTTGCTACACTGTAATAAGTAAATGATCAACAAGAATGGTACAAGATATGGTCAGCTGACTAGGATTGAAATGTGCACCAAAACCACCTGCTATATAGCATACAATGTTTTCATTTGAGGTTAGATGATCACCTCCCACTCAGGCCACTTTTACACTGTGTAAAAGGGCTGGAGTGGCATAAGGGGTCCTAAAAGCCACATATCCAGCCCAGGGCCGCCCAGAGGATTCAGGGGGCCTGGGGCAAAGCAATTTCAGGGGCCCCTTCCATAAAAAACAGTTGCAATACTATAGAACACTATATTCTTGTGGGGGCCCCTATGGGGCAAGTGGAGCAAATTGCCCCACTTGCCCCCTCCCTCCCTCCCTCCCTCCAGGCGGCCCTGGGAAAAATAAACATTTAAAAACCTTCCGCATCTCGGCACAAACCCAGTTTTGAGAAAATTTCTTTTCAAGTCACCTTTACAAGGTATCACTGGTTCTCAGCATCAGCTAGTGCTAAAAGGCACTAAAGCTCATTAAAAGGGTTGGACAAATATTTTCCGTGAAAACTTTTTTTGGATTGAAAACTAGGGGTTTTTAAAAAACAAAAAAATCACAGACAATGTCTGCTTTCCTTCAAAATTTGTTGTGGTTTTTTTAATTGAAAAGCTGAAATTAGTCTGCCAAAATTTGAACATGGTTCGGGGTTTCAGAAGTGTGTGGCCAAATATTTGCTGCTTGCTGTGTTTGATTGTTTAAAGAAACAATAAAAAAAATCTACTTAAAAAAATTCAATACTTTTTTTGAATGGGCTTGTGACCAAACGCCTGAGCCCATCCAGTCAGAGATTTTTCCAGGTTTCTGATACTCTACTGACTTCCTTTACTCATATCTGTCTCCATAACTTTGGGTTCATTTAGCTTAGAACATAAGAATGGCCATACTGGGTCAGACCAGAGGTCCATCCAACTCAGTATCCTGTCTACCGACAATGGCCAATGCCAAGTGCCCAGCGGGAGTGAACCTAACAGGTAATAATCAAGTGATCTCTCTCCTGCCATCCATCTCCACCCTCTGACAAACAGAGGCTAGGGACACCATTCCTTACCTATCCTGGCTAATAGCCATTAATGGACTTAACCTCCATGAATTTATCTGTTTCACAGAGACTGACTCCATGGGGTCCCTCACAAACTGGAGATGGTTACTGTAGGTTTGTCTTTAGTATAGCTTATGTACATACTCCACCAACTGAGCATTTGAGCTTGTTCCAGAATCTGGGATGAGCCTATGTTGTGAAAACTGAAATGCTCAAAATAGCACATACATGTGAATGGACACAGGGTGCTAAAATTAAATTAACCCGGGGGTCTCAAACTGGGGGTCAGGACCCCTCAGGGGATCACAAGGTTATTACTGGGAGTCGCGAGCTGTCAGCCTCCACCTCAAACCCTGCTTTGCCTCCAGCATTTATAATAGTGTTAAATATATAAAAAAAGTGGTTTTAATTTATAAGGGGGGGGTCGCACTAAGAGGTTTGCTATATGAAAGGGGTCACCAGTACAAAAGTTTGGGAACAACTGAATTAACCCCTCTGGAGCATCAGGGAATGCAGGGGATGGGGGTCTCCCTTGGTAGAGTTGGGAAGGAGGTAGGTGGTGTAGGATATTGCTCTTCTCATGTGATCCTTCCCACATGGCTTTCTTGGCTCTATCACTGTTAATCTAAAGTGGCTAATTTTAAATGAAGCTACCCTCCCCTGACATGAATCCCCCTATGGCACTGAAATTAAATGTAGACTATAATTTGGCATTAGAGAAGTGAAAGGGGTGGTAGCCCTAAGGGAAAAGATAACAGCTTGGCGCTTTGTGTTAAATAGCTGCCTGCAAGCCTCAAACTGCTGAATGAGCTTTAGGGTAGGGAAGGCTGTGCCTCGCCAAACAGCCTATCCAACCCCCACCCACTTCCTGCCCCCCGACTGCCCCCCTCAGAATCCCTGACCCATCCTGCTCCTTGTCCCCTGACCGCCCCCCGTGGCCCCTCCCAACCACCTCCCTGGGACCCCACCCCCCACGAACCTCCCCTGCTCCCTGTCCTGACTGCCCTGACCCCTATCCAACCCCCCGCCTAGTCCTGACAGACCCCCAGAACCTGACTGACCCCATAACCCCCAGAACCTGACAGACCCCATGATCCAACCCCCCGTTCCCCATCCCCTGGCCCCCCCCGAACCTCTGCCCCCTCCCTGTCCCCTGACTGTCCCCGGGACTCCCTGCCCCTTATCCAACCCCCCCCGGTCCCGGCCCCCTTACCATGATGCTTATCCCCGCCTCCCCCCTCTCCCGGAGCCTCAGCGCACCACGCCCTGGACAGAGCAGTAGTGGCGTGACTCCGCGGGACCTGAGCTCCCGTTGCTCGGCCGCAGCTCGCAGCCCCACCCCCTTACCATGCGGCTTTGAGTGGGAGGAGATCAGGCCCCGCTGGAGCCACGCCGCTTTAGCTCTGTCCAGGGCCGCTCCTGGATGCGGCGCGCTGAGGGGAAGGGGGAGGCAGGGGGGAGCCTCTGACATTCTCGTGGGGGCCCCTGCAGGGCCCGGGGCCTGGGGCAAATTGCCCCCCTTTCCCCCCCGCGGGCAGTCCTGATCCAGCCAGAGAGGATATCCCCTGCACAAGCTCTGTGTAAGGCTGCCTTCTGACTTGCCAACCCTTGCTTAGGGGCCAGGGTGGGTCACAGCACATGGTGCTGCAGAGGTTCCAGGCAGTGCAGTGGATCATAGGACAGCCCTGGGGTGCTGCTGTAATTTAGACAGGCTCCTAGGACTATCTTAGTTATGCTGAGGGGTCTCCATCCCACAAAACAGTCCAGGATTGGGAGGGCACAAAGGTGTCTGAAAACCACCTTCGCGCCCCCTGCCTCTGGGCTGCAAGTCGTACATTGCACCCAGAATATTTCATCTCTGTCATGTACTGTCATCTCTGCAATGGTGTTTTTATTGATGGACATGCTGTTGTCTAATTTGAAATATGAACACTTGGAAATGCAAAAGTATAAGCCTATTAGCAAGACAAAAGGAAGAAAGATCATATCCATAAGATTGGGTCAGAAACAGATCTTTCTGACAGTTTCCCCACACTCAGTAGTGAAAATCCACAGCCCAGATCATAAGGATTTCAGTAAATGCACATTGCCAGTCTTAAACCAGTAGAGCAACATGTATATCACATGTAAGTCCTAATTTGTGTTTCTTGCGGGCTGTGACAAGTTGGGGGCTCTGTACAACTTATGAATTCTGAATTATATGTAATACAACATACAATTACTGTGTTATGGAAAGCCCGTATGCATGTAGATCCACTGTTACTGACAGGACATGCAGCAGGTACACTCCAGACTGAGGACAAGAAGGGACTTAATATTTAATGATTGTGCTTTGACCGCAATGATTATGTGTAAGAACCACTGATCTGAAGGGAAAAAATATGTCCTCTGTCTGAAGACAGCGGGTGGGGGAAGAGGAGAGTGGTGGAAAATTACCAAAAGACAGGGCCAGTGGTGCCAGGTGTTAGAAGTGAGGGTGTATAAATAAGGAGAGCCACATTGGGCAGGTGAGAGGACAGTCACAGATGGGTAAGCAGTCTCCATGATGAAGCAGCAATCCAGCATGTAGCAGCTTCATGAGGCAGGAGACCTTACCTGCTTTCCTGAACACACATGGTCTCCCAAGGGAAGAATAAGGTAGTGAGAGGCACTACATCAAAAATGTTTGTTTTCTAAATTATCTGTACTCTCTCGTGCTTCATTTGATTAAGTACAGGAGCATTAGGTGGTTAGAATCTATGTGAAGTGTGTGTGAGGGTTTTATATGCTTCAGAATTACCACAGCCCTCCCGAGAGAGCTAAACAGTAAACCACAAAGCTTACATCTTATGGTATGTCTACACTACGGGATTATTCCGATTTTACAGAAACCGGTTTTTTAAAACAGTTTGTATAAAGTCGAGTGCACGCGACCACACCAAGCACATTAATTCGGCGGTGTGCGTCCATGTACCGAGGCTAGCGTCGATTTCCGGAGCGTTGCACTGTGGGTAGCTATCCCATAGTTCCCCGCAGTCTCCCCCGCCCATTGGAATTCTGGGTTGAGATCCCAATTCCTGATGGGGCAAAAACAGTGTCGCGGGTGATTCTGGGTAAATGTCATCACTCAATCCTTCCTCCATGAAAGCAACGGCAGACAATCATTTAGCGCCCTTTTTCCCTGGATTGCCCTGGCAGACGCCATAGCATGGCAACCATGGAGCCCATTTAGCCTTTTGTCACTGTCACCGTATGTGTACTGGATGCTGCTGACAGACGCGGTACTGCACTGCTACACAGCAGCATTCATTTGCCTTTGCAAGGTAGCAGAGACGGTTACCAGCCCTACTGCACCGTCTGCTGCTTTGGAAATTGGCGATGACGCTTACCAGTCCTTTTGCACCGTCTGCTGCTTTAGAAATTGACGATGATGGTTACCAGTCCTTTTGTACTGTCTGCTGCTGTCATGGGTGCTCCTGGCTGGCCTCGCTGAGGTTGGCCGGGGGCACATGGACAAAAATGGGAATGACTCCCCAGGTCATTCCCTTCTTTATGTTTTGTCTAAAAATAGAGTCAGTCCTGCCTAGAATATGGGGCAAGTCTACTAGACAACCAGAGAGCACAGCCTCTCCAGGTTAGAGCCCCAGAGATCCCGCAGAAATGATGAGCTGCATGCCATTCTAGGGGGTGCCCCTGCAACAACCCCACCCATTGCTTCCCTCCTCCCACACCCCTCCTGAGCTACCCTGGCAGTGTCCCCCCATTTGTGTGATGAAGTAATAAAGAATGCAGGAATAAGAAACATTGACTTTTTAGTGAGATAAAATGAGGGGAAGGCAGCCTCCAGCTGCTATGATAGTCCAGGCAGTACAGAATCCTCATTAGACATGAAAGGGGGAGGGGGGAGGAGCTCAGCCTCCAGCTGCTATGATGAGGACGGTTACCAAGACCTCACCAACAGGGCTGGCTTTAGGCCGATTTGCCCGATTCCCCCGAATTGGGCCCTGCGCCTGAGAGGGCCCCGCACCAGCAGCGTCTCTCCTGGAAGCAAAGCTCTGCGTCTCCCGGAAGCAGCAGCTGTTGCTGCTAGGCAACGAGAGACGCTGGCCGGCTGAGGCAGAGGCAGTCGGGGCTGTTGCAGGTCAGGAGGGGGAAGAGGGGAGGGAGGAGAAGGCACATGTGCTTTGCAGCCTTCCTTCCCCTCCCCTCCCCCCAGCACTTACCTGGAGGAGACGCCGAGGGAGCTTCTGGTCCGGTGGGAGACAGGAATCTCTGCAGTGGACCTCAGTCACCTGAGCAGCTGCTGGGGCTTCCAACGGTGAGTGTTTGACCCTGTGATTCCCCGTAGGTTTGTAATATTGGGTTGGTTTTGTGGTTTTCGGTGGTGTTGCTGTTTGAGGGTGAGTTTGTGCCTGCCTGTGTCTGTTTCAAAACTAAAGTCGGGATCATGTAATGTAACCCAGGAAAAAAGCTCGGAGCCGGTACTTAGTGCTGTGAATTCCAGGTGAGAGAGAGAGGGAGGTTTGGAGGAGGAAATCAAATACATCAAGAAGGGAGAATGCGAAAGGTCTGCAACATGGCAGGCTGAGACTTTTATCTCCGCCCCCCCCCGCTGCAGAAGGGGAAACTAAGGCACGAAGTGATCTGATTCCCCTCTCCAAATTATTTTGCAAAGGAAGGGGACTAGGGCTCCTATCCAAACCAGTTCCCTTGCCATCAACTCTGCTTTCCCTGCTGCAAGACCGCTGTAGGGGCTGAATATTTCCATTAAACTATGGCTCCTTCATTTGCCCTGCAACAATAAAATAGACCGGCTTGGGGGGGGATAGCCCCCCCCCAAGCTGTGTGGATATTAAGCTTTTTTGGGGGGGAGGCATGATAATATTCTAGATCAATCAAATGCCCAGCTCAGCTTTCTAGCCATCCAGCAGCTCTAGGGCAGAGAAGGAAGGTGCTCTTGGTGCAGAGTGGTCACAAAACGGGTGAATTTAGCGGGGGGTAGGGGGTCCGGTTGAAATCCTACCCAATGCAGCCACACAGAATCACTGGCAGTGCTGGGAGAGGCCAGGAGTGGAAGCAGATGGCCTGAGGGTGGGGGGACATTTGCCCTCAGTCCTGGGCTCTGGGATGGACTAGGCTGGGTGGTGGGTTCAATCTAGTCTTCCAGACTGTTGCTCTCGCTGGGGTTTGTGGTTTTCATCTGGCTCCACCGAAAAGATCAAACAAGCCCAGTAGAAAAGGGGGGTGAGAGAGGCGGGAAGGAGTTTGTAAGGGGTTTAAGTGACCCATCAGCGAAAGAGTAAAACCAGAGTTTGATTGGGTTTCCCCCCAGCCACCACTCCTGCAAACACTGGGCAAGGGGCAGCTCCATCCCCCACTGAGGCTATGGTGAGGGGCATCAGGGGACGAAGGAAGCCACATGGCAGTCCCTTCCCCCCAGCACCCTCCCTCCAGTCCCCAAACTCTGTCCCAAAGCCTGCACCCACCCCTCCGCACTCCCTCCCAGAACCTGCACCCCTCCACCCTTCCTGCACCCCACCCCGTGCCCCAGCCCGGAGCCTGCACCCAGCACCCAAACTCTGTCCCACTCAACCCTGGGCAAAGCTCCTTGGTCTGGCTCCCAGCCCCTCTCCAAGGGTTGCAGCTGTCTGCCTTCCACACCTTCCTCATTCACACCTCATTCATTCAATAGGGCAATTGATTACAAAGTGGAGGGAAGATCTTATTCTACTTCTAGCAAAAAGACATTTTTCTTTTACCTTAATTATACTACCTTAGGGGCCCACTATAACATATTACCAAGGTTCAATACAAAGTCATGTAAAAGTTATACAAAAATGCATAATGCAGAGATTTATCTACAACTGCATTGATTGACTGCTGTGTGCAGTAATATAGTGACCCCTGGGTCTTTGAATGAGGCTATATACTCGGGGGAGGTGGGGTGCAGCGGCGAGTCAGAGGCCAGCGGGTGGGCAAGCAGTGGGTGGGCAAGCAGTGGGTGGGCAAAGAGGCAAGCAGTGAGCCAGCAGGGGTTCTAGGGGCAGGCATGGGGGTTTCTGGCAGGGGAGGGAGAAGGTGAAAGGAGGTGAGTGGTGGGTGGGGGACTGACTAGGAGGGACACAGCAAGTCAGCAGGGGACTAGGGGGTGAAGAGGGGTGTGATGGTGGGGTCGAGGAGGCAGGTCCTATTTTACTACTGTGATCTAGTCACCTTGTATGCCAGGTTTCAGAGTAGCAGCCATGTTAGTCTGTATCCGCAAAAAGAACAGGGTGGGGGGATAGCTCAGTGGTTTGAGCATTGGCCTGCTAAACCCAGGGTTGTGAGTTCAATCCTTGAGGAGGCCACTTAGGGATCTGAGGCAAAAAAAAAAAAAATTGGTCCTGCTAGTGAAGGCAGGGGACTGGACTCAATGACCTTTCAAGGTCCCTTCCAGTTCTAGATTGGTATATCTCCAATTATTTAAAAAAAAAAAGGAGTAATTGTGGCACCTTAAAGACTAAACTTATTTCAGCATAAGCTTTCATGGGCTACAGCCCATTTCTTTGGATGCATAGAATAGAATACTTATTTTTGCCTATGTGTGCCATTTCTCCCCCCCCCACCACAAATCTTCCTCTTTGGCCCACAGCTGTTTCGATGGGGTGGCGCTGAGGAAGGAGGGTTTGTTTCTGCGGGGCAGGCGGCGCTGTGGGGGGGGCGGTGTTTCCATGGGGCCGGGCGGTGCTAGGGGGAAGGAGGGAGCATAAAATAAACATTATTGAAGAAAATCAGTTGTACAACTATCAAAACATAAATTATTTTCCTAATATGAAAGTGAAAATCTATAATTAATATTCTTTTAGAATGTGGTGACTTCTATCAATATGGGCAAGAGATCAAGAGATATTGGTAGAAAGTACCCAAGTGGGAGTAAGAAAAGAGCCATATACAAGGCAAAGGCAGTTCAAAGACAGAAGCAAAAGGGTGCTTTAAGCAAGCATTTTAGCACACCTGATTCTACTGTTGAACCAGAAGAGCTCAGTGGTTGAAAATTCTCCAGTAGAACATACAACACAGACAGAGACTGACAGCAGTGACGAAGAATTTGAAGAGCCAAATCAGTCTGAAGAAGACACTCAAGCCAGTCATGGTGAAGAGAAGACTACAAAAAGGATTGTAACTGATGCTGAAGATACTGAGGGTCAAGAATGCTTTTCTGATAATAAAGATGTGAGTGGTTTATATCCAGAGCAGAAAGGCAACTTCAACTCTGCTGACCAGATGGAAATATCTGATGATCCTGCAACTTGGCCAGAATACATTAGCCAGCATATCAGGGAGTATTTAGTAAAACAAGGGCTGCCTAAAATTATTGTAGAAGATTTCCCTAAAAATAAGATTGGGAAACACTTTTCAAAGTTTCACTGCAAAAGGGAACTTTCAAATGGTGAAATTGTACCTCGTCCATGGGTGATATACTCAGTGTCAGCTGACAAGATCTTTTGTTATTACTGTAAGATTTTGTGCAGTAATGTGACAAGTTCATTAGCATCTAATGGTTTTAATGACTGGTCTAATATTCATACAAGATTGGCCAAGCACGAAAACTCAAAAGGACATTTACAAGCTATGCTTAGTTGCTGCGACCTTCAGCAAAGGTTATCTGCTGAAAAAACCATTGACTCAATACAACAAAAATGTATTGACCAAGAAGCAAAACGCTGGTATCAAGTTCTTGAGAGACTAGTTGCTGTCGTTCAGTTGCTAGCAGAACTAAACTTATCATTTCATGGGTCTGATGAACGGCTGGGAACATCATACAATGGAAATTTTCTTGGAGTTATTGAATTACTGGGAAAATTTGACCCAGTGATGCAGGAACATTTACGAAGAATCAAGAACAAAGAAATACATGACCATTATTTAGGAAAAAACATTCAAAATGAACTTATTAGTATTGTAGGGAATGCTGTTAAACATGAAATAATAGCTCCAATTAAGGCTGCTAAATATTTTACTATTATACTCGACTGCACTTCTGATATTAGTCACCAAGAACAAATGTCATTGACAATTAGATATGTGGCTGATGGTGTATCACCAAATATTCCAGCAGGAGTATATGAACATTTCATTAAGTTCATTGTAGTAGAAAGCAGCACAGGTGAATATTTGTACAATATCCTTTTAAGTGAACTCAGAGACCTGGGATTGGACGTTGCAAATATCCGTGGGCAGGGCTATGACAACGGTGCAAATATCAAGGGAAACATATCAGGTGTACAAGCACGACTTTTGAAAACAAACCCAAGAGCTTTTTTTACACCATGTGCATGTCACAACTATAATCTCATTTTGGGAGACATGGCCAAAACATGTCCAGATGCGATGAGTTTCTTTGGAGCCTTGCAGCATATTTACATACTTTTTTCTGCATCTACTAAAAGATGGACTATTTTTAGAAAACATGTTACTGGCCTTTCGGTAAAGCCTCTTTGCGAAACACGATGGGAATGTAGAATGCAAAGTGTCAAAGCTCTGCGGTACCAAGCAGGGGAGTTTTATGATGCACTCGTAGAGGTAGCAGAAACAACTGATGATGCTCAAGCAAAAAATGAAGCTGAATCACTGGCTATTCAAATAAAGGATTGTAAGTTTTTGGTTTCGCTAATTTTCTGGCATGATTTACTTTTTCAAGTGAATTTTGTGAGCAAAGAGCTGCAGAGTGATACAATGGATATTTCTGCAGGAATTTCTTCATTTGAGAAGCTTTGTAACTGGTTAAAAATGTACAGAGAGAAGGGTTTTCAAGAAGTGTTAACTGGTGCCAATGAACTTGCCAAAGATCTAGATGTGACTCCAGTATTCCAGACTAAACGTTTGCGCAAACGAAAAAAACAATTTGAGTAGGAGTCTGCAGATGAGCCTTTTTCTGATCCAAAAGAAGCTTACAGAGTTCAGTGCTTCAATCAAGTGTTAGACAAAGCTTTACAGTCACTTGAACCAAGGTTTGAACAGTTACAAAAGCATGAGAGCTTATTTGGATTTTTATGCAAATTCAAAAATCTTCCCAAGGACACCATACAAAAATCTGCCGCAGATCTGGAACTTGCATTGACAGATGTGAAACTAGTGCAGGAAAATGAACAAGTTTCAACTGTAAAATCAGTTGACATAAATGGCTACATGCTTTGTGAAGAACTGGAAGCATTAAAGCCAATTATTTCGTCTGATTGTAGAAACCCCCTAAAAATCCTTCAATTTCTTGCATATACTAACTGATCAACAGCATTCCCAAATTTATTTATAGCAATTCAAATCTTCCTGACTATTCCGGTAACTGTAGCCTCAGGAGAGAGGAGTTTCTCGAAGCTAAATCTAATTAAAACATATCTGCAATCAACAATGCAGGAAGACCGATTAAACAATTTGGCAATCATGTCAATTGAATGCGAAGTAATGAAGAGCTTAGAGTTAGGCAATATACTGAAAGATTTTGTCAAACAAAAAGCAAGGAAGATAAAGTTTTTAAAACATATAGGTGAGGTGTACAATAAAGCAGCAAAGAGTCCTGTGGCAGCTTATAGACTAACAGACGTTTTGCAGCATGAGCTTTCGTGGGTGAATACCCACTTCTTCAGATGCAAGTGGTGGAAATTTCCACAAGCAAGAAGCAAGCTAGAGATAACGAGGTTAGTTCAATCAGGGAGGATGAGGCCCTGTTCTAGCAGTTGAGTGAAAACCAAGAGAGGAGAAACTGAGCTGATGGTGTCAAATTTGCAGTCTCCTTATTTCCTCGTGCGGGTACTGTAGTTTTGAGAATGCTTGGTGGAGATTTTGTAGGTGTTGGTCTCTGTGGAAGCTGTTGAAATCATGGTGGAATTTTTCTAGAGTCTCCTTCCCATGGGTCCAGATGATGAAGATGTCATCAATGTAGCGTAGGTAGAGAAGGGGCGTGAGTGGACGGGAGCTGAGGAAACGTTGTACAATAAAGTTTCGCTTAATGAACTTGATATTTATAATATATGATGTAATGTATGTAATATATAATTTTGTTTTTATGTATATAGTCATGGAAAGTAAATAATACATGGAAAAAATGAAAGGTGTTTTTTTTAAGTGGGTTTTTTTTTTTTTAGTCATCCCTGCCGGGGCCCCGTCGAAACTGTTAGAATTGGGCCCCGCACTTCCTAAAGCCGGCCCTGCTCACCGAGGCCAGCCAGGAGCACTCACGGGATGATGAGGACGGTTTTCAACCATTTTGTACCGTCTGCCATCAGGAAAGGAAGGGGAGGGGATGCTGCTGTTCAGCGCCGCAGCACCGCGTCTACCAGCAGCATGCAGTGGACATACAGTGACACTGAAAAAAGGCAAGAAACGATTTTTTTCCCTTTGCTTTCACAGGGGGGAAGGGGGTAAATTGACGACATATACCCTTAACCACCTGGGACAATGTTTTTGACCCTTCAGGCATTGGGAGCTCAGCCAAGAATGCAAATGCTTTTCGGAGACTGCGGGGACTGTGGGATAGCTGGAGTCCTCAGTCCCCCCTCCCTCCCTCTATGAACATCCATTTGATTCTTTGGCTTTCCGTTACGCTTGTCACGCAACAATGTGTTGAGTCGCTGCTGTGGCCTCTGTCTGGAGATTTTTTCAAATGCTTTGGCATTTCGTCTTCTGGAACGGAGCTCTGATAGAACAGATTTGTCTCCCCATAAAGCGATCAGATCCAGTATCTCCCATACAGTCCATGCTGATCAGCGTTCCACGCTGGGCAAACAGGAAATGAAATTCAAAAGTTCGCGGGGCTTTTCCTGTCTACCTGGCCAGTGCATCCGAGTTCAGATTGCTGTCCAGAGCAGTCACAATGGTGCACTGTGGGATAGCGCCCGGAGGTCAATACCGTTGAATTGCGGCCACACTAACCCGAATCCGACATGGCAATACCAATTTCAGCGCTACTCCCCTCGTCGGGGAGGAGTACAGATATCGGTATTAAGAGCCCTTTATATCGAAATAAAGGGCTTCGTTGTGTGGACTGGTGCAGGGTTAATTCGGTTTAACGCTGCTAAATTCGGTATAAACACATAGTGTAGACCAGGCCTTAGGGTGGAGCTCTCGGAGAGGTGTGTTTTAGTGCGAGCAAATCTGCAGGGACACCACTGCACCCAGGGGCTTGGCAGCAGCACAGTGGATTCTAGCTTTCAGAAAGCAGTGTTAGATGGCAGGTCTGCACCTTGAGACCCCAACAATGGGGCAGTGGCTGGGCTTTGTTCAGGCTCCAAAGGCTATAAACACCTCTGGGGGATCTAGGGATACCAAGGCTTGGATTCCCCTCACAGCAGTTGTCTGATGGGTGACCAGCGGGGGGTGCCTGACTAGATCTGTGACATGGGCCCCATTCCAGAAGGAGCCATGAGTCCACATTGGCACCAATACATGACTGCTCCTATGTATAGAGGGGAAAATTAAATCTTGCCTTGGGCAGGCTACAGAAAGTGGCTAGCTGACTATATGCATTGGAATGGTTCAGTTTTTGGTGCTTGTTGAATGGGGCCATAGAACTCCTCAGCTTCTGTTGATGTTGTGGAGGTCAAGTGCCCTGTGCATGGGAGGTACTGAGCTCTCTTGAAGCCAGCCATCATTGAGAAACCTGGCTGCTGAAGCAGAAGTTTTTCCTTTCTTCTCTTATGGAAGAGAACTAACGGCTTTCTATACTTATGGCTAAATCGGTACTGCTGTAATTGATGCAGCTGTGTCGATTTTAATGGTCTGGTGAAGACAAGCTAAGTTGATGGCAGATCGCTCTCCTGTCGACTTCTGTACTCCACCTCCCTGGAAGCCTAAGGTAAGTTGGTGGGAGAGTGTCGCCCATCAACATAGCATGGTGTAGACACTGCTGTAAGTCGACTCAAGTTATGTCAACTTCAGTTATGCAACCTATGTAACTGAAGTAGTGTAACTGAGGTTGACTTACAGCTTTAGAGTAGACTAGACCTGAGAGAATGCAAAGTGGCCTCTGTCGCCATCACCTTCTTTAGAGAGGCCTCTATTCTTTGAGTGATTGCTCATGTGTATTCCACAATAGGTGTGTGTGCTTGCCACATGCACCGGTGCTGGAAGTTTTTTCCGTAGCAGTACCCGGAGGGGAGCGCCCCTAGCAACCCCTGGAGTGGGGCCTCCATGGCGTGATATAAGGAGCGTTGTGCGCTCCCCCTACCCTCAGTTCCTTCTTTCCACTAGTGAAGGTGCTTTGGAACTGCTCTGCTCCAGCTTTGCTGTAGCTCATCCTCAGAACTCTTGTTCGTTCAGGGTATGGTACCTGTAGTTAGTTAGCTTGATTAGTTTAGTTTAGATTAGCTAGTGTGCCCGGGCGGGGGCATGCCCTGCACCCTGGGTTTTGAGTCGTGTGACACTTGTAGGCGACCTATGCCAGTGAGTGATCCGCACGCGGACTGTTTACGCTGTTTGGGGGAAACCCATTTCAGTGATCACTGAAAGATTTGCAAGTCATTTAAGCCTCAAAGCAAGAGAGAGAGAGACATTAGGCTCTGGGCTATCCTGATGGAGTTGGCGTTGACCCCAACTCCAGCACGCCGCTCTGAGTTGGCACCGGGCACTGCGGTGTCAGTGCGTGGCGACCCCTTGGTGTCGTCTACTAGTTGGTACCACTCCCCATCCACAGGGCACACCAAGAAGGGTAAGAAGAGGCCTTCTCTGCTGCGGTACTGGAGTAAAATGGGGGCAGAGACTAGACCCATGTTGGGCAGTCCTCGATCCCCATCGGCCTCTAGGCCTCCGATTCAAGTCGAGCGGAGTAGCCCAGCCCATTTGGAGCAGACTTCCCCAGGTGTCCGGATGCCCTGCACGCTGGAGGCCCTGCAGGCGGCCTGGGACGTTATGTCCATGCTGGTACCGACAGCGCCACTAATGTTGGCCCCGTGATCCAGAGGCAAGCTGCTGCTGGGATCTTCGCAGTCGCCCCCGACTTGGTACCAGTCTCTGTTGAGGGAATGTTCCTGACGCTGTTCACCGTTCAGCAACCATTCCATGCGTAGTCCATGTGGGTCGCCTTTGACTCCCACCAGGTTGTCTGGTTGGGTTCCGTCTGACAGAGACTCCAGGCACCACTCTGCCTCGAGGAGCGAACACTGACGGGACCGAGGCAGACATCGCTGTAGGTCCTTGTCTCGGAGGGGCTATTGTAGCCGGTCACGATGTGACATGAACTTTGATGCCATTCCCATTCGTTGTCTTGCTCCAGGACCCCGCCACAGCACCGCTCCTGCAGCCCTCGGCATCAATTGCCAGCGATTTGCCATCATAGATCCGCCTGCTGGAGCCGATCACCGAGCAGCTGTTACCAACAGTACCGGTCCTCCATGTCGATGTCGCAATCTCAAGGTCGGCACCACTCCCAGCGCCGCCGCTCCTCCTGGTCCAGGGACAGCGGTGGGGGCTCGCTCGGTGACCGGAGCCTCAGAACACCCATCAGCCTCCCTCTCCCAGCCTCCAAGGAAGGACTTGGTGGGACGTACATCCTCGGTGCTGTGCCCAGAGACCGATCAGGTTGTGGATCCTCTGGTGCCAGTGGACATGCAAAGAGCTGCGCCTGCCTCCTCGCTCTCCCCTGATGAAGTGATTACTGCCCCTCCTCCCTCAGTCCCGCAGGAGGACTCTAAAGCCCTCCAAGAGCTATTGAAAAGGGTGGCATCAAGCCTCAACCATCAGACAGAGGAGATGGAGGAGCCCTTGGACTACCCGTTTAACATCCTGTCTGCCTTGGTACTGGGCAGGGTGGTCTTACCTCTCCACGAAGGGGTGGCGAAAATTTCAAATGCCCTGTGGCAAACCCCAGCCTCATTAGCCCCCATCTCTAAGAAAGTGGAACGCAAGTATTTTGTGCTCGCCAAGGGGCATGAATACCTATACACCCACTCTGCCCCTAACTCCCTGGTGGTCGAGTTGGTCAACCGCAGGGAGTGGCAGGGCCAACCAGCCCCTACTCCGAAAAATAAAGATTCAAGGAGGCTGGATTCATTTGGAATCCACCCTCCGCCCCATCCCTCCTGGGAGACCCCTTTCATGAGGCTCTGCTCAAGCAGGAGGTGGGGCAGCTCGCTGACCTAGGAGCGGTGGAAGTGAGGCCAGCAGAGTTCAAATGCAAGGGGTATTACTCCCGCTATTTCCTTATCTCAAAGGCCAAAGGGGGGCTCAGGCTCATCCTGAACCTGCGAGGCCTGAACCAGTACATGGTGAAGCTTCAGTTCTGCATGGTCTCCCTGGCCTCCATCATTCCCTCCCTGGATCCCGGGGACTGGTACACTGCCCTCAATATGCAGGATGAGTACTTCCACATCCATATATTCAAGGGGCACAGTTGCTTCCTTCGTTTCACGATTGGTCAGGAACACTACCAATTCACAGTCCTCCCGTTTGGCCTGTCCACTTCCCCCAGGGTATTTACAAAGTGTATGTCGGTGGTGGCAGCCTACCTCAGGTGCCGTGGGGTCCAGATCTTCCCCTATCTGGATGACTGGATGGTTAAGGGCAGCTCCCTGTTGCAGGTGCAGGATCACGTGGTGCTCCTTCTGTCCACGTGTGCCACTTTGGGTCTGTTGGTAAACGACACCAAGTCCACATTGGTCCTGGTACAACGCATAGAGTTTATCAGGGTGGTCCTGGATGCCATGTCGGCCAGAGCCTCCCTCCCGCTGGACAGGTTCGAGACCCTGAAAGGGCTCATCGACACAGTCACAAGGTTTCCACTGACAACAGGCAAAGTGTGCCTCTAGCTCTTGGGTCACATGTCGGCTTGCAGGTATGTGGTCTGCCACCCTAGACTCAGGATGAGGCCCCTCCAGCTCTGGTTGGCCTCGGTGTTCAATCAGGCCAGAGACAGGAGGAACAAAGTCCTCACTGTGCCCAAACCGGTGATTGCCTCCCTACGATGGTGGTCCTCCCCCAGGAACATGCTCCACGGGGTCCCATTCAGAGGCAGGCCCCTGTTGTTAGAACTGGTGTCCAATGCATCGGACCTGGGGTGGGGAGCCCATGTGTGGGACATTCAGATCTAAGGTCTGTGGTCTGTGCAGGACCTGGCCCTCCACATAAACGTCAAGGAGCTCAGGGCGGTGTGACTGGCATGCATGGCCTTCCACTCGCACCTGGAGGGCTGGGTGGTCAGGGTTTTCACAGGCAACACGGCCTCGATATTTTACATCAACAGGCAAGGTGAGGCCTGATCTTCTGCCAGGAAGCCCTCAGGTTGTGGGACTTCTGTATAGCCCACAACATTTGCCTATAGGCCTGCCACCTACTGGGTGCCCGGAACTCGTGGGTGGATCGCTTGAGCAGGGACTTCTCCTCTCAGCATGAGTGGTCTCTTCACCCAGGGGTGGTGTACAGACTTTTCCAAGAGTGGGGAACTCCCCAGGTGGACCTGTTTGCAACCCAGCAGAACCATCGCTGTCCCCAGTTCTGCTGGGGGAGGGAGGGAAGGGGAGGAGACAGGGACTGGGCGCTATCTCTGATGCCTTCCTCCTGTCCTGGTTAGGCCGGTTTCTCTATGCCTCCCCCCCCGTTCCCACTGATAGGCAAGGTCCTGGAAAAGATAAAGACGGACAGGGCCTGGGTCCTCCTGATTGCCGAGGCGTGGCCCAGGCAGCATTGATATGGGACCCTCATGAGCCTGGCGGTCACCCCACCGTGGCCGTTGCTGTCCTGCCCGGACCTGCTCTCCCAGGACCAGGGCTGCCTCCTCCACCCCAATCTAGTGGCACTCCACCTCACGGCGTGGCTGCTCAATGGTTAGGCCGGGAGGAGAGTATGTGCTTGGAAGGGGTTCAGCACATCCTCTTGGAAAGCAGGTGACCCTCCACGTGCCGAGCCTATTTAGCAAAGTGGTCATGGTTTTTCCAATGGGCGGATAAGCGGGGTGTTTCCCCCATTGCTGCCCCAATTCAGCTAATTTTGGACTACCTCCTTCACCTTAGAGCCCAGGGCCTGGCACCCTCTTCCGTCAAGGTGCACTTGGTGGCCATATCAGCCTTCCACCCACCGGTGCAGGGCCACACGGTATTCTCCCATGCTATGACCGGCCGAGTCCTTAAGGGATTGGATCATCTCTTCCCGTACGTCAGGCCTCCAGTCCCATAGTGGGACCTGAACCTAGTGCTGGCCCACCTCATGGTCCCCCCGTGTGATCCGCTAGCTACGTGCTGCTGGTTGCACCTCTCGTGAAAGGTAACCTTCCTGGTGGCGATCATGTTGGTTAGGTGGGTCTCGGAACTCAGGGCCCTGACCTCTGAGCTCCCGTAAAAGGTGTTCCATAAGGATAAGGTTCAGCTCTGCCCACATCGTTCATTCCTCCCGAAGGTGGTCTCTGCCTACCACAGGGGTCAGGACATTTTCCTGCTGGTTCTCTGCCCCAAGCCCCATGCGTCCAGGGAGGAGCACCGCCTCCACACGCTGGATGTGAGGTGGGGTCTGGCCTTTTACCTGGAGTGGACTAAACCGTTCAGAAAGTCCTTGCAGCTGTTCATCACCTCGGCTGAATGCATGAAAGGTTGGCCGATCTCCACTCGGCAGCTTTCCAACAGAATCACTTCATGCATCCGGACCTGTTATGACCTGGTGGAAATCCCCCTGCCGTCAGTTGTGAGGGCACACTCACTAGGGCGCAGGCCTTGTCTGCTGCCTTTTTGGCCCATGTCCCCATCCAGGACATTTGTAGGGCCGCCATATGGTCTTCAGTTCACACTTTCACCTCGCATTATGCGATCGTCTCTCAAACAAGGGAGAACGCCGGGTTCAGCAAGGCTGTGCTCCATCCCGAGAATTTGTGAACTCCTACCCACCTCCAACAGATATAGCTTGGAATCACCTACTGTGGAATACACATGAGCAATCACTCGAAGAAGAAAAGACAGTTACCTTTTCCGTAACTGGTGTTCTTCGAGATGTGTTGCTCATGTATATTCCACATCCTGCCCTCCTTCCCCTCTGTCGGAATTGTCTGGCAAGAAGGAACTGAGGGTGGGGAGAGCGCACAGCACCCCTCATACCGCGCCATGGAGGCGCCACTCCAGGGTCTCTAGGGGCACTCCCCTATGGGTACTGCTAGGGGAAAAACTTCCGGCACCAGGGCACATGGCGAGCACACATATCTACTGTGGAATAGACCTGAGCAACACATCTTGAAGAGCACCAGTTATGGAAAAGGTAACTGTCTTTTTCTCAAAGAGATTTCCCAGTGTAGGGAATGTCCTTGAGCTTTTCTTGGTCAAACCTAGAGTCCTGCAGCCTACCAGACCTGCAAGTGACAACATCTGTCTATCTTAAGTACTTGTATGGCACTCATCACCATAGTATCTGAGCATTTTCAATCTTTAATGTCCATATCCTCACAACAGCCCTGTCAGGTAAGGTAGTACTATTAGTCCTTTTTTTTTTCTTCACGAATAGGTAACTGAGGCACAGAGAGACTAATTGACTTACCCAAGGCCACACAGGATGTCTGTGACAGAGCAGGGAATTGAATCCAGGTCTCCCAATTCCCAGGCTAGTGCCACTGGACCATCATTCCTCTGAGGAAGCAGCCCTCACTATTTATTTATCACTTGCACCAAAGGCCATCCCACACCCAGTGCTGGTCATGCCCTGTATTTTTGAGCTGGGATAGGTATCTTACTAAAACAGAGGCTTTTTCTCTCAAAGCTTGACCTCCCCTTTGGGTATGAAGGCCTGGTAGTGTACAGCATGAATGGCTGTAGCTGAGCACTAGTAAACCTGACAAAATGAATCCCAGCTCTAAAGCTCAGCCTAAGTGTTGGTGCATGTCAGCCGCCTCAACCACTAAGCTCTTCTATTGGGGCACATAGTAGGAAATTAAGGGAGGATATATGTGCTCTCAATTACATTTTAAAAGGGTCACTGAGGTGTTATGCACCTTAACCAGTGGCCCAAAACAGGATGCAAGGACTTGGCAACTCTGTTGAAGAGGCTTCCTTATCCAGGGGCATCTCAGCTGTGGTCCTTGTAGATACATGGGTAGGTATTAACTTTAAATCTGCCAGTTTAGCCAGCTTTGTAGGGAAATTGAATCTTTTGCATGTGGTGTCGCTGTCCTGCTGCTCCCCTGCAGTGAAGATACACTTAACATCAGAAAAGTTTTCCAAATAGTGCCACTGTCATCCTGATATTCACCCTGCTTCCATTCAGGTGATTGAGCAGATGAGGGAACATGATGAGTCATGAAAGATATTGACAAGTTGTGCTGAGGCTTTCTACACAGGAGAGGAGGGTGTCAGGGTACCAGTGTTGAGACCAGTAACTCATGACGTAAGTGCCAAATGCTGGGAAGCAGGCATCTTTCTTGGCACAGAAAGGTCTGTAGTTGCTCTCACAGATTTTGATGCAAGGGTCTGTGGTAATTGTCAAAGATATTACCACACCCTTGGAGCTGACTAGAACACACCACTATGGATGGTCTCTGGATAAGTCTCTCTGTTCTGAACCAGGATGGAGAGGGAGCCCCAGAGGTCTCAGTGGGGAGCAGCCTTGTCATGGGATTCACTCACCAGTGTGGCACCTCCTGCTGGTTGTCTTGGGGAGTAGCTCGCTCAGCCAGTGCACCCTCTCCTGGTGGTGCCAGCATCTGCAGAGAGGGTTACCAACTGTCTAATCGCACAGACCCAAACACCATTTCCCCGCCCCCTGTCCTGCCTCTTCCCCAAGGCCCTGCCCCTACCCCTGCCCACGTGAGAGCAACCACGCTTCTTCTCCGAGGCCCCACCTCCTGCTCACTCCAGCCCCCTTCCCTCCCTCCATTACTTGCTCTCCCCCCACTCTCACTCACTTTCACCAGGCTGGGGCAGGGGGTTGAGGTGTGAAAGGGGGTGCAGGCTCTGGGCTTGGGGGGTGGGGCTGAGGGTTTCAAAGTGTGGGAGGGGGCTCTGGGCTGAGCCTGAGGCAGGGGGTTGGGGTGCAGGAGGGGTTGCAGGCTCTCTGAGGGAGTTTGGGTGTGGGGTGCAGGCTCTGGGCTGGGGCAGGGGGTTGGGGTGCAGGAAGAGGTGAGTGGGGCAGCGCTTACCTTGGGCGGCTCCTGAAAGCGACTGGCACATCCCTCTAGCAGTGGGTCCCGTCAGGGGTCTCAGCGCACTGCCCCTGCCTCCAGGCTCCGCCCCTGGAGCTCCCATTGGCTGTGGTTCTTGGCCAATGTGAGCTGCAAAGTCGGCACTCGAGGCAGGGGCAGGGAGTGGAGGCTCTCCCCCGTCCCGGCCCCCAGGTACATGCTGGCCACTTCTGGGAGTGGTGTGAGGTCAGGGCAGGCAGGGAGTCTGCCTTAGCCCCACTGCGCCGTCAGACTTTTAGCACCTAACATCTCCTGGTTTGGGGTCAGTAGACTCCGGGAGATAGGGCCTGATTCCAGAAGACTCCTGCTGAAACCAGGAGGATTGGCAACCCAATCTGCGTACTCACCTCAGTCCAACTACTGCAGCATCCTTTTCATGACTTGACCCTCTGGCCATGCCACCATCTGTGTTTTTCCCCTTCCAAGGGTGGAATATCTCAGTTCTATAGTCTAGCCATTTCCCCAGTGCTGAATGGGGGGGGGGGACGCAGGCCCACCTACTACTCGAGGTCCCTGCCCAGGGACCCTGCGGATCGCAGCCTCCTGCTGTGCCCCTTTAGCCTCTGTCTCTGCTGCTTACATTCCCTGGCCCACTTCCCCATGGCCCCAGGACCTTCTCTGCCCTTTTCTCTGGGCGTCAATCCTGCAAATCCAACAGCCAATAGGAGCGCTGTCTAGCTCCCCCGGTCCCTGCTAGCAGCCACTCCGTCCAAGATATTGACCTCTTGCAGTCCTCTCTCCTTGGATTCCCCACAGAAACTAATCCTGTTCTGCCCTGCAGCTCCCCTTTAGGTAAGCTTGGAGCTGTGGGGGTTCATCACTGGTGAGTTGGAAGGCAGCAGGTATTCTCTCAGTGCCTCCTGCCAGTGTGTGCATCTCTTATAGAGACAGTACATGATTTGGTTACTCAGAACACAGTATTACTGACTTCATTCACCAGTCTCTAGAGTATACCTGGGACCAGTGATGAGCTGCCAAAATCTTAACAACGGGTTCCCTATAAAAAGTTCTGATTTAACAACGGGTTCCCTATAAAAAGTTCTGATTTAAGGGATGTGCGACAGCATGTATTTTTTGTACCAATAGGGTTACCATACGTCCATATTTTCCCAGGAGGTGATTAAGAACCGAAAAGCCTGACATGTCCAGGAAAATACAGATGTATTTTAACCCTACCTAAAGTTCTTTTTTAAAAAGATGGGGCTGAACTAGAAATGAGCTCCGTTTCACATGTGTGGGTGGTGATCAGGGACAGTCTCAATTTTTGGGTCTTTTTCTTATATAGGCTCCTATTACCCCTCACCCCCGTCCTGATTTTTCACACTTGCTGTCTGGTCACTCTAGGGTGTGCACATGTGTGGGTCCCAGCTGCTCCCTGCCCCCCCCTCATTAAAGCAGGTGTGCAGGGTTACTGCCCTGGGAACTGCAGGGCACCAGTGGATGTGGGGCTGGCTGCAGATAGGGGCGTGGGGCAGGGCTAGCTGGAGGCAGGGAGTG